>NC_079189.1:211739069-212077321 GCF_029499605.1 Hyla sarda
GTCGACAGTAATCCATGCACGGTGCTTAGATCGTTCAATACATGAGAAGAGCCTAGGTGCTGGGAAGGAGAGAGTGGGGGAGGGGGGTCCCAGCGGTCGGACTCTGTGTATAGGGGATAAGATGTTCTGTATCAGAGTTCCCCTATAACAGAACACAATTCCTGAGGTAGGGGCCTCCGTTGTCATGTCAGCTAAATAGGACCCTGCATCACCCCACGTAGGTCCCGATCAGCCCCCCTAAAACCCACTGGCACCAGTAGTTTGCACTTTTAGATGCCGCAATCAAGTTCGATCACAGCATGTAAAGTGTTAGTTACGGACATTGCTGTGATCGCCGAGGTCTGGCATTAACTGCGTTCTGGCTGCTGATAACAGCCATTACTTACCAGCAATGAAGCGAGTTCAGCTCCATATCTCACTTCAAAGTCTAGTAGCATCCTCTAGGTGTTCAAAAACTATATGTATGCAACAATAAAAATTTACTAGATAAGTTGAATTTCAAATACAGACTGAAAACTATAATACTATTACTTCACATTTGACAGGTTACACAGTCATGAATGATACCTCCAAATGTCTGCTGCAGCTGCACTCCGACAGCAGGCTCTCTCTCTGTATATGTGGGTCCCTACCTGCAGCCATCTCCGTCTGATCAGCGATCTGCTGTTCCATGCCGGCTCAGCAGGCTGGAGCAGCAGAGCGCAGATAACACTGATCAATGCTATGCTATGACATAGCATTGAACAGTGTATACAATCAGAATATTGCATATAATAATTCCCTATGGGGACTAAAAAAATGGTGTAAAAATAGTAAAAAAATTAAGTTAATAAATGTGATTTAACCCCTTCCCTAATAAAAATTAGAATCACCCCCCTTTTTCCATAAAAAAAAAAGTATGTAAACAACAATAAACATAAACATACATGGTATCCCCACATGCATAATAGGGGTCAGAAGATGAAAATTTTAAACATACTAATTTTGGTGCATGTATTTATAATTTTTTTAAGTAATATAATAAAATGAGGGTCTGAGGAAGCGTGCCTATGCGCACGTGCATTGGCTGTCACCCCTTCATTCGAGCCATGTCCTTGTCTGTATTGAGCACCTTGCACGTTGGATAAATAAAACGGTTTTCGTCTATGGCAGTGGAGTGCGATCAGTCTTCTTTACATTTATATAAATAAAACCTACATAAATTGGGTATCCTTGTAAACATATGAACCTACAGAATAGAAAAAAGGTGTAATTTTTACCAAAAAATGCTCTGTGTAGAAACAGAAGCAGCAAAAAAAAAAAAAATGAAATGGCGTTTTTTTCTTCAAATTTGTCCTACAAATAATTTTTGTAGATTTTGTGGTGACTGATGTCAATACAAAGTACTATTGGTAGCACATAAAAAAAGTTCTCATATAGGTCTGTTGGTGGAAAACCGATACGATTTTTAGAAAATGAGGAGAAAAATACAAAAGTACAAAAAAGGAAAAACGCTCCTTTTTTCTGTTAATGTTTACTTTTCCGTATGAGGGCTCATTTTTACGCCGTGATACGTAGTTTTTTATTGGAATTTTTATTCACTGTTTATACATTTTTTTTCTCATACACAAAGTTATCAAAAATTTGCAATTCTGGACTTCAGATTTTTTTTTTTTACTTTTATGCTATTGACTGTGCGGTTTAATATTATATTTCTATAGCCTGGATATTTCCTCACATGGCGATACCACATGTTTATTTTTGTTGTTTGTTTTGTATTACATTACTTAATTTGAAAAATGGGAAAAGTGGGGGTGATATAAACTTTTATTAGGGAAGGGGCTTATTCACATTTATTAACACTTTTTGAAATATTTTATTTACTATTTTGTATTACCACCTCTAGTATTTGGGGCAACAATGCACTACAACTCCCAAGTGACAGTGCATTACAAGCTCACAACCTCCAGCACACAAGGCAAAAAGGCACTACAGACTGTGTAGTGCCTTCTTGTTTTGTGTGCTGGAGGTTATGAGCTTGTAATGCACTGTAGTTTTACATACTGGGAGTTGTAGTGCATTGTTACTTTACATGCTGGGGGTTGTAGTGCATTGTCACTTTACATGCTGGGGTTGTAGTGCTTTAACCTTTTGCATATTAGAGTCTGTACTACAAACTTCAATATGTAAGGTGACAAAGCACTACAATCCCCAGCATAAATAGTGACAAAGCACCACAATCCCCAGCAAAGCACTGCAACCCCCAATATGCAAAGGGACAAGGCACTACAATCCCCAGCATGTATAATGACAAAGCACAACAACCCCCAATATGCAAAGGGACAAGGCACTACATTCCCCAGAATGTATAATGACAAAGCACTACAACCCCCAATATGCAAAGGGACAAGGCACTACATTCCCCAGCATGTATAATGACAAAGCACTACAACCCCCAATATGCAAAGGGACAAGGGACTACAATTGTTGTAGTGTTTTGTTCCTTTGCATACTGAAAGTTACACACACAAAAAAACACTAAATTAAAACTATTACTGTGGCAGGCAGGGCAGAGGGCAGACAGATCACCGGAGACACTTCAGGAATGCAGACTCCTCTGCTGTAATGCTGCGGGGGTCATGTGACCTAGCAGACGTGCGTGCGTCTTTTACCCAGGCAGCCCCTGCGCTCTAATGTAAGGATCTGGCTAATTAAGAGGAAGAGGACTCCCGGAGGCCTTGGGATAGTTCAGGTACTGGCCGGACTTGAGATAGAGAGTGAGCAGACCGGAGGGGGAGGGGAAAGAGAAGGAGGGGGGCTTGTCGGGGTTGATAATTATGTTATGTGAATCAAGAGTTCTGCTGACAACCTGTGGAGGTTGTGCTGCCCTGACTTGGGCAGTGCTGTAGATGTTTATAAAAAAAAAAAAAAGGGGCATTAAAGGGGCAGATGCAAAAAAGGGCAGGGGCTAGAGCCCCCTTTGAAGCCTATGTGTGCACATCCCTGCCTCTAAGTACCTCTTTTTGGAAGTAGAGCTGTTTTCATCTGCCTCATAGACACTGAATGGAGTGGTGGTGCACATGACTGCCGCTCCATTCAAACTTATCCTCATTGTGTTGATTAGTAAGATGGAATGAGGGGCTTGTGCCTTCAGTTCTAGTGAGTATTGGGGGGGGGGGGGGGTCAGACATCTCCTATCCTGTTAAGGATCCCAGGTGTGTGTCCTAGGTGATATATTTTCATTGTGGATCAACCCCTTTAAAACATCAGCTAACATTGAAAAGCTGGTGTAAATGATCCATATGGTGTAAATGATCCATATTACTATATATGCAGTCCCCCCCCCCCCCCCCCCTCAATAGATTCACTGAGTATAACGAGGTATACATCGGCATACCTTTTTCCCTCAAATTGTACCTGGCATTGGAAAAAAGAAACTTTGATGTTGTAAAGACATATCAAAAGTTTTGATCAGTAGAGGATTGAGTGTTCAGATGCAGACCGCTCGTGAGAACAAGTCAGTGATTAGCGCGTCCCTGGCTCTGTGTCATGTGACCTGGACAGAGTAATAATGTAAGTCTATTAGGCCATCCTGAACTCATAAATAGGGAGAGTAGCGCATGACTGCCCGCTTCTCTCCCCATTTGTTCTTGTCATTGTTTGGGGTCTGAACACCCAGATCCCAATCGGTAAAACTCCCTATGGACATGTCAAAAGTTTTTTAAGGTCAGAGGTACGATTTTATCCTGACGTTAATCTTAAATGCTCTGGGAAAATGCATGACCTAAAGCAGTTTCAATTCTAGATAGTTTTTTGTCACCAGTACGTAAGAACAAGAGCTGTATCCCTTCATCAGAAAAGAGACTATTGTAAAAAAAAAAAAATAGCTTGCATCCTACTCTGGAGGAAAAAAATTAAATAGATTTTGAACACTTTAACTTATGGCCTTTTATACCAAGATTCACCAAAAGTAAAAAAAATATATATATATTCTCTTTTGGTAATCTTTTATTTATATTCTCATATCATTCTCACGTTAGGCCATGCCTTTCCTTTTCTAAATGCGCAGCCTACAAACACTGTTCATGATAGCATCTTGGCGGATAATACATTGTATAGAAGATTAGCTAGAGTCTCATTACTTCTCATTGTATGTTTCTGATGTAAAATAAAAGTTTTATAAGCCATTGTGGTAAAAAAAAAAAATCTATAAAAAGGTTATGAGGCTTTCATTGGACACTAATTGGACAATAAGAGATAATACAGTACATGCTTTCATATTATTATTTTATTACATCAGAGTAATAAACATGTCCCATAAATCGAAGTTAAGTCTTCATTAGAACTGAGACCACCAGCGGCAGTGACAGATTTATAGAGACACTTTTAGTTTTCATTTGCTATCAGCTGTTCACACGACACATCTTGTCTGTAGACAGCCATTACCCCCACAAAGTCATAATATCATGACAATTGTATTTTGCAGCACTTCTATAAAGTTTCCAGTGTCACGATGGAGAAGTATGAAAATCTTGGTCTGGTGGGAGAAGGCAGTTATGGGATGGTGATGAAGTGTCGACACAAGGAAAGTGGTAGAATAGTGGCCATCAAAAAGTTTCTGGAAAGTGAAGATGACAAAATGGTTAAGAAAATAGCAATGAGAGAAATCAAATTACTTAAGGTAAGATCCTTCTTCCTTCTTCTTAAATCTTTGCATGGGTTGTGGCATTAAAGGGGTACCCCGCTGCTCAGCGTTTGGAACTGTTCCGAATGCTGGAGCCGGCGCCGGGAGCTCGTGATGTCATAGCCCTGCCCCCTCATGATGTCACACCCCGCCCCCTCAATGCAAGTTAATGGGAGGGGGCGTGACTGCTGCCACACCCCCTCCCATAGACTTGCATTGAGGAGGCAGGGCGTGATGTCATGAGGGGGGGGGGGCTATGACATCACAAGCTCCTGGCTCCAGCATTCGGAACAGTTTGTTCCATATGCTGAGCAGTGGAGTACCCCTTTAAGGGCACAGATGTAGCAGAGCTTTTATCATTTGGCACACATGCCATGATGTCATCGCGCATTTCTGACAAAGCAGAGGGTAGCAAAATTATTAATTTTACTTGAAGAAGGCAAGAGATAGTCTGGTCACAGGAAAAAGGTCAGATACACAGATAACAGAAAAACAAAAGTGCCTACAAGGATCACCTAACAAGGGTATTGACTGAAAGCCAGGAAGGATTTTAGATATCAGAATTAAATATGCCACCAGTCAAATGAATCAGCTGTCAGAATATCACTAAAGTGTGAGCTATGCATTGGATACACCAAGGAGCATTTCGCAGGTCACAGCGGTCACCCTTCCACCACCACATCCACCACCAATCAGCTAGTTAGCCCCTAATATTTTGATAGAGAATAACTTTAAATTGTGGAAATGCCCCTTTAATGGTCTGCAAAACACAAGTGCAACAATGCACTACTTTTTTAATCAGTGCCCCACAATTTTACTGTGACATGCACAAAATCCAAAACATACGGGGGAAAAAACAACAATAGTAAATCTGATCCAATATAGTAAAATACCTTGCAGTGCTGTAAACTATTTGGGTTTATTTCACAAAATGGGATAATGGAAAAATATCTGTTAGCCTGCAGTACTTTATAACAGAGAGTTTGGAATGTTAATGCTAGGGTGAACCTAGCGTGTGACAATTGGAGCTAACTCACAATGAAACATTATTACATTGTGCCATGTAATCCACTAGGGTTATAATTATCCAGCACTGATTGTTGGTATGCAACACCAGGACTATTACCTGGAAGGTAACACTGAGCAGTACTCACTTTACACCTTGGAAAGTACTCTAATTACTTACACTTGGGGTATTTATTTTTTTTGCCTACATTATAGATGTCCCACTTGGACCATCCATGCTTCATAATAATAAGAGTTAGGGAACCATAGGCTTCTATAGTGCTCTGGTACTGATCCACTGGAGTTTTTTGTGTTGAATTTATAATACGGACATAAACAAAAACCCTTTTACAACCATCTGCCTTAGGCTACTTCACAGGGCAGTGTTTAGGTCAGTGTTTTTAATAAGTCTTTGTAAGGCAGAGTTTGCACAGCATTGTTATTGTTGTATCATTGTGTGTCCCTTCAAAAAAGCAGCATGACCATTCACTTTAAAGGGGTTATCCTGCAAATGTTAATGCTTAGTTAATTCCCCCTGCATTATAACAGCCAAACAGCATATACTTGCCTCCCTTGCTCCCACAGCACTGCCACTGTCAGATTTACTGGTCTGAGCTGCAATCCTTTTATACCAGCTTGCAGTGATGTCCCAATCTCTGCTCAGCTCAGTGATTGGCTGAGCAGGGAGCAGGATGTCTTCAAAAGGTGGAAAAACAACAATGGAGCACACGCCAAAAGATCTGACAGCTGCAGTGTACTGTTTTTTGTTTTAATGTAGAGGGGGGCACATAATTAACTTTAAATTCTCTGGAAAGCCCATTTAAATGAGAACTCTGATGGGAGAGTACTTACCTCCAGCGCTCCTGCAGTGCCTCCGGTGAACTGTTCCAGGTACCTGTTGTGATCATGTTCTTGAGCTACAGTGTGATATGTTGGGGCCAGGAAGTACCCGGGCCCAATGTGTCATACTGCAGCTCAGCAAATTGCTGGCTGCAGTGATGTCCCGTCTTGGCCAACAATTTGCTGAGTTGCAGTATGACACAGTGGGCCAAGGTGCTTCTGTGATCAACAGTCACTTTACAGCTCAGAAAGAAAATCGCTTTGGGGACCAGTGCAGGGCACTGAAAGTACTGCAGGAGTGCTGGAGGTACCGTATTTTCCGGCGTATAAGACTACTTTTTAACCCCGTAAAATGTTCTCAAAAGTTGGGGGTTGTCTTATAAGCCGGGTGCTGCAGTTGGCCGGGACACCCATGGTATGGATTATCCATACCCTGAGCGTCCAGGGCGAGGTTAGCTTCCCCTGTCACATTCGGGACATCCCTGTGTCCCGAAAGATCTTTTCGGGACTTGAGGATGTCCCAGTTACCTTTCTGCTGCCCCGCGTTAACTTAAAAAATGCAGGGTCCGCCGGGAGGTAGTGCAAGCAGGGAAGTCACTGACATCCCATGTGTGCGCCCATAGCAACAGCAGAGCAGCGTGGACGAGCGGGCATGTTAAGTTACCAGCACATTATCTTCGGTGCTCTGACCATCGCTCCTCCGGTTCCGGGACCTATAGGCTATAGCAGTAGATCGTGAACCCGGTGGTCGGAGCACTGAAGTGGGGCAGTACACAGACATACAGCCATCCGTGTTCTCAGTGGCTGCTTAGTATAATACTTGCACATAGATAAGACTTCTATAGAGTGTTGTTTGTCTTTAGCTTTTCCCCAGGAAGAGACAATAATAACCAATGAAATATATGTAACCCACAATGGTGGCATTAAAAATTACAACTCATTCTGCAACAAACACGCTTTTGTATGATTGTTTCGCCAGAAGAAGAGATTATGGTTTTCGAAAGGCAATAATGAAAAAAAAAACTAAAATAGAAATGGAGATGGCACTGAATAACTGGCATTTACTAAGACCTGAAAGGTCTTCATATGCATTGCGTTTCAGCAATTAGGAAACAGGTTTGTCCAGCAAAATAGAACAATGGTAACTACATTGTAGTAGTGAAGAATGTATTACACAAACATTAGAAAACATTTTAGCCATTGTTATACACACTTGGGATGCATCTGCTACTCTTTTAGTTATTTTATAAATGTGGTTGTAATTCATTATTTGCCAGTTATGTTCCTAAACCTTTGGTATATATTGTTGATGTTTAAGATCACACATTTTTAAAGATACTTTACAGAACAAAATATAACACCTGTAAAATAGCAATGCCATAATATGATGTTGTTTAAAGGGGTTTTCTAGGCTAATATGATTGAAGGCCTTTCCATCAATCGTTGATCGGCAGTGTGTTGGCACCTGGCACCAATCAGCTGTTCATTGCCCGCAATACATAGTGGGCTAAAAGCAGTTGGCTCTATTCACTGTGTGGTTGACAAGCTTTGTTACTCCAGCTTAGCTACACTTCACTGTTAACCACTGTGGATAGGGAATAACATACTGACAGGTGGGAGTCCCGCTGCTAAAACCCCAATGATCCATCGAATGGAGATAAATTGTACAGCAGAATATTTGGAGTGCACTGTTTATTCTCTATCGGGCTTTTAAACATTGCTACTATATATACTTGGTAAAGACCAGTATATGGTGGGTTAAATTCAACTAGTTTGCCAATAGATTCTCCCCTTAGGGTTATCCAATAATACCCTTTCTTCCCATATACCCATAAAAACTTCCCATTAGTTTTATTGATTATTAACCACACACATTTAAAAACTGTAAGTTCAGTAGCCCTTTCATATTCATTATCACGTTATGTTATGTGCTCCGGCCACACACGCTGGCCGTGAGCGCATGGTTCCCTTACCTTCTGCTGCCTACGGGTCTCGGACTCGTATCGCGGGATGCGCCAGCTTGCGAGCCCCAGTTCCTCACTCTCCAGGAGGAGCTTTAAGATTTAAAGGGCCAGTACGCTCATTAGTGTAATCCACCTGTGGCTCATTTATAAATCCTTCCACCCTCCTCAGTTCCCTGCCAGATCTTTGTTGCCTTGTGCCTTTGAGAAAGCATTCCTCTGTATTGCCTTGCTGTGTATCAGGTCTCTTGATCTTTTGACTTCACCTACACTCCTGTGTTGCCTGCCCTGACCTTCTGCTATCCAGACTACAAGTTGCCTTATCCCTCCTGTGCCTCGCATCTCCTCAGCTGCCTGTGTGGTCGAGCCGTGCCAGGGGTAGCGACCTGGGTGCCGCCTGCAGCAGAAAGTCCATTCCGCTTTGCGGCGGGCTCTGGTGAAAACCAGCGGCACCTTAGACTCCGCTCCCTGGTACGGTCCGAGGCATCTGCCAAACAGGTCCAGCAGATCCACATCCACAGGGGTTCCTGTCTTCAGAAACGTGAGTGTTACATCACTGTATATTTCATGGATTGTTTTGTTACTCAATAAATAATGCTCACTTGTCAGATCACTGAGTGTGCCTGCAGCACACACCCTGTGAAATACAGTGGGCTATCTGCACTGTTAAAATCTTCCTAGTCTACCCTCCTCAACATGTTTCACTACAAGAGGTGTTTTGCTTTATCAAGTGTTTCGCTTTATCAAGGGGTAGCAGGCATCTGAGCATGGACGCCGTGTCCTGGGATTTTAAAGTCTCGGTTGGTGACGTCACTGCTGGCTTGTTGTCTATTTCCAGCCAATAAACATCCCTCACCTCTTTCCCACACTTCCTGAATGGTTGAACATATTGGATTGATAGTGAAATTCAGCAATCAAGATTCAGATATAATTGTGGCCACCCCTATAGGTTTCCCCTGTCCGTCTATTGGTGTAACGCCGAGCGCTCCGGGTCCCGTATCCATCCCGGAGCGATCGCGGCGTCTGGTCTCCTGCAGCGCCCCGGTCTCTCACTCTGACCGGGAGCGCTGCTACAGTGCTGCCAACGGGGATGCGATCCGCATGGCGGCACTAGTCCGCTTGCGGATCGCATCCCATTCTTATTACCTGCCCCGTCCTCTGTCTCAGCCCCGGTGCGCGCGGTCCCGCTCTCTAGGGCGCGCGCGTGTCAGGTCTCTCAGATTTAAAGGGCCAGTGCACCATTAATTGGTGCCTGGCCCAATCTGTTCCTAATCTGTCCTAATTACTGTGAATACTATTTAATTCCCTTTCCTGTCCCTGCCGGATCTTGTTGCCTAGTGCCTTGTGAAAGCGTTTAGTGTGTGCCATAACCTGTGTATCCAGACCTTCTGCTGTTGCCCCTGACTACGAACCATTGCCGCCTGCCCTGACCTTCTGCTACGTCTGACCTCGCCTCTGTCAAGTCCTTCTGTACCACGCCTATCTCAGCTGTCAGTGAGGTCGAGTCACTATCGGGGGATATGACCTGGGAGTTACCGCCGCAGCAAGCCCATCCCGCCTTGCGGCGGGCTCTGGTGAAAACCAGTAACTCCTTAGAACCGGTCCCCCCGGTACGGCCCACGTCATCGCCTCACTGACCAGAGGATCCACTACCTGCATACCAGTCCGGATCGTGACAATTGGTTTGCTGCGACGTACATCATATGCGCGCTCTCGGTGCCCGCTACCTCTTGATAAAGCTACTTTGAAGCGAAACATGTCAAGGAGGGCAGAGTAGGAAGATTTTAACAGTGCAAATATCCCACAGTATTTCACAGGCACACTCTGATAATCTGATAAGTGAGCATTATTTATTGAGGAATAAAACAATCCCTAACATGTAAAGTGATAATGAATATGAAAGGGCTATTGCACTTACAGTTTTTAAATGTGTGTGGTTAATAAACAATAAAGCTCATGGGAAGTTTTTAAGGGTATATGGGTAGAAAGGGTTTAAACATCAGAAATTTTTGGAAGCCACCATAGACAATGAATGAAACACTGCCTGCATATGTGCATTGAGCTCCTTTTATTCTAATGGACATTTTGCCTTAGTTCTATGAAATAGTGGGAGTCCCAGTAGTTGGATCTCTGCCGATTTAGCATGATTACTGTCTCTCTGTGAATGGCATTCATAAAACTTTATGTGCCTTCAAATATATATTTTCCCTGCTACAATCCTTCTCTGGTTTGTTCAAATTTTTTCCAGATGCGGTACTCAGAATATGTGTAAATAAAAATGTTTTAAAAAATGCTGGAGGAAGGGACTTGACCATATATTGCTATAAGCTATCATTGGACAGTGTTTATAGAGACTTTTTTGGGCTAGAGGGGGAGGATGGGGGTTACCATGCTGAGATGAGAAAAGATTAGTTTCTCTGAATAATAAAAAAACATAATGAAAAAAGATAAACTTTACAAGTATATGAGTATACGTGAAAATAAAATCTTTCCTAAATATGTTTTATTATTTATACCTGCTTGTCTACGTATTTGGCGGCTGTCACATATTACAGCAACAGCATGACACATAAGGCCCCTTTCACACTATACTTTCATCAGTTTTGAAGATCCTTTATAATGCTCCGTTATGAAAACCCTGAAAATCAGCCGATAAACGCCCGTTACAAAATCCCATATGGCCGTTACAAAAATCCCATTATAGACTATGGGATTTTTACATTATCCGTTTTAACCTGTCATAGCCCTTTATTAATAACAGACTTTATTTTGTGACGGGAGAAAGAACGGAAGAAATAATGCATGCACTATTTATCCCATTACTTTCTTCCGTCACAAAATAACGTCTTTTATTAATAACGGGCTATGACGGGTTAAAACGGATAATGTAAAAATCCTATAGACTATAATGGGATTTTGTAACGGCCATTTAATGGCCGATTTTCTGGGTTTTCATAAGGGAACATATAATGGATCTTTAAAAACGGATGAATGTATAGTGTGAAAGGGGCCTAAGATGAGACTATCCTTCTAATCCTGAACCTCTGGCATGTTGTCTGTATCTCTCTTTCCATGTACTAATTTTGTCCTTCATGAGTCTACATTGACCCAGCTTGTCTGATCCTCCCTTTAGATTTAGTGAGTGTAGGTACCGTCACGCAGTTGGGGGCTGCTGCTTAGGACAGATCATCCAAGTAGGTAGGAATAGTGGTTTGGGTGAGTTGATGGCTGCACTGTTTAGCTTTGCCTGAGCACAAAGATGGGGTGTATCTGTAATGTGGCCATTTAAAAAAAAAAAAAAAAAAATTTTTTACATAACCCATTAGGCAAGATAAGCAGGAATAAATAATATATGATTCTACACAGTAATATACTATTTTTAAAAAAAAATTATTTTTACATTTTATGGAGAACCCCTTAAACTAGGCATATGATACATATTTTTATAGTTAGTTACATTAAGTTAAAAGTTTTCCTTAGTACAACACAACTCTTGTGTGATTCAGAATCAGATATTTCTTCTGTCCTTTGTTTCCTCGTATTTAAAAGCTATGTTAATTTCTTCTGTTATACACCTTTTCAATAACACCTAGGCAACAAGAATGAAATACACCACATCAAGCGTAACAGCAGTGGCTCTGCTTGGGTGCACTTGGCACGACTACTTTTTCAAATATGTTGTTTACTCCATGTTCTGCCTTGACTGAAAAGAGCATTAACAGGGTGATTTTGAGATTAATGTAGTAAGCTAATGACAATTGGAGCTTGATGAAGAGTGCTCCATAATACAAAGGTGAGAAAGCTACGTAATCACATTGGACACATGCCTGTTTGCCTACTGTATTCACAGCTTACATATCTTTCTGAAGTCCAAATTGACTTTATAATTCCCCAAAAATCGACCAACCAAAGCCAGATTGTAAAGATTAAAGGGGTATTCCAGGATAAAATATTTTTTCATATATCAACTGGCTCCAGAAAGTGGAACAGATTTGTAAATTACTTCTATTAAAAAAAAATCTTAATCCTTCCAATAATTATCAGCTGCTGAAGTTGAGTTGTTCTTTTCTGTCTGGCAACAGTGCTCTCTGCTGACATCTCTGCTTGTCTCAGGAACTGCACAGAGTAGAAGAGGTTTGCTATGAGGATTTTCTTCCACTCTGGACAGTTACCGAGACAGGTGTCATCAGAGAGCACTCAGACAGAAAAGAACAACTCAACTTCAGCAGCTCATAAGTACTGAAAGGATTAAGATTTTTTAATAGAAGTAATTTGCAAGTCTGTTTAACTTTCTGGAGCCAATATATATATATATATATATATATATATATATATATATATATAAATGTTTTTTTCCTGGATAACACCTTTATACGTTGACATGCCTCAGCATCTCCTAAGATGGCTAGTTTACAGGTATGAAGAGCCATTGTTAAATTATTCAGTTATAAAGTAAAACATGGTAAAAAAAATCTATAAATTTACTATAATTCCATAGACCAACCATAACATTTCAAAATACCCATAAAAACTTATATACATGGATATAAATATCTCTTTTCAACCCTATGGGCATTAATAGATATTTGGAATTTTACAATAGACGTTCTGTGTAAGTTTCTATTTTGTCTAGGTTCACACTGGCATTGTACTCTGACTCGTTCAAGGTCCATTCGGATCTTATTTTGTGCCGAACGGAGCACAACTGACACCAGCAGGTCTCTATGGATCCCATTGACTTGAAAAGGGCTGGTCAGTTGATGTTACAGGAGCTGGGCAGTAGTTGACTTTTCTCAAGTCAACTCCTGTCCTTCTGACGGACTGAGCAACTGAGCTTCCTTTAGTGGAGCACACCGGTAGTGTGAACAAGCCCGAAGCCAGAGCATTTTAGAGTTCATATTACATGCACCTGGGCCACTGAACGGTTAAAGGTGGGGGCTAAGAAGTACCCTACACTATGTTCATGGTATAAGTCAGCATACTGGCTGAACAATATTCCAACACATATTGTGGCATACCCATAACGGATCCAGTGTAGCGTAGTTTTGTAGTGACTTTATGTTCAGTCCATTTCAGAGCATATACAATTTTTTTGCTGGACTCAAAAGCACGACCACCTCCACTGTTGAGTTATGCAAAAACATTATTAACATTCGTGAAAAGACCAAACTTTGTCTCTATTATACAATCTTCCAGTATAGTTACACCACAGTATACATCGACATACCATTCTGCCAGTCTGCCAATGTATACCACCCATGAGCATAGGCTAATTTCAGATGTGAATATAGACTTAATTTGACTGACTCTTTAGAATCTATACACAGGCAGCTTATTGTTCCAGACATCTGCAACAGACAACCAACAATGGTGATAATGGACATAATAATACCAGTAGTGTTTTATGTACAGTGTTGTAGGCATAGAGATGCAGATGCATAAAATTTAACGGTTTATTGTTGTGACACACATATTGTTCAGCATAGGCTTGATGACTGAAGTGAGAGAAATGCCAGTTATCTGATACGAGGCAATAAGACAAAATCAGCACATTGCCAACATCCTGCTTAATGAAGTGGTGACCTATACATGAACTACTTGTATGCTTCACTTATTCGTATTTCTTGCTATAACTTGCATCAACTATGCAAACATTTAGTTGAGTTTATTTTCTTTTATCAAATCTGAAGATTCACATCTTTAACAACATATCAGACATTAAAGGGGTACTCCAGTGATTCTTCTTTTTTTTTAAAATCAACTAGTGCCAGAAAGTTAAACCGATTTGTAAATTAATTCTGTTTAAAAATCTTAACCTTTCCAGTACTTATCAGCTGTTGTATGCTCCACGGGTAGTTCTTTTCTTTTTGAATTTATTTTCTGTTTGACCACACCTCTGTCTGTCTCAGGAACTGTCAAGAGCAGGATTGGTTTGCTATGGGGATTTGCCCCTGCTCTTGACAGTTCCTGAGACAGACAGAGGTGTCAGCAGAGAGCACTGTGGTCAGACAGAAAATAAATTCAAAAAGAAAATAACTTCCTGTCGAGCATACAGCAGCTGATAAGTGCTGGAAGGGCTAAGATTTTTAAACAGAAGTAATTTACAAATCTATTTAACATTCTGACACCAGTTGATTTAACAAATATAGTTTTTCACCGGAGTACCCCTTTAACTATAACACTAAATTATGCACTTGAGCTAGAACAGCAAGAATTTTATTGGTTACTGTTTGCACATAAAAAGGAAGGATCGAGCAGTGATGAAACCCAGGAGATGGATACAAGTCAATACACAGGGAAGCTGGATCTGGAGCAGAACACCTCTGCTAAAAGACTCTGGGAACCACAACAATGCACAGCCATCTAGGAGAGGGCGGAGCGGGCTTAAAGCGTACCTGTCAGATCCCACAAAAAAAAAAAATATATATATATATATATAAATGTATGTTACTCAGTACCTAATCCTGACCATGTACATCTCATTTTTATGCATTTATCACCTATATTTATTAGCAAAATATCTCTTTTCATTAGCTCACAGTGTTAAAATCCTCTCGTGGGGGGGGGGGGTGCACCTACTTATGCAGCCTTGTCCATGAGTCATCTCTTGTTCATGACTCATAGACAAGCCTGATGCTGCTGCAGGACTGATAAGTATTCCAGTAGGTATGGGGACCCCTAGTGGTGGCATTTTTAGGAGCCATTTCTTTATTAAATATTTGAAAATTTTTAAACAACCATATTACAAAAAGTTTTTAATTTTCAGCAGTAACAACATATAAAAAGTTTCTGAATCTGACAGTGCTCATTTAAATACGTGCTGCAGTGCTGAGATAGGAAGGGGCTGCATGTTGAAGATGCACACTGCCCCTTTAAATCAAAGCAGGAGTTGGCACTCACACCCTGGTCATAGGCCTAGGAATTGCAGGAGAAAGCAGGAGCATGGTACTGCCCAGTAGCACAGCATGAGGCTCGTAGCAGAACCCCACAGGAGTGGTAAGAGACAGGACACTGGTGGGATACACTTGTTCAAACTGACTGTTAGATTGGGGATGGTATCCTGAAAAGAGGTATCTCATTGGTGTTCTGCTTTTTAATATTGCAGAAGCAGTCTACAACCACCCAGATAACCGTATGGTCAGCAGAGGAAGGATATATGTCATATGGAAGTAAATATGTGATGAAGTTCATAGAAGTGTGCTGCCAGGAAGATAATGGATTAGGTAGAGGTAGCAGTTATCCAGATGGTTTAGAATTGGAGATTTTATACTACGCACAGGTTGCGCAGGCAGATACATTTTCATGGACATATTTGACAAATGTATTCCACCAGTAGTGATGAGACAGAATCTCTAGAGAATTTTAAAAGGCAGGGTGACTGGCTTATTTAGAATCATGCACTTTCTCCTGGACACAGGGACCTTCCCTAGAGGAATGCCCTTGATCAAGACTGGAGACACAGAAACCAGACTGGAAGGATCTCTGATATGTTGCGATCCCTCAGCATGATCTGAGGGGTTGAATGATCGTGAAACCGTGTATCGGCATAAAAATTCTTAGCAGCAGAACGGAAGTGAACTAAATATAATTAAAACAGACATATTATGGCGCCCACCTGGCCTAGCACAGATTCAAACACACAGCTGGCTGTAGGTAGGTAAGATTTTCTTGGCCTATATAGATGATCCCCAAATGTGATGCACTCTCAAATGCTTGGTTTCTTATGGAAGCTGGAGTCATCCAGCTCTAGAAAGAACTGTTTAGAGATATCCAGGTGGTGTATGACAGGTGCTGGGATGAAAAACTCCTTCAACTGGATGAAGGCAGTCTCACCCTCTGGAGTCCATGCTTTTGCATTCACTCCCTTCTTAGTTAAGTCCACTATTGGAGAAGGGAGTGACAAGAAATTAGGAATAAATTGTGGATAAAAATTGACAAAGCCTAGAAACATCTGCAAGGCACAGAGGCCTTTGGGTGGCCATGGACAGTTTTTTTATTTTTTTTTTATAATTACATTTTTATTAAGATTTTCATTTATACATTAGCTCAGCAAAAACATATTACATTTCGCACGAATTTAAACAAAATTATTCTCCCAACATTTACTTATTACCCAGTAGAGGGAGGGATCCAAAAAGAGGGAAAGAAAACAAAGCAACCCAAGACAAAACAGCACCCAGCAAAACAAAACAAAACAAAACAAATTATAATTTTCTCTCTCTTCTCTTTCCCTTCATTCAATTTCTATCGATCCATCTCCGCCATATCAACCAAAATTTATCTTCGTTCCCTCTTTTAGTATATATGGCCTTTTCCCAGGCAACAATTTTTTCCATCTTTTGGACAAAGTGCTCTCTGGCTGGTGGATTTGGGTTTTTCCAGTGCTGGGCTATCAACATCCGCGCATTATATAATAGTCTTCCCACCGCTAACTTGGTGTTATCTTCTATTGGCAATTCCTCCACATACCCCAGTATACATATTTTACCTCCCTATCAATATCAACCTTGTATATTGCACCAATATATTCTATAATTTCTTCCCAATATCTTTTAATAACCGGGCATTCCCACAACATATGGAGTAAATCAGCACTGGAGCATATACACCGAGGACATTTTGCCACTTCCACATACCCTATTTTAGCCAGGAATGCCGGAGTCTGATACATCCGATACAATATATACAACTGGGAAAGTCTTGCACCCTCTCCCAGTGCCTGGTTAGTTACACTACTCATAATATTATTCCATTGGTCCATTGCCACCTGTTGCTCTACTCTCCATTTATAAAAAGCTGGTATGTTTTGCTTTTCCCATCCCTTCATAGCTATAAGTTGGTACAGTTTTGAGATAAATCTTATCTTCCTATCGTCCTTTATTATAAAATCTAATGCTATGTCCTTGCTTAGTTTAATATCTGTATATTTTTGTTGGGCAGGCATCGCATGCCTCACCTGTAAGTATTGGAAGAAGGCATTTCGTGGTATATCAAATTCCTCCTGTAACTCCGAGAAGGAGCGTATATTTTCTCCTATATATATATCTTTCAATGTCCTAACTCCCGCTTTCTCCCATTTTTCAAAACCTTCTAATTTACTTAGCTCCTTAAGTGTATCGTTCACCCATATCAGGGTGTACTCATTAACCTGACTGACTCCTCTAATCTTTTTTATGCTATTCCATACCCTATGCATTAAATCAAACGTAGGAAGTTGTTGGTTTTTCTTTTTCCTAAACTCGCCTTTTTCTAAAGAAAATATTAAGTTATTTTCTCCGCTCCCTATACTCTTTATCATTCCATCCAGAATATTTCCATCGTCCCCTTTGTGCCAGTTCCTAAAGTATGGAGCCTGGGCAGCCAGAAAATACTACCAAGGGTTGGATAAGACAAGCCCTCCCTCAGATTTGGGACGCTGCAAATACTCTAGCTTTAATTTTGGTTTGCGGGCATTCCAAATTAATTCCCTAAATTGTATGTTAATCCTCTGGAAAAGGCTAAATGGTAACCAAACCGGTGCATTATGTAACAAGTATAATAATTGAGGCATTAAAAGCATTTTAATAAGGTTGATCCTCCCTACAGATGATAATTTCAGCTTCCACCATGCTATACTTTTACGTTTAAACTGGTTTAGCAGAGGTATTATATTTCTTTTTATATTTTGATTTATTTGAATATTTGTAACTGATCGATCTAGCGGCATTAAAAACGACTTTTCCCAGTTTATTACAATCCCCGAAAGTTCACCATAACAAGAAATTCCCTCTATTGTGTTTTTCAGTGAGGGGCCCATATCATTCAGAAACAGTAGTGCATCATCTGCATAAAGAGCTATCTTATTTTTATGGGCCCCATACTAAAACCCCTCTATCAACGGAGCTGCGCGGATATTCTGCCAAAGGCTCCATTATTATGGCAAACAGCAGTGGAGACCGAGGACACCCCTGTCTCGTACCGCAAAACAGAGGGAATTTTGCCGACACCTGTCCATTCACTCTAATACATGCCTTCGGGCTACTATATAAAAGTTGAATCCATGATATAAATTTAGGTCCGAAGCCCATTTCCTCCAGAGTCGCCCAGAGACAGGGCCATTCCACTGAATCGAATGCTTTTTCTGCATCCAGTGAGAATATGGCCCTATCTCTGGGAGAGTTCGGAGGAATTTGTATACTCAAATTTTCTGAAGCCGATCTTCCTGGGATAAAACTTGCTTGGTCCGTGTGTATCAGTGTAGTTATTACCTTATTCAAGCGAGTTGCTAATATTTTTGCTAGTAATTTAACATCATTGCAAAGTAATGAAATTGGTCTGTATGATGCGGGTAGTCGAGGATCTTTCCCTTTCTTCAATATGACAATGATAATTGCTTGTCGCATTGATAAAGGGAGAGATCCATCGACCAACGCTTGTTTAAATAGCTCTAGCAGTTCAGGTAGTACAATATCCCCGTATTTTTTATATACCTCTATTGGAATTCCATCAACTCCAGGTGACTTGTTATTAGGGGTCGCCTTTACTGTTGACTCAAGTTCCTCCAATGTAAGTTCTGCTTCCAGCTATTCCTATCCTCTGTCGATAATTTAGGGAGATTTATTCCTTGTAGAAATGCCCTTATATGCTCAGATCCCTTCTGAAGTTTAGACACATATAGCTTTGAATAATATTTTAACATAACCTCTGCTATACCTTCATTATTATTAATCTCACTCCCGTTTTCATCCAGCAGAGATAATATATTGGCCGGTGGTTCTTGCGCTCTAACAATATTTGCTAACATATAGCCTGCCGCCTCTCCTTCTGCATATAACACTTGGTTTTGCATCATCTGCCTATTATTGGTGGCCTCCAATAAATGTTGTCTCAGTTCAGCTTGTGCTCTGACCAAACCCTGATGTAACCTAGCTGACGGATTCTCAATAAAGGTTTTTTCTGCCTGCCGAGCTGCCTCATACAATAAATCAATATACACAGACATGGACAGTTTAGGGTGCATGTCAGTTTAGCCAGATCCATCTGTAACCCTGTATCAGACACAATAAATTCCAAGAACAGCATGGATGACTTCTTGAGTTTTGCGTCCAATTTTTTCTTAAGATTGCAAGATTGTGCTTTTGGTGTGAGGTCGAATCAGGTAAGTAAATCAGCACCACAACAAAGACATAGAGAAGGTCTCAGAAGACATTGTTGATGAACTTTTGGAAAACTGCTGGAGCACTACAGAGGATAAAGGACATAACAAGGTACCTGTAGTGACCATCACGAGTGTTGAAGGACATTTTCCACTCATCGTCTCTCAGATGCAGATTAGGTTATAGGCATTGCACAGATCAAATCTGGAGAAGATCTTGGCTTCTATAAAAAAAAAAGTTTAGAGATCAGCAGTAAGAAATATTTTATCTTAACAGTGATCTTGTTTAGACCTCTGTAGTCTATACAGGGCTGAAGAAATCCATCTTTTTCTGTACCAACATGGCACTAGCTTGTGAAGTTGACTCCTCAATAAAGCCCCTCTCTAGGTTTATTTTTAATATGTTGGGACATAGCCTGGGTCTCAGTGAGACTGAGTGGGTAGTCTCTACTATGCAGGTTTGTAGTTATAGGGAAGAGTTCCACAGGCAGTCGTAGGGGAGGTGGGTGGCTGTGTTTTCACTTCTTTTTTGCTTACAAATCCAAAAAATGCTGAGGAGGAAGTTCGGACAGGTTTTGAGGTAATGGAGACTGAAATGCAGGTTTGACTTGTGACAAGCAGAGTGGCAATGAGATCCCCAAAGATGTACAGTGGTCCCTTAAGTTACAATATGAATTGGTTCCAGGACGACCATTGTATGTTGAATCCATTGTATGTTGAGACCATAACTCTATGGAAACCTGGTAATTGGTTCTGAAACTCCAAAATGTCATCCAAAAATAGGAAAAAGTGAGGATTAAAGAAAAATGAGTAGATAACTAATATAGATAAAGCAAGTCCTTACATATACAGTAAAAGTAAGAAAGCTGCTGGAGGCTGCGTCTTCAGGGTCCTGTACAGCCGCCCTCACCGGGTGTCCAAAGGAGCAGCTAACCGTGGCACAGGTAAAGAGTAGTATAGAACATGTAGTACCACCCTGTACTGTAGGGAGGCACTACCAGACAACCAGTCAGTGCATGCACTTCTGTAATACAGATGTTTTACCAGTAAAATGCCCATTCTGATTGGTCAGTTCTTCCAGCCATTGACACGTTTCACATATCTGGACTGTCTGTAGCATTGTATGTTAAGTCTGTTTTCAAGTTACAATGGCCCAGAAAACACCATTGTATGTTGAAAATATCTTATGTTGAGGTCATTGTAAGTTGAGGGACCACTGTGTGGTGCGCCAGTACAGGAGTTGTACCCCTGTGCCCTTGCTGCCCTGTCAGTCAGCCTCCCCGCAGTGTTCCCTTTGTACAGTTGTTTTTATGCTAGGTATTATATATAAGAGTGTTGTACCTTTTAAGAATATTTGTCATGGGGTTTACCCTTTGTCATGTGAGTGTAACCTAGTGAGGTGTCAGTGACCATGTGACCTAGGGTGACCTATAGGACCCCACCAGAGTCTCCCCTATATAAGTCCTGGGAGGAATCTCTTCGCTCTCTTTGAGCTCAGCTCTGAGTCTTTGCTGAGGTCCAGCCATATCAAGTCCTAAGAGTGTGTCTGGAGTCCATAGGAGGCCTCAAGTCAGTCCAGCAGCCACAAGTCTTCAAGTAAGCTACAATTGGGGTATAGTCAGTCCCATTCAAGTCAGTCATGTCAAAGTCATCTGTTTAGAGTCAGCAAGGCCTGCAGCAATATTGTCCCAGTCCACTACAAGACCCAGCAATCCCTGAGGTCACTGGTCACCTCCTTGGGCCTGACTAAGCTGTATAGACTGTTCCATCTGTCACTCAATAAATCTCTGTTGTCCGTAACTTGACATTGGAGTCATTATTGCCCCTGTGCCTAGCCCAGGATCCAGCGGTATACCTTCGGGTGGTATTGAGGATAAACAATCACAAATACAAGGGGTTAATGCCATCTGCCCCTAGGGTAATTCCATCTGCCCTGCATCACACCCTCTACCACAACTGTATTTACCCAGTGTTCCAGTCTATGATGGGGTCATGCAGACCCAGCCAGGGTAAGCCCATTAGATTGAGTTTTAAAGAGGCAGGCAGGAGATAAAAATATCTGTTTTCTCAAATACAAAATCCTCTCACTAGATCTTTTTCAAATCTTTGAAAAGTTTCTGTGACTGTGAGAGGACTAAAATGTCACTACACCTTTGATCCACCGTATAGAATGTAGATAAATAAATCTCTGCTTTATTTTTTTGGAGTGCTGCAGTTTTTCTGTGAATTCAGGACTTTAAATCAGTTTGTATTCATGCTGGCACCAAGCAACTCTTTGTTCCTACTCAAGTGCTGCTTTCCTACAGTATATAGTATTTACATTATACATATAAGCATCAGGAAGAATAAAGAAGAGCAACACAACCAGTATAAAGAACAAATGCTGTGGGTGCAGGCAGTCTCAGGGACCCCGGTCCTGGGTCCAAAGGTGCAGATACAAACAAGAAGGCATTCAAAGAGAAGAGAAGAAATCGGCAACTCGCCATCTCAGCTGGTATGTTCTTCTTTATTGAAGCATACTCACGTTACAATATAACAGAGGGAAAGGGTAGTGGGGGGATAGTGATGTGCGACCGAGCTCCTGTTTCGCACACTAAGTGTGCTTCCTCCGGCCAACACGTTAGTTTCCTCCATAAGCGCAGTGCCGTGCAGTGCCGTGCTACTTCTTGTATGAACTGTTACCTACAAACAAGAAGGCGACTGCAGCACACTGATGTATTCAAATCAGTGAAGTAGCCTTATTCCAGTAATACAGGTACAGAAACATTTCTGTGGTCTCACACTACCATTTTCAAGTCCAAGGCTTGAAAAGGCTTGAAAATGGTGGTAATAAAGGTACAGAGTAAAAAATTGCAATAGTAAATTAGTAAATTATTTATTACTTATGTCTTCTATTTTCCTTTCTTTTCCACAGCAATTACGTCATGAAAATTTGGTAAATTTATTAGAAGTCTGCAAGAAAAAGAAGCGCTTGTATCTAGTCTTTGAATTTGTTGACCGCACAGTGCTTGATGACCTTGAACAGTTTCCAAATGGGTTGGATTTCAACAGGGTTCGAAAGTATTTATTTCAGATTATACGAGGGATTGGATTCTGCCACAATCACAATGTGAGTAGCATAATACTTCCCATTACTGTTTGATCATTATTTATGAACATCCCTAACAATGAAGTAATATCATTTATTACCAAATAAGGTCTTGTGGATCTTTCTGTATGAATGCTACATAATGAGACTTGTCCTTGGAGTTTACCTTATGAGCAAAAGTGAGTAGACAAACAATGCAGGGAGCGGAGGGTTAAAGAAACTTGAAAACAATCAAACCTTAAAAAAAAGATGAGATATAAGAACTGATTATTGGGGTCCTCACACTAGAGCTGCCTAAGCTACTAATGTGGCTGCCCAAAAGGGAAAAAAGCATGGTCATATATTATTTTTTGTCCATAACCAAAATATGCGAAAAATTGTCCTGGGCCCCCCTACGACACGTTTCCCTAATCCATGATGACCCCCCTACCTGGCCTCGGCTGTACAAAGATATTAATGACTTGCAGGCAGGGCCGAGCTGGGACCAAAAATAGTTTCAGGGATTTAAAAATAAGCAGCCCATTTTTATGGTGGGGGTCCTTGGTTCAAGTGGCTCTCCAGCTGTTGCAAAGCTACAACTCTCATCTTGTCTGGAGAGCCACAGATTAGGTCAGACAGAATACACAATGATATCAGTGACCTGAGTGACATCTTCACTGTTGTCTTTTCTTCCTCATCTTGTCCGGGCACCAGGTCTTTTTCCAGCTACATCTTCTGCAGAGTCTGATGCCCGGACGTCATTGGTTCCTCACATTGATATTAGATCCTCATCCTCTATACAAATACATTAATCATTATAATCCTGCCAGAAACTGTACCCCCTGAATATAATAC
This sequence comes from Hyla sarda, assembly GCF_029499605.1. Lineage (NCBI taxonomy): Eukaryota > Metazoa > Chordata > Amphibia > Anura > Hylidae > Hyla > Hyla sarda. The sequence continues at coordinate 211,762,595 of NC_079189.1, forward strand.
TGCCAGAAACTGTACCCCTGAATATAATACTGCCACACACTGTACCCCTGAATATAACCCTGCCAACCACTGTGCCCCTAAATATAATACTGCCACATGCTGTACCCTCAAAACATAACCCTGCTATATGCTGTACCCTCAGAATATAACCCTGCCACACACTGTGTCCATAATAATAATAATACTGTCACACAGTGTTTTTTCTCAGTTCAGCTGAATCCCGCCAGTGCACTGCCCTCCTCCAAGCTCCTCTGCTCTTCTCATGCCACCCCTCTTATCCTCTTCATGAGGCCTCCTCATGAACCCATTGCACCCCCCACCCCCCCTGGCACCCCATCCTCATCACCTCATACATGGTCACCCCCCTTCTGCACCCCATCCTCATCATTCCATCTCACACCTGAAAGATACCCGCAGTTTAGTGGAGCTCACGGAACCCTCACAACGTGATTGAGGGTCCCCTTGACTGCCTCCTTCCGCCGGATCGCCGATTCATTGATGTAGCCTGGATAAGCCAAGCTATATCAGTGGATCGTGGTCAGACTGTGTAATGCAATGCCATAGATATAGTATTATACAGTACATGCAATCTAATGATTGCATATAAAAGTCCCCTATGGGGACTTAAACATTGTCAAATAAAAAAATAAAAAAAAGCTTCTAAAATTATATAAAACCCCCTCCCCTAATAAAAAGTAAAAAGGACAGATCAAAAAATGAGCCCTCTCCCCTGTATACGGAAAAATAAAAACGTTATAGGGGGTCAGAAAATGACTATTTTTTGCATACCAATGTAAAGAAAAAAGTTAGCATTTTTTTAAATAGCACAATAAAAGAAAAACAATATAAATTGTGTATTGTTTTAATCGCATTGACGTACAGAATAAAAATAATGTATTATTTTTTCCATAAAGTGCTCTGCGTAAAAACCAAACCCCCCAAAGTATGCAAATTGCAGTTTTCTTATAAATTTCCGCCTACAAATAATATTTTTTGGGTTGGGCTGTGCATTTTATGGTAAAATAAGTGCTGTCATTACAAAGTTCAATTATTCAAGCAAAAAACGCATATTTGTCTGTAGGTGAAAAAATTAAAGAGTTATGGATTTTAAAAGGAGAGGAAGAAAAAAATGTAAGGGCAAAAATTGGCATAATGGGTGTCCTAAAGGGCTTAAGCTCAAAATGGCTTCTTCTGGAGTGTGATGATGATTTTGGGCAAAACGTTGGATGAAGGAGGTCTACTTGGCTCTGCAACTTTATAATCACGTGATTATTTAGGCTGTATTCTTGTGCACTGGCATATATAGGTGTGTAATTTACATCCCCCATTAGCCTCCACTGTTTATTCCATTCTATCTGAGCAAAACTACTATTCCCAGCATTCCCTGACAGCAACAGGTTCTGTAGTTGCTGCAAAAACTTCAACTCCCATCATGCCCTATTGGGCAAAACTCCAAGCTCCGCATGCCCTGATAGACCTAGGCTTCTCTAGCTTGGTGTTTTTCAAACAGTGTGCCTCCAGCTATTTTAAAGCTACAACTACAGCTTCCCGGGCATGCTGGGAGTTGTAGTTTTGCAACAGCTGGAGGCACCCTGTGTTGGAAACACTGCTCTACCTGTTTCAAAACTACAACTCTTAGCATGCCCTTATAGCTTGTCAGGGCATGATGGGTGTTGTAGTTTTTGCAAAAGGTTCAGGAACAGCAATTGGGGCCTCAACTGCACACATTTTTAAAGGGTTAAAGGGCCCATGCCTGGCCCTGCCCGACATGATGGTAAAAAAAAAAAAAAACGAATGTGCTGGCAGCGATGGGCCCGGGCCCTCGAGCGCTGCACAAGGGCCCGACCTGCTGCAGCACATAGTGTACTGGCTATGAGGCCCAGTCGCAATTGCGACCTTTACGACCTCTATAGCTACACCACTGTCCATAACTAACAAATTGTTGTAAGGAAAATGACATGTGACCACCTGTTTTCTTCATCCATCTTAAAAAGGGACAACTAAAGTGGCTCTTTAGTGTAAGAATCCCAACAAAAAAAGCTCTTCATACATCAGCTTCCTAGACACTTCTCAGTGGAAAGTGAAGCATTGGGACTAACTATGGTTGCTATTAATCTTGTAAGTTCGAGGGGGGGGGGGGGTTAAATGGAAACTCTAGTGAAAGCTAGAACTTACCCATGTCAATTGTCACCTAGCCTGATGCTCAAAGCCATTGTTTCTTCTGGCTTGTTGCATAATAAGATATATGCTAAAATGTACTTAAGTTGTTGCATAGCAGCTTTTTATAAAAGCATCTGGTGATAACAGCAGGTCCCAGTAATTTTAAAAAGAGGGATCATTTTGGCTATTTCCTGTATCCATCTTTATTCTTTCTCGTGTAGGCAAGCTATGCCAGCAATTTGAGTTAATTTTAAAGAGAACCTCTCAGGTCCCCAGGGCCTCAGACAGTAACCCCGGGACCTGACAGGTGAGGAGCTAAAAAATAAGAGCTAAAATAGAACATTGAATGGCATGCACCATGACTTGTATCCATTCAAAGGGGAATGGACCCCCCAGCTCACACTCACAATGCCCTATTCCCACTCAGTCTTACTTGATCGATAACCTGAGTACAAAGAGAAGCCCTGCCTTTCAAGCCTGACTGGCGGGAGAAGGGCGCAGTAAGCGTGACTGGGATTCCCTATGATTGGATACCAGTCATGGCGTGTACCATTCAAAATGACTTTTTAGCTCTTTGCAGCATTGCATACAGCATAGGAGAACAGCGTCAGAATGCTGTTCTCTCCTGCCAGATCCTGGGGTCCATCTTTAAGACATCTGGGACCTGAAAATACTTTTGAAATAAATAATTTCTCTTATAATACCTGAAAGTTTTTTTCCCTGAGTCCTTCAGACTCAAAAAGGATATTTTATCCACCCATCCCAATTCCAGGACCAATTAGTATATGAATAATAACAATTAAAATGTGTTTTCTGTGACTTTGATATGGATTGCCGAGCTATAGTATAAACCAACAATATTACAGCTCCCGTCACCCCCACAATCTGCTTTTGCATTGCTTTCTAGGCCCAGCTCCATACATTTGGTAGTGCCTAGGCCTGATAAGTACATTTTTATTACAGACATATTTTTACTTTTTCCTAAAGTATCTATAGTAAAGGTCTGTAAAAATGCAATCTCCACCACAGCACAAATAATCAGAGGTCCAGGATCAAGTGGAAAGGCTTCCAAGGTTATTCACACCATAAATGTGACAGCGGTGCAACGTTTCGGCAAACTGCCTTTGTCAAGCATACAAATCATACAAAATGAAAAACTTAAATACATCAAGGTGCTTTCTGATAGGTTTACAAACAGCTGTGATACATTGTGATTAATGATTCCATCCAACCCTCTAAAGGTAATTGGTTCTCATGTGTGACATCATCACAACAAACAATGACTGCTACAATAAAGTGCATATTCTCACTCTAGTGACCATACAATAGTTAATAAATGAATAGGGGGGAGTGTACATGGCATCAGAGTCGAGACTAGCTCTATTGATTATCAATAGCTGTCATATCAGTACTTACGATCGTTCCATCCCTCCATGTGTCTATATGTTTGTAAACAAATGTATTGCGGCTGCGCGAGATCGCGCCTGCCGCGGCTCTCATATCGCAAGTTCCACTGTTACTATGCGCATGCGTGAACCCATGTAATACAGACACTATGGTTACCACAGACGCTTGTTAATGCGGCTGCGCAAGAGCCGCAGAGGGATACGCTCATCTTTCGGTACAATACCGGGTCGTGTGTTCCCAACCCAATGCACATGCGTCAATTCAAGGCGCAGCGCATAGGGCTCCAGGTTACCAACACTGATTAAACCTAGTCAAGTACGGGGAGTAGAAATCTATAAATAAATAACATAGCAGCGTGTGTGTCAATATAAAAGTACAAAAGATACAAAAGAAGCAATACAAAAATGCTGGCGAGTAATAGTAATAAAATTACATTAATAGTCATGGAGTATATAAGAAAAGTTGTCTAGATTTGATTGATGCCATGTAAATCACTCCCTCCTGTTCTTACATAGTGTCAACGTGACATCCTATAAGTGATCTAAAATATAAAAGGTAAAGAAAGAGAAGGTTAAAAACACTCATGGCCATTCCTAGCACATATTTGATGTATATAATAAGAACTACACGGTTCAAGAGGTGAATAAATTGAAAAGAATTTTTTAAAACAAGGGGGGAAAGAAAAAAAGAAGGGAAAAGGGAAGAAAAGGGGAGAAAAGAAAAAAAGGGGGGAAGAAAGATAAAAGAAAAAGGAAAAAAGCAAAAGGAAAAAAGGAAAAAAGGGGAAAAGAAGGGAGAGAGATGGGGGGAAAAAGAGGAAAAGGAAGGAAAGGGGGGGGGGGGAAGAAGAGGGGGGGAAAAAGAATGGGGGAAGGGGGGGAAGAAAGGGGAGGGGGGAAAAAGGAAAGGGGGGAAAAAGGAGGGGGGGGGGGTTTGGGAAAAGAAGGGGGAAAAAAAGGGAGAAAAAAGAGGGGGGGGGGGGGGAAGGAGGAAGAAAGAAAAAAGGGAAAAAAAAGAGAGAAAAAAAAGGGGAAAAGGAAAATTTATTCACATGTAAGGCTTTAGACTAAAATCAATGTTCAGACCACAAGGTTCTAATGTGTTTAATAGATGAATCCATTTTAGCTCTTTTTGTTTTAATAGCTTTTCCCGGTCTCCTCCTCTACGTAGTATAGGGACATGATCTATAATCCGGAAACGCAATTGGCTAATATTATGACCAAACTCCTTAAAGTGTTTCGGTATGGGCAAGTCAACCCTGCCCGTCCTAATCGATGATTTATGTCCATTTAATCTGATCCTGCACTCATTTATGGTTTCTCCAATGTAGTATAAACCACATGGACATTGTAACATATAAACTACAAAAGATGATCTACAGGTATATCTGTCCTTAATTTTAAATGTACGTCCAGTCAGAGGGTGACAAAATGTATCACCCTTGATCATACTGTTGCAGTGACTACATTCCATGCATGGGAAATTCCCTTTCCTAGGGCCCATCTTCTCTCCTGCCAGATCCTGGGGTCCATCTTTAAGACATCTGGGACCTGATAATACTTTTGAAATAAATAATTTCTCTTATAATACCTGAAAGTTTTTTTCCCTGAGTCCTTCAGACTCAAAAAGGATATTTTATCCACCCATCCCAATTCCAGGACCAATTAGTATATGAATAATAACAATTAAAATGTGTTTTCTGTGACTTTGATATGGATTGCCGAGCTATAGTATAAACCAACAATATTACAGCTCCCGTCACCCCCACAATCTGCTTTTGCATTGCTTTCTAGGCCCAGCTCCATACATTTGGTAGTGCCTAGGCCTGATAAGTACATTTTTATTACAGACATATTTTTACTTTTTCCTAAAGTATCTATAGTAAAGGTCTGGATTTTCTGACACTTTGTCTATTGCTTATATTATAACCCCTTTTCTAGATACTTCATCGTGACATAAAGCCAGAGAACATACTGGTTTCACATACGGGGGTGGTAAAGCTATGTGATTTTGGATTTGCACGGACATTGGCTGCTCCAGGCGAAGTATACACAGATTATGTGGCCACCCGATGGTACAGGGCACCTGAGCTTTTGGTTGGCGATATCAAGTATGGCAAGTAAGACCTTTTGATAATAGACTGCAGTGAAACATTTTGTAATGTGTCTTGTATTTCAGGGCTGATAAAGATTGTCATTCTGTTCTTAGGGCTGTTGATGTGTGGGCAATTGGCTGTTTGGTAACGGAAATGCTTACTGGGGAACCACTTTTTCCTGGAGACTCCGATATTGATCAGTTGTATCACATAGTTAAGTGCCAAGGTAAGGTTATTTTAACCAATGTTTGTAAAATTCCTAAACCATCTGTGACATTTATGTTGTCAGAAGCAGATGAGTGAGACATACTCAAAATACTGACTTCATCACTTAAAGTGAATATTTGAGGCACTTTTAAAGAAGATCTGTAGTGAGAAAGAAGATATATTCCTTGGCAAATTTGCTAATATAGGAATTTTTTATCACCTACAGCTTAGGATCAAGGTCCCATATGTGCACCAATGTGTGACACAAAAACTCCAAAGAAAAGGGCACAAAAACAAAAAGAAAACTATTCTAAGATCTTTATTAAAAAAATACAGTAATGCATGTAAAATAATTTAAAATGAAATCACTAGACACATCGCTGGAAACATGCACACAGTATAGACAATAACATTGATATAATAAATTAAAGGGGTATTCCAGGAAAACCCTTTTTTTTTTTTTTTTTTTTTTTTTTACATCAACTGGCTCCAGAAAGTTAAACAGATTTGTAAATTATTTCTATTAAAAAATCTTAATCCTTTCAGTACTTATGAGCTTCTGAATTAAGGTTGTTCTTTTCTGTCTAAGTGCTCTCTGATGACACGTGTCTCGGGAACCGCCCAGTTTAGAAGAGGTTTGCTATGGGGATTTGCTTCTAAACTGGGCGGTTCCCAAGACACACATTTCAGAGTGGCGAGAAGGCAAAAAACCAATGAATACAGTTGAATGCCTTCTCGGCATCCAGCAACATTAATATTGTTGGCTCCTTCTCCCTCTTCGGATGATAAAGTAAATTCGCAACTCTCCTAGTGTTGTCACATGTTTGTCAGCCTTTGATAAATCCAACTTGATCACGTTCCACAAGCTGGGGCATCACATCCGACAAACGCTGGGACAACAGCTTTGCATACATTTTTAAGTTGGCATTTAATAATGATATTGGCCTAAAGTTTCCTGTTGAAGCTGGCAATCCACTGCAGTAGGCTGCAGTATCGAAATGTCTTCCCTCAAATTATATAAACCTGAATAATATTTTCTCCTGAATCTTCATCTACCAAATAATGGATCCTAGATCTTGCTTGTCTACCCTTCAATCGTGTGGCTAACAGCTTAGCCGCTCTGTTGTCATATGCGTAGTATCTTGCCCTCTTACCTTCTGCATGGCCTTTGCGTAGTCTTCTGCTAGAAAGCCACGAACCTTCATGCTTATTTTCTGTAATGCTTCTGCTAAACAGGAGAAGGAAAGACTTTATTTTGCTCATCCAATAATTTCTGTTTCCTGATTAAAATATCTAATTGCTCATTTTTCTCTTTCTTGTATGCATGGCCCAACTTAATAAAAGTGCCCCTAATATAGGCTTTAAGAGTATTCCATATTAATGTGGGAGATATTTCTGATGTGGCATTTTTTGCAAAATAGAGTTCCAGGTTTCTCTCCCACTCTCGTTCATATTTAAAGTGATGTATAAGGAATGTATTATTATGCCAAACATATGATTGCATCCCTTTCTCATATAGCTCTAAGGTGATGGGGGTATGATCTGCCCAACCAAAGGGTTCTATCGGGGGAACATTTAAAATTATTTAAAAACTGTCGGTCTATAATAAATAAATCTGTTCGTGAATGAGTTATATGTCCCTGAGTAATATGTGTAGTCTTTTTCCTCCCCATGTAGCATTCTCCATGCATCATATGATTCTTCTCGATGGAAGAGATCAGAGAGAGCCATTGAATCTGCTCTTTTTGCTGCAGATGTGTCCAAACTGGGGTCAATGACTGCATTAAAGTCCCCACATGTCAATAGGCGACCTCGTCTGTTTTTTTCTATTAAACGCAAGATCTTTTGAAAAAAATGTCTCTGACCCCTGTTGGGAGCATACAGTATACCCCCATGACTGTATAAACAATATCGTTAATTGTACAAACCACTATTATATAATGGCCATTAGGGTCAATCAATACCAGATCTTCCTTAAAAGGGTACTCCTGTGAAAAACATTTTTTTTTAGATCAACTGGTGCCAGAAATTTAAACAGATTTGTAAATGAATTCTATTAAAAAAATCTTTACCCTTCCAGTACTTTTTAGCAGATGTATGCTACAGAGGAAATTCTTTTCTTTTTGAATTTCTTTTTTTGTCTTGTCCACAGTGCTCTCTGCTGACACCTGTTGCCCGTATCAGGAAGCAGGAGAAAATCCCCATTGCAAACCTATGCTGCTCCGGACAGTTCCTGACACAGACAGATGTGTCAGCAGAGAGCACTGTGGACAAGACAAAAAAGAAATTAAAAAAGAAAATAATTTCTTCTGTAGCATTTTTCCACCAGAGTACCCCTTTAAAGGTCACTAAATCATTTATGGCCAATAATATGCCTTATGATTTAGTAGCGTAGTGTGTCTGGTATAGAAAAGAGTGCATTCTGTATCCTTGAGGCATTCTTTGAAATAAGATCCATCTCCTGAACACATAATATATCGCAATTTGTCCGTTTTGTTTCTGCCCACATGTATGTTCTTTTTTGAGGGGCATTGAACCCATTAATATTTAATGATAATAACTTTAATACCATTTATATTCAAAGAGAAAATAGTATAATTTTTCAACCACCAATTCATTACATATATATCTAGACCTGTGCATTATCAACACCTTTACTGTAGCATCCTGTACCTTAAATAAAGAAAAAGAAAAAAAGAACACAAAAGAAAAAATTACATCTTATTATATAGTATCCTAGATAAATATAACCTGAAAAGGAAAGAAAAAAAGACAGGAAAAAAAAAACTGATGATCTTTTCGTATCATCAGGATGGGGGTTCAATTAAAAAGGGGAAAAACAAAAAATCCCTTGATGGCCAAACAAAAGGCATGTAGGAAAAAAGTATAAGGCACTCTAAATTGCATCTATGGGTATAGTAGCTAATGCTAACAAATTTTTCGGCCCACCATTAGTCACTCTGGTCGCACATGGGCCATAAGGGTAGAGGCTGACATAGACAGTTTATTGGTCTGTATGCCCCACTTTAATAACAGTTCTGTCCCTTCTTCTGGCGTGCGCATAACATGATCAGAATCAGTTCCTTTTATCAACAGGCGAGTTGGATAGCCCCATTTATAGTGTACCTTATGCTCCCACAATACTTGGGTAACTATCTGGAATTTCTTACGGTGTTGTAGAGTGGTTGCAGAAAGGTCAGTAAACAGAATAATTTTACTATATTTTTCCGGAACAAACTCCTGCTTCCGAACACATGCCATGAAGTTTTCTTTCACATTAAAAAAGTGGATTTTTGCTAAATCATCTCGGGGCTTATCCTCAGGAATATATATGGGTCATGGAAGTCTATGGCATCTATCTATGGTCATCTCACTTTCAGCACAATTTGGTAACACCAACTTTATGAGGCCTTGGATATAAGGTGTTAGCTCTTTTGCAAGTATAGTCTCCAAGATCCCCCGAAATTTGATGTTATTACAGCGTGACCGGTCGTCTAGGTCTGCCACTTTAAGCTGCAATTCTCGCACCTCAGCCTCTCAATTTTGATGTACATCCATCAATTTATTATGTGAGCTTATCAGCTCTGCTGTTTTCGACTCCGTCCTATGTGTTCTCTCCTGTAGCTCAGTTACTGCAGCCCTTAAAGGTTACAGAGTATGTGATATGTTATTCTGTATTGTAAGACTGAAAGCCAGTAACATTGATTTTAAAGTAGTGTCAGTAACTGAGACGGCACTTATAGGTAGTAATTCCAATAGTTCCCCAGCCTGTTCTGAGCTAGCATAATGCTCTAGGCTTTCTCAAACACTAGCTGCCTCTTTCAAAGTCTGTATCTGAGGGAATTCCTCCCCCCCACTGTTGTTCCAGGAGAGTCTGAATTAACTGTATCCGGTACCTGATGTCTCAGCATTCCTGGCATCTCCAGGTCCTCCTCCTCCCACCGTGTAGCCTTCGGTATGTCTATCAATATGGTAAGTACTGGCAAAGCCATAATCAAGGGTCTCCTTTCCTTTGCCCCTGCCCTGGATCTCACATCATTCTCAGAGCCACTCCGTCTGTGCCTTTCTCCACCCATAGCAGGGTCAGCAGTGCCTGACCTGCACCACTCTTTTCAGGCAGGTGACATATTGAAATCCTCCAGCTTCTTTAGCTTCCCTCCTCCTTTCCTTGTTGCCGGCATGTTCGCAAGTGTCTCCCTCTGCAAAGCTGCTGCGAGTGCCACCCAGACCCCTGAGCTGACTCTCTGGACCCTCAGAGTCCGGCACGCAGGACCGGAGTTGTGCAGATTGCCGGCAGTGAAGGTATGCTCTCCGCCAATAAGTATTCTGCTCGTTTTGCACGCTAACCCACAAGAGAATCTCCTACGCCGCCATCTTGGTCAGCAGCCAAGGCCATCCCCCCTCCAACTGGGGTATATAAGTCACTATAGGATATACAGTTAATATAGGAATTTTCTTTATTAATAATTCATTAAAATAATACCACATGGCATCATAACAGCAAATAGGTTCAGCCTGACAGGTTTCGAGCTGCTAAGTGCTCTTAGTCAAGATTATGACTAAGAGTTATTATTATTAGTTATTACTAAGAGCGCTTAGCTGCTCGAAACACATCGGTCTTTGCTGTTATGATGTGATGTACTTGTGGTATCATTTCAATTAATTTTGAATAAAGAAAATTCCTATTTTACCAAACTTGCCAAGGAATATATCTTCTTTGTTCATGTGTATCCAGTGTGTGGGTCCACGCCCTCGAGCATTCTGGAGCACCTGTGCTGGAGATTATCACAATACCAAAGGGTTGAGACTACTTGGTTTTGTTTGAATGTGTAGTGAGACTAGGAATTTATTGAAAGTTTACGTCAGTGTTTTGAAGTAAAAAAAAAGTTTTGCACCAACTTTTATGGCTTTTGACAATTTTCAGTGGTGCTTTTCACAAAGGGGTGTGGACTCCAGCACCCACAAAATTTGGTAAACCCTATGAGGGAGATTTATCAATGCCTAACTTAAAGCCTGACTTATGGTATTTGTTATGAATTACTACTTTTGTACATTGACTCCTACTATAAAAAAGCATAGTCAATGCTTCTCAATAGACTAAAAAAGAAGTACGGTATGTTCATGCATACCACTGGTGATGATAGTTCCACCTCATCACTTGCTCGTTTTGATATGTCTATAGAATGGAGGTATACAATAATGGTATGTATTTATGTATTTACCAGCATGTAACTGATTATGTTGGTAATAAAATATTTGTTACCATACAGTGTTCCGCCTTTACAAGTTATCATTATCTGTTGTAGGAAACCTAACTCCACGCCTTCAGGAGCTATTCTATAACAATCCACTGTTTGCTGGTGTGACTTTGCCAGAGATTAAAGAAGTTGAACCACTTGAAAAGCGATATCCTAAACTCTCCCCTGTTATATTAGATTTAGCAAAGGTAACTTTTATTATCCATTAGTTCAGTATATCTTTATATTTGGCTGCTATTTCACTAGATTCCCTGTATGTATTAATCAGTGGTTGGGGCGACTGGTAGCCCTTGGGTGCTCTCCCTGTGACCCTGGCAAAAACAAATCCAAACAGTCATTGAGAGACAAAATTACTTTAGACCAGAGTCTAAAACTTTAAACCTTACAATAATATACCATAAATGTTTATAGAGAAAATTTTCATTTAGTGGTGGAATTTATATTCAGATCTCTGTAATTAAAATTGTCACCTTTTTTGGCTGCTGGATCTGAGATCTGAAGATGATACCTCATACTACAAAGACAATGGCCTAGATTTGTCAATCTACCGAGAGACAAAAACTGAAGAAATTTGGCCAAAGCTACCAATCACAGCTCAGCTTTCATATCTTGGCAAGCTCTGTTAAAATTAAAGCTTTCACTGGTTGTTTTAGGAAAATCTCTCTAGTTTTTGTCTCTCAGTAAATTGATAAATCTGGGCCATCTTCTTTGTACTATAATGTATTATCTTCAGATCTCAGATCCCGTATTTAAGGTAAAATTTTAATCATAGAGATCTCATCTTTTTTGTGAGTAAATATTATTACTACTACTAACAATTAGGGCAGAGAATAGTGTGGCCCTGTGCTCACTCAGAACCACTTTCCCTGCCTACTTGCGTATCAACTATAAAGTGGATCCACAACTGGGCATGGGTCCCTCCGCTGGCCTAAAGTGCAGGGGCATAATATCAAAACAATAAACAGAACTGTACATATGTCAAGGAAATAGGTCAGGATATGGAGGGTTAATAAGCTATCACAAACTGATCAGGATAATATATGACCAGAGAAATGCAAATTAGTAACAAACAGATATAAGGTTTATAGTGTACTGACAACAGCCTAAGGACCAAAGCAATATATTGCAGGTATGAGTGAACAGGTTAACTTAAGTCAGGACACTATACATATCATGATACACTGGTACAAGATCACACAAGGCTAAACACAGAAACAAAACTCCAGACTAGGGGCAAAACAATGGATCAGGACCTAAACCATGGAGGAGTTCAAAACACAAACAGATCAAAATACTACACACCAGACATAGGGGCAAAGCAAGAGAAGCAATGGATCAGGACATATACCGTGGCAGAGGACAAAACACACAGGTGTGAATATAAGTCAAGATACATGTTCACATAACAGATACAAACTAGACAGGATTAAATTGACCATAGAATAAACAGATCACGAACAAACAGAACAAGGCTAAAAGCTATACAAATGGGTCAGAACTACAAAGCCAATGCTAAAACAAAGTAACAAGTGTGAACAGACACAGACAGGACTGAAAACCAAACAGAACTGAATCAGACCAAAACTGAAATCAATAGCCCAGAAGGCTGAGGAGGAATCATATACCCTTCCTTAGCTGCTGATTGGCCCAAGCCTGTAACTCCTCACTGACCAGAGTGAAACATGCACAGTCCAGCAAGGTGCAATTTTTAAAACTACTAAAGGAGATTTTTTTTTATATAGTATTTTAAAGTTTTAGGCTCTGTTCCATATTCAGGCATTCCACCTGGTTTTATGTCAACTTTTCCATTATTGATTCTTGGCAAAACTACCAAAACTCTGATTGGGTCTATCAGTAACTGTTTGTTTGTTGGAGGAAACCGGGAGACTAAGAAGGAGAAGCCAGGAAGCTAGTGTGAACAGATTCTTATGCTGACAACATTTCTTTACATTAAGATTACTGTAGCAGAATAGACAGTGTATATAGGCAATTATATTAGTTTACTGTGGGTCTAGAATTTGCTGTTATTACATACGAACTCTTACCCTAAAATGAAAAGGAGCATATAATACAAATACATGTATTGAACCTCATGCAGCACAGCCTACAAACAAAGCACCAGAAAATATGTAATGCACCGCTATGTGTGAATCTTGCCAATCTCTCTAAACCTCTCAAAATAGCCTGTTTCTCACAATGTGTTATTTATACGCTCTACAGATTAGCATCTTATTACACTTGGGAAAATCATGTTAAAACATTCTGCTTAGACTTTTAACACCAAGCATTTCCTTTTCTGCAACAATTACCATTAACATTTTTTCCAGAGCTGTTTACAAATTGATCCAGACAAAAGACCATCTTGTATGATGTTGCTGCAGCATGACCTATTTAGGAAGGACGGCTTCTCCGAGAGGTGGGTCTGATACCACAATGAGGTCTGGATAGTGTACTGGGGCCCATATTTAACCTAAATCTAGGCAAAACTTTAACAAAAAATATTGGAAAGAGCATATTTATGGTATATGCACACATGACAAATTCAGCTATATGGAGCCGATTTTTAGTCACAGAAAAAATGATGCAGAAAACTTACAGCCTCCCGAAACATTATGACTTTTTAATACCCTCTGAAAGCTTAGGGGGCCCTGAGTCTGTGGGTGTTCTTATGAATTCACCTCCCCCCCCCCCCCCCCCATACCCAAGTAATGAGGGTTTTGTATCCCATCTATAAGTGAAATAGGCATCAGTCAAATAGGCGTACCCTTCATTACAATAGGGTGTGTGCTGATGCTGCAGGGAGGGGCTGTGATTTACATTAGCGGCGTGCTGGAGTCGGCTGTGTGAATTACAGGCAGCAGGATGATATGGGATTTATGAGGATGATGGGGGCTATAGAACCTGTACAATCATTTTCTCTTCTGATTCCCCATGTTGTTTCACTCTCTGGCTGCACAAGCCGCGCTGCCTGGGCTGAAAATGATTTGTTAGGTCCTGTCAGTGTGAAGCCCACATTGTGTACATTCCAGTGCGTGGCTTCTGCTTTTGCTCTACACACTGACAGTTCCTGCTCTACACACTGACAGTACCTGCTCTACACACTGACAGTTCCTGCTCTACCCACTGACAGTACCTTCTCTACACACTGACAGTACCTGCTCTACACACTGACAGTTCCTGCTCTACACACTGACAGTACCTGCTCTTCACACTGACAGTACCTGCTCTACACACTGACAGTACCTGCTCTACACACTGACAGTTCCTGCTCTACACACTGACAGTACCTTCTCTACACACTGACAGTACCTGCTCTACACACTGACAGTACCTTCTCTACACACTGACAGTACCTGCTCTACACACTGACAGTTCCTGCTCTACACACTGACAGTACCTTCTCTACACACTGACAGTACATGCTCTACACACTGACAGTACCTGCTCTTCACACTGACAGTACCTGCTCTACACACTGACAGTACCTGCTCTACACACTGACAGTTCCTGCTCTACACACTGACAGTACCTTCTCTACACACTGACAGTACCTGCTCTACACACTGACAGTACCTGCTGTACACACTGACAGTACCTGCTCTACACACTGACAGTACCTTCTCTACACACTGACAGTACCTGCTCTACACACTGACAGTTCCTGCTCTACACACTGACAGTACCTTCTCTACACACTGACAGTACATGCTCTACACACTGACAGTTCCTGCTCTACACACTGACAGTACCTGCTCTTCACACTGACCGTACCTGCTCTACACACTGACAGTACCTGCTCTACACACTGACAGTTCCTGCTCTACACACTGACAGTACCTTCTCTACACACTGACAGTACCTGCTCTACACACTGACAGTACCTGCTGTACACACTGACAGTACCTGCTCTACACACTGACAGTACCTGCTCTACACACTGACAGTACCTGCTCTACACACTGACAGTACCTGCTCTACACACTGACAGTACCTGAAAATCATTGTTGGCATGGGACTGTGAGCTGGAATCAGGTGCTGCACTTGCTGGGGGAGGAAAAAGATTGTACCGGTACTTTTACCCCATTATCCCCTGTCTGCATAATGGTATAAGATTACATATATCTCATGTAATCCTGCTGCCTGAGACTCACACAGCCAGCTCCAGCACATCTCTTATGTAAATCACAGCCCCTTACTGCAGCATCAGTACACAGTATTTTAGTGAAGGATACGCCCACCTGACGTATTCACTCGTGAGAGGGGCTCCAAAAACCCTCATATCTCATGAATTGGGGGGGGGAGTCATAAAATAAGAACACCCCTAGATTCAGGGCACCCTAAGCTTTCAGGAAGGTCATAATGCTTGGAAAAGCCACAGGACCTCTTTAAAGGGGGACTCCACTGGAAAACATTTTTTTTTCAATTGAACTGGTGCCAGAAAGTTATACAGATTTGTAAATTACTTCTATTTAAAAATCTTAACCCTTCCAGTACTTATCAGCTGCTGTATACTCCAGAGGAAGCTCTTTTATTTTTTAATTTCCTTTATGTCTGACCACAGTGCTCTCTGCTGACACCCGACACCTCTGTCCATTTTAGGAACTGTCCAGAGTAGGAGCAAAACCCCATAACAAACCTCGCCTGCTCTGGACAATTCCTAAAATGGACAGAGGTGTCAGCAGAGAGCACTGTGGTCAGACAGAAAGGAAATTCAAAAAGAAAACAACTTCATGTGGAGCATATAGCAGCTAATAAGTACTGGAAAGGTTAAGATTTTTAAATAGAAATAATTTACAAATCTGTTTAAAGGGGTAGTCCAGTGGTGAAAAACTTATCCCCTATCCTAAGGATAGGGGATAAGTTTGAGATCGCGGGGGGTCCGACCGCTGGGGCCCCCTGCGATCTCTCTGTACGGGGCCCCGGCTCTCCGCCGAGATAGCGGGTGTCGACCCCCGCACGAGGCGGCGGCCGACACGCCCCCTCAATACATCTCTATGGCAGAGCCGGAGATTGCCGAAGGCAGCGCTTCGGCTCTGCCATAGAGTTGTATTGAGGGGGCGTGTCGGCCGCCGCCTCGTGCGGAGGTGGACACGCCCCCTTCCAGCGGGCTGTCGGGGCTCCGTACAGGAGATCGCGGGGGGCCCCAGGGGTCGGACCCCCCGCGATCTGCAACTTATCCCCTATGCTTAGGATAGGGGATAAGTTGCTCACCACTGAATCACCACTGGACTACTCCTTTAACTTTCTGGCACCAACTGATAAAAAAAAAATTTCCAGGGGAGTACCGCTTTAAAGCCTATTTGAATCATTACATAGACACGGAATATATATACATTTATTTTTTATATTTTTTTTTAAGTAAAGTTTTAATTCAAGTTTTCAAAAATACAGGCATGTATAAGTCAAAAGACCAATATATTTTATAACCAGTGTACATGTACATTAGGCTGGAATATTATAGGTCATTACATATCACATGGGACTGTAAAGATGAACAGGTTTATTAAATAATACTAAGGCAGGTTGCATGGTCTGTAAATATTACACATAATCATTACTTCTTGAAAGGTTCTCACAGGAAATCAGTGCCAAAGTCCAGAAGCTGTCTAAAGACAATCCATCACCTCCCCGCAAAATTAAAAACTCCAAAAAAGATGATTACCCTGGAGAGAAGAAAGCATTGGCCATGCAGGTAAACCGCATTAATCTATATTCCCTTCATCTTAACCCAAGACTAAAATATGTATAAATATGTGAAGCAAAACAAGAACTCAAGCTTTTATTAACCCCTTTGCTCTACAGCTATTTTGGGCAACAAAATATTATTTTTTTTTTAAGTTCAATATATTTATTATTTTGCTGTCAATGTAGCTCTATAAAGGCCTTTTATTTGTTGTAATGTTTAATGGAAACACTTGTGTGTACAGATTGTATTTGTTGGAGAGAAATGTATAACAAATATGACTTTATTGTATAGATCATTATGTTTATGTCAATATACTGTTGTTTTTTTAGTCTGTATGCTGTATATACGGTTGTGGCTGTACTTGTTATCACATTTTAGACCAAATGACTTAAAGGGGTTATCCAGGAATAGAAAAACAGAGCTACTTTCTTTCAAAAACCACTCCCAGTCTGTCTCCAGGTTGGGTATAATTCTGCAGCTCAGTTCCATTGAAGTGAATGGAGCCAAATTATATCCTGAATCCTATAATTACCTGTATAGAAAACATTTTTAACTCCTTCCTGACATTTGACATAGAGGTATGCCATAATGTTGGGAAGCATACCTGGTGGGTACTAGCTGCTATCTACAGCCGACACCTATTGTCAGTGACTGACAATGATGATCACACCATTGCTGGCCTTTTAATCCCCTAGATGCCCAGGTCAATAGCCCCTTTAGGCATTTAGGGAGCTATCTGACTGGTACAAGTACTGTCCACACTTTGACTGGCACCATTGTAACGGTTGTCAGACAGGCAGGGTCTTCTGAAGGCCTCTGTGTCTGCCATGATAGATCTGCTAGAACAGCTATATATGCAGAATCTACTAAGAAATTACAGATATGACACTACAATGCAATACAATAGTATTGCATTGTAGTCCACAAGCATTCAAAAGATTACTTTTGTAATCCCCTAGGGAGATTAGGAGGTGCAAAAAAAAAAAAAAAAAACCTCAATAAAAACTTTAATCACTTTCTTTTCTCATTTTTCATATTAGAGTTAAACTCTTACCTGTTCTGGGTCCCACAACGGGTAGTAGTTCTGGGTGGCGGATGTACGCTTAAGTTTTAATATCAGAAAAAGAATGTCTTAATTTCATATGTATGATCCATTTTAATGAGAGATAGAGACCAATTCTGTCACCTAGCCTATTCCAAAGGAATTGACTTTTCTGTATCGCCAAAGTATGAAAAAAATTTTTTATCCTGTGTGATGAATACTGCAAACAAAAAAAATACACATTGCCAGGATTGTGTTTATTGGTCAACCCATAGTCTACAAAACTTTATGACCCCATAAAAATCTTCTCATTGCATTTTATTTTTTTTGTTTCATATGGTAAACTTTACAACTTGTCCTGCAAAAAGAATAAGCATTTTCATGTTAGTAAAAAAAAAAAAAAAATGCAAAGGTTCATGCACAGGGCTATTAGGGCCATACTGGGGCCAAAAATAGGCACGGGAATTTTAGACTTAGCAGACCATTTTGGTCATGGGTGTGGCTATGTGAAGGGGGAACCACAAAGGGGAGGGGCCAATTGTCAATCATATTTGGGTATAATATGGTATATAATAGGAAAAAGAAAATATATACATTATTATATATATTATATATAATATTATATTACATATTATCTACATTATATGTAATAATATTATCACCATACATATTACCATCATACTGATACTGGACAAATCTTGTATACGGAGATCAATAATACTAATAATACCAGAATAAAAGGAGGAATATTATCGCTATACATATTACCATCATACTGTTACTGACCAAATCCTGTATACTGAGATCACCAATACTAATACCGTAAGGGGGAAATGTTACCCCCCCCCCCCCCATACAGTGACCATATAGTGACAGATATCAGCTCCACACAGGCTCTGCAGACCATATAAGTGATTACATACAGTTAAATCCAGTAATTCCCAGGGGATGTCTTCTCTGATCGGTGTCGTTCACTTTCCTTTTTTTCTTCTCCATCTGGCCCAGACCGTCATGGCGATTTCTTCCAGCCACAACTTGTCTCCACAGAACCTGCCAAACAAACATTTCAGGCTCCTATTTCCAGCACATAAAGCACTCTATACAGTAATAATAACTCCTTAAGTCTCCTACACAGTAGAGTTGGTAGATAAGTGGAATTTAGGAAGAGTAGAGGTAGTTAGGTTTCTCCAGTTGGTAGACAGGTCTCCTTTCACATGGTTTCCCCAATTACACAGAAGCCACCTGTAGGTAGATCTGTGTATAGATAGCTGCCCCCTGTAGATAGTTACTTCCATTTAGCTAGTAATAATAGCAGCAGCAGCCCCCCCCCCCTTTTTGGCAATAATAGTAGTAGTCCCCTTTAAGTAGTATTTTTTGTAGCAGCAGTAGCCCCTTTTACGTAGTAATAGTCCCCCCCCCCCCCGGTCCTGCATAGTCCGCTATGTGGCCACCACTCTCTGCTTCTCCTCTGGTCTGTGCTCCGGGGCATGATCACGTCACACATGCGCCAGAGCTCAGAGCGAAGAGGACGGATGCTCGGGCCTCTTGTGGCTGCCTATCACAGGCGACCACTGGAGTGATTGACAGGGCAAGGAGCCAATGGCTCTTAACTTTGTCGAAACACCTAAGCACCACATTTAACTATAATCGCATCATTAAGACGCAGGTATAGTTTATTGCATCCTGGACCGGACGCTGTGTCTGATGGCCAGTCTGGTCCTGGTTAGGACATTGGGCCAGCCCTAGCTGGCCCACAGGGTGACTGTCTGCGGGCAAAACTCCCGGTATCCCGATAGGCCAGTCCGGCCCTGGGGCCATATTAAGAATTACTGTCAAATGGTTCCTAAATACAGACTTCAAACACATTTATAATTCCAGTGTGTACCTTCAGTGTTAAAGGAAGGCACACACAGGTTTTTCTTTTCCTTAAAAGAGGATGCAGGGCTAAACCAACACTTAGCCCCTTTATTCTCAGGATTAATGGGGTCTCACTGGTCAATCCTTCACCAGTAGTGAAATGAAAGCATAACCTAGTAATATGTCCCAGCTTTTTTAAAATTGGAAAATACATCTCATGGTAAATCCGCTGAAAATCTGCCGCTAAGAGCCTGTCCCCATTCACACCTGCAGCATGAAATGCGCTACTAACAATCACAATGAAATTGGCCCATGTGAACGAACCCTTACAGCAGAATGCCAAGAGGAGTGTTTCAAGATCATAGTGTGTCCCTGTCGGGACAGTCAACTGTAATTTGTGAGGAAATCTGGCAGTAAGTGTTCTATTTCCCTGCAGCATCACCATAGGAGATATATTTAAAGGGGTATTCCAGGAAAAAACTTTTTTTTATATATATATATATCAACTGGTTCCAGAAAGTTAAACAGATTTGTAAATTACTTCTATTAAAAAATCTTAATCCTTTCAGTACTTATGAGCTTCTGAAGTTAAGGTTGTTCTTTTCTGTCTAAGTAATCTCTGATGACACGTGTCTCGGGAAACGCCCAGTTTAGAAGCAAATTCCCATAGCAAACCTCTTCTAAACTGGGTGGTTACCGAGACACGTGTCATCAGAGATTACTTAGACATAAAAGAATAACCTAAACTTCAGAAGCTCATAAGTACTGAAAGGATTACGATTTTTTAATAGAAGTAATTTACAAATCTGTTTAACTTTCTGGAGCCAGTTGATATTTAAAAAAAAAGTTTTTTCCTGGATAACCCTTTTAAGTCAATGGGTTGTTTGTGTAATGAAAGACAGGATGGGTTATTCATAGAAAAAGATTACCTTAGCAACTGCTCTTTAATCTCGCCAACAGATGTAGATTCTGAAATGTGGTCTCCGCTCTATTTACTCAGCATGTGTTTTAGGATAGGACAATCCCTTTAATTGATCTAACATACCCAGATTAACAAATGCTTTTTGATTTTTCTTGTAGGACTTCAACATAGAATCTAAAGGAAAAGATATAAAACCTTTAAAAGTCAAAATAATCAAAATGGATACAGATAAAAGTGAGAAGAATGATGTAGCATCTAATGCTAGCACTTTATTTAATGGACCAAATCAGAACAGAACTACTCCTTACTTCACACTGAAAGAATCAAGCACTGGCTTAGATCAGCAAAAAATCCAGTGCAGCATAATCCCTCCAATCAGTTACAACCCTCCTACCATCTCTCCTCATCTGACATCCTCAACCAATGCATCATCTGTCTCTAGCCATGTTAGCTTCAGGTAAGTGCATTAATAACATGATGGGAGGAAGGACGTTGAAGGCAGCACCATAACCATTATTAGCACTAAGTGTTGAGATGGAAAAACACATTACCCTCAGACGCGCTCACTGACCCAAGGGCACCAAGAGTTCAGTTAAAGGGGAGTACTCCAGTGGAAAACATCAACTGGTGGCAGAAAGTTAAACAGATTTGTAAATTACTTCTATTAAAAAAATCTTAATCCTTCCACTACTTATAAGCTGCTGTATACTACAGAGGAAGTTGAGTTGTTCCTTTCTGTCTGACCACAGTGCTCTCTGCTGACACCATGTCAGGAACTGTCCAGAGCAGGATAGGTTTGCTGACAGTTCCTGACATGGACAGAGGTGTCAGCAGAGAGCACTGTGGCCAGGCAGAAAAGAACAACTCAACTTTCTCTGTAGTATACAGCAGCTGATAAGTACTGTAAGGGTTAAGATTTTTGAATAGAAGTAATTTACAAATCTGCCTTACAAATCATTTACAAATCAGCCTTACATTCCTCCTTGCTCACTATCACCTCCCAGTCCCCCAGTCCCCCCCCCCCCCCCCCCCTGATTGATGTAAAGAGTCCTTGATGTCAGTCAATGAAGGGCTGGGAGATGAGCGCAAGTGAGGAGGCATCTTTACAGGCTTTTTTGACTACAAGGAGACTCCCTCTTCTCCCATGCACTCAGTTTTCACTGCTAGTCCTTGCTGTATCAATTGCATTAGCAGCCTTTTTAGTCACCGGCGCTCCTCTTAATCACTCACTAGTCCGAGGAAGAATTCTATCCTCCACCAATATCACTGAAGCTGCCCCGTTCTGCCCCCACCCAGGGACCACTGCCCTACTGCAATCAACTCCTCATATGCAGGAAGGAGGCTCCCTCTCTTCCTGCAGGTTGGTCTGACTTCTTAAGGTGTCTGTTGTACATGCAGGAGGAAGACTCCCTCTTCTCTTTCATTGTGTACTCTCACTTCTTTCTACTGCCTGTGATACTCCTGACAGCCTCTGCATTGTCACTACAGGATGCTAATGCATATTTTCCCTTGCTTGCATACACCTCCGAGGGATGTCTACTCTTTATGCGGCTTGCAATGCACTCTCTTCTAAACGGCACTTGTGCTAAAATCAGCCCCCCTCCCTCTCAGAACAGGTGACACCCTAGTCACATCACTGCTCATCTCACAGAAGGGGAACCTTCTCCCCTATGTTATCAGTGGCAGTGCCACTCAGACAGGGGCAGGCAGTCATGTGCCAGGCAGCCATGTGAATATTTTTTCCTAGTGGCATAGTCTTCTCTCCCATGTGTTTTACTGACGCAGAGTTACATCCCTAATGAAAAAGTGAATCACTAGCCAACATATTTGACAACGCTAACTTTCTGCAACTCAGATGGTTAAGAAACTAAACCAAACAAGTGATGACAGATTTACTAGAGTCCAGATCCTAGACTAACATGAAATCTATGACTAAAATGAGTGTCCACTAGTGAGCACCATTTTTTTTAAGTTTAAAGAGATTTAGAATTCCATTTACTAGTTTATTAATACATCTTTTTTCTGTCCCTTCAGCTTTTACTAGACATAGCACCACCATTATCTTTGTGCTGTATCTAAAATTGCAGCTCAGCTGTAGCGTAACCCTGTCAATTGAATGGGGCTAAGCTGCAAAACCAGTGAGAAGAGACTGTGAGATGAGACTGTAACACATCACAATCGGCAGAGGTCTATTTATTCTTGTGACTTTTTAACATTAAGAAGTTAATAAACACAGAATCTTAGGCCTCTGAACAAAATGATGGTAGACATACACTTCAGGATGGAGCATGATCTAGACTCATTCTTAAGCTGCTGTATAATGACATTTTAGCCTTGTCTGATCCGAAATGTTTTATTAGATTTAGTTATACATTAATATTAATGTAACTTAAGAAAATTTAAACCATGTGACAAAAGTTTTGTATGGTTGGGGTCTCAGTGCTGAACCCCCCACTAATCACTTGATATAGTCGGGAGAAGCACTCAGCTGTGCACTTCCCTCCCTTAGATTGACGCTCAATCCATCTGATTGAAGGAGTGGAGCTCCATTATAAGTCTATAGAACCTGACTCCTGCAATGAGTCAGACTAGGTGTTAAAAATTACAATTTTAGGGACAAGTCCCCAAGGACTGCCCTAAACTAGAGACCACTTAACAAAATTGTTAAAACTTAACTTTTATTCCAATTTCTCAAAAATAAATATGAATCGTGCTTATTGGTACCATAGTGAATAAATGTTAAAAGACCGGTCATCCACTATGTGTTACGCCGAGCGCTCCGGGTCCCCGCTCCTCCCCGGAGCGCTCGCTACACTCTCCTCACTGCAGCGCTCCGGTCAGATCCACTGACCCGGGGCGCTGCGATACCGCCTCCAGCCGGGATGCGATTCGCGATGCGGGTAGCGCCCGCTCGCGATGCGCACCCCGGCTCCCGTACCTGACTCGCTCCCCGTCGGTCCTGTCCCGGCGCGCGCGGCCCCGCTCCTTAGGGCGCGCGCGCGCCGGGTCTTTGCGATTTAAAGGGCCACTGCGCCGCTGATTGGCGCAGTGGTTCCAATTAGTCTGATCACCTGTGCACTTCCCTATATCACCTCACTTCCCCTGCACTTCCTTGCCGGATCTTGTTGCCATCGTGCCAGTGAAAGCGTTTCCTTGTGTGTTCCTAGCCTGTGTTCCAGACCTCCTGCCGTTGCCCCTGACTACGATCCTTGCTGCCTGCCCCGACCTTCTGCTACGTCCGACCTTGCTTCTGTCTACTCCCTTGTACCGCGCCTATCTTCAGCAGCCAGAGAGGTGAGCCGTTGCTAGTGGATACGACCTGGTCACTACCGCCGCAGCAAGACCATCCCGCTTTGCGGCGGGCTCTGGTGAAAACCAGTAGTGACTTAGAACCGGTCCACTAGCACGGTCCTCGCCATCCCTCTCTGGCACAGAGGATCCACCTCCTGCCAGCCGGCATCGTGACAGTAGATCCGGCCATGGATCCCGCTGAAGTTCCTCTGCCAGTTGTCGCTGACCTCACCACGGTGGTCGCCCAGCAGTCACAACAGATAGCGCAACAAGGCCAACAGCTGTCTCAACTGACCGTTATGCTACAGCAGTTACTACCACAGCTTCAGCAATCATCTCCTCCGCCAGCTCCTGCACCTCCTCCGCAGCGAGTGGCCGCTTCTGGTTTACGCCTATCCTTGCCGGATAAATTTGATGGGGACTCTAAGTTTTGCCGTGGCTTTCTTTCCCAATGCTCCCTGCACTTGGAGATGATGTCGGACCAGTTTCCCACTGAAAGGTCTAAGGTGGCTTTCGTAGTCAGCCTTCTGTCTGGAAAAGCCCTGTCTTGGGCCACACCGCTCTGGGACCGCAATGACCCCGTCACTGCCTCTGTACACTCCTTCTTCTCGGAAATCCGAAGTGTCTTTGAGGAACCTGCCCGAGCCTCTTCTGCTGAGACTGCCCTGTTGAACCTGGTCCAGGGTAATTCTTCCGTTGGCGAGTATGCCGTACAATTCCGTACTCTTGCTTCAGAATTATCCTGGAATAATGAGGCCCTCTGCGCGACCTTTAAAAAAGGCCTATCCAGCAACATTAAAGATGTTCTGGCCGCACGAGAAATCCCTGCTAATCTACATGAACTCATTCACCTAGCCACTCGCATTGACATGCGTTTTTCCGAAAGGCGTCAGGAGCTCCGCCAGGATATGGACTCTGTTCGCACGAGGCGTTTCTTCTCCTCGGCTCCTCTCTCCTCTGGTCCCCTGCAATCCGTTCCTGTGCCTCCCGCCGTGGAGGCTATGCAGGTCGACCGGTCTCGCCTGACACCTCAAGAGAGGACACGACGCCGCATGGAGAACCTCTGCCTGTACTGTGCTAGTACCGAACACTTCCTGAAGGATTGTCCTATCCGTCCTCCCCGCCTGGAAAGACGTACGCTGACTCCGCACAAAGGTGAGACAGTCCTTGATGTCTACTCTGCTTCTCCACGTCTTACTGTGCCTGTGCGGATGTCTGCCTCTGCCTTCTCCTTCTCTACTATGGCCTTCTTGGACTCCGGATCTGCAGGAAATTTTATTTTGGCCTCTCTCGTCAACAGGTTCAACATCCCAGTGACCAGTCTCGCCAGACCCCTCTACATCAATTGTGTAAACAATGAAAGATTGGACTGTACCATACGTTTCCGCACGGAGCCCCTTCTAATGTGCATCGGATCTCACCACGAGAGGATTGAACTTTTGGTCCTCCCCAATTGCACTTCTGAAATTCTCCTTGGACTTCCCTGGCTTCAACTTCATTCCCCAACCCTGGATTGGTCCACTGGGGAGATCAAGAGTTGGGGGCCCTCTTGTTCCAAGGACTGCCTAAAACCGGTTCCCAGTAACCCTTGCCGTGACTCTGTGGTTCCTCCTGTAACCGGTCTCCCTAAGGCCTATATGGACTTTGCGGATGTTTTTTGCAAAAAACAAGCTGAGACTCTACCTCCTCACAGGCCTTATGATTGTCCTATCGACCTCCTCCCGGGCACTACTCCACCCCGGGGCAGAATTTATCCTCTATCCGCCCCAGAGACTCTTGCCATGTCTGAATACGTCCAGGAAAATTTAAAAAAGGGCTTTATCCGTAAATCCTCCTCTCCTGCCGGAGCCGGATTTTTCTTTGTGTCCAAAAAAGATGGCTCCCTACGTCCTTGCATTGACTACCGCGGTCTTAATAAAATCACGGTTAAGAACCGCTACCCCCTACCCCTCATCTCTGAACTCTTTGATCGCCTCCAAGGTGCCCACATCTTTACCAAACTGGACTTAAGAGGTGCTTATAATCTCATCCGCATCAGAGAGGGGGATGAGTGGAAAACGGCATTTAACACCAGAGATGGACACTTTGAGTATCTGGTCATGCCCTTTGGCCTGTGCAACGCCCCTGCCGTCTTCCAAGACTTTGTTAATGAAATTTTTCGTGATCTTTTATACTCCTGTGTTGTTGTATATCTGGACGATATCCTGATTTTTTCTGCCAATCTAGAAGAACACCGCCAGCATGTCCGTATGGTTCTTCAGAGACTTCGTGACAATCAACTCTATGCCAAAATAGAGAAATGTCTGTTTGAATGCCAATCTCTTCCTTTCCTAGGATACTTGGTCTCTGGCCAGGGACTACAAATGGATCCAGACAAACTCTCTGCCGTCTTAGATTGGCCACGCCCCTCCGGACTCCGTGCTATTCAACGCTTTTTGGGGTTCGCCAATTATTACAGGCAATTTATTCCACATTTTTCTACCGTTGTGGCTCCTATCGTGGCTTTAACCAAAAAAAATGCCGATCCCAAGTCTTGGCCTCCTCAAGCGGAAGACGCCTTTAAACGGCTCAAGTCTGCCTTTTCTTCGGCTCCCGTGCTCTCCAGACCTGACCCATCTAAACCCTTCCTATTGGAGGTTGATGCCTCCTCAGTGGGAGCTGGAGCTGTCCTTCTACAAAAAAATTCTTCCGGGCATGCTGTTACTTGTGGTTTTTTTTCTAGGACCTTCTCTCCGGCGGAGAGGAACTACTCCATCGGGGATCGAGAGCTTCTAGCCATTAAATTAGCACTTGAGGAATGGAGGCATCTGCTGGAGGGATCAAGATTTCCAGTTATTATTTACACCGATCACAAGAACCTCTCCTACCTCCAGTCTGCCCAACGGCTGAATCCTCGCCAGGCCAGGTGGTCTCTGTTCTTTGCCCGATTTAATTTTGAAATTCACTTTCGGCCTGCCGATAAGAACATTAGGGCCGATGCTCTCTCTCGTTCCTCGGATGCTTCTGAAGTTGAACTCTCTCCGCAACACATCATTCCTCCTGACTGCCTGATTTCCACTTCTCCAGCCTCCATCAGGCAAACTCCTCCAGGAAAGACCTTTGTTTCTCCACGCCAACGCCTCGGAATCCTCAAATGGGGTCACTCCTCCCATCTCGCAGGTCATGCGGGCATCAAGAAATCTGTGCAACTCATCTCTCGCTTCTATTGGTGGCCGACTCTGGAGACGGATGTTGTGGACTTTGTGCGAGCCTGCACTATCTGTGCCCGGGATAAGACTCCTCGCCAGAAGCCCGCTGGTTTTCTTCATCCTCTGCCTGTCCCCGAACACCCTTGGTCTCTGATTGGTATGGATTTTATTACTGATTTACCCCCTTCCCGTGGCAACACTGTTATTTGGGTGGTCGTTGATCGATTCTCCAAAATGGCACATTTCATCCCTCTTCCTGGTCTTCCTTCAGCGCCTCAGTTGGCTAAACAATTTTTTGTACACATTTTTCGTCTTCACGGGTTGCCTACGCAGATCGTCTCGGATAGAGGCGTCCAATTCGTGTCTAAATTCTGGAGGGCTCTCTGTAAACAACTCAAGATTAAATTAAATTTTTCTTCTGCATATCATCCTCAATCCAATGGACAAGTAGAAAGAGTTAACCAGGTCTTGGGTGATTATTTACGACATTTTGTTTCCTCCCGCCAGGATGACTGGGCAGATCTTCTTCCATGGGCCGAATTCTCGTATAACTTCAGAGTCTCTGAATCTTCCTCCAAATCCCCATTTTTCGTGGTGTACGGCCGTCACCCTCTTCCCCCCCTCCCTACCCCGTTGCCCTCTGGTCTGCCCGCTGTGGATGAAATTTCTCGTGACCTTTCCATCATATGGAGAGAGACCCAAAATTCTCTCTTACAGGCTTCATCACGCATGAAGAAGTTCGCGGATAAGAAAAGAAGAGCTCCTCCCATTTTTTCCCCTGGAGACAAGGTATGGCTCTCCGCTAAATATGTCCGCTTCCGTGTCCCTAGCTACAAGTTGGGACCACGCTATCTTGGTCCTTTCAAAATTTTGTGCCAGATTAATCCTGTCTCTTACAAACTTCTTCTTCCTCCTTCTCTTCGTATTCCTAATGCCTTTCACGTTTCTCTTCTTAAACCACTTATCATCAACCGTTTCTCTCCCAAATCTGTTCCTCCCACTCCTGTTTCCGGCTCCTCGGACATCTTCTCCGTCAAAGAAATTCTGGCATCCAAAAAGGTCAGAGGGAAAACCTTTTTTTTAGTGGATTGGGAGGGTTGTGGTCCAGAAGAGAGATCCTGGGAACCTGAGGACAATATCCTAGACAAAAGTCTGCTCCTCAGGTTCTCAGGCTCTAAGAAGAGGGGGAGACCCAAGGGGGGGGTACTGTTACGCCGAGCGCTCCGGGTCCCTGCTCCTCCCCGGAGCGCTCGCTACACTCTCCTCACTGCAGCGCTCCGGTCAGATCCACTGACCCGGGGCGCTGCGATACCGCCTCCAGCCGGGATGCGATTCGCGATGCGGGTAGCGCCCGCTCGCGATGCGCACCCCGGCTCCCGTACCTGACTCGCTCCCCGTCGGTCCTGTCCCGGCGCGCGCGGCCCCGCTCCTTAGGGCGCGCGCGCGCCGGGTCTTTGCGATTTAAAGGGCCACTGCGCCGCTGATTGGCGCAGTGGTTCCAATTAGTCTGATCACCTGTGCACTTCCCTATATCACCTCACTTCCCCTGCACTTCCTTGCCGGATCTTGTTGCCATCGTGCCAGTGAAAGCGTTTCCTTGTGTGTTCCTAGCCTGTGTTCCAGACCTCCTGCCGTTGCCCCTGACTACGATCCTTGCTGCCTGCCCCGACCTTCTGCTACGTCCGACCTTGCTTCTGTCTACTCCCTTGTACCGCGCCTATCTTCAGCAGCCAGAGAGGTGAGCCGTTGCTAGTGGATACGACCTGGTCACTACCGCCGCAGCAAGACCATCCCGCTTTGCGGCGGGCTCTGGTGAAAACCAGTAGTGACTTAGAACCGGTCCACTAGCACGGTCCTCGCCATCCCTCTCTGGCACAGAGGATCCACCTCCTGCCAGCCGGCATCGTGACACTATGTGACTACAACTAGAATGATCCTTCCAATGTGTTTTGTGAACAGTGTCACTGTGGGAACCTGAAGTTCCTCTAGACAGTGCTGCCACCACTGACCAGAGAGAACCCCCACACACTTGCAAATATTGCTATTGTGTCACTTGGATGCCATTTTTAAAAACATTATAGCCCCTCCTGCTGACGTTTCGCCAGTGTACCCTGGCTTTTTCAAAGAAATGAGGACAGGCATGAGTATTTGGTTGGTTAGACTAGGTGTTGAGCCTTGGAGTGAACCGCACAGCTATATAGCACTGAGACATTGACTAATCAAAACTTTTGACAGGTCAGTGTGACATGTCTAAAATCTTTATTTATTTATTTTTTTAAATAATAGTAAAGCTTAAAATAATAATTTAAAACTTTATTTACTCGTAGGGGAGAAGAAAAAGGGAAAATGTTTGTCAGTTCTTTAAAAAAAAGTGGAGGAAAGCCTTCCACGGGTTACAATCAGAATGTCACAACATTGGTAAGTATATGTACTGTACATTATATACAAAATAATAATATATTAGATTTTACCCCTACTGGGTATTAAAGGCATTTTCCCCAAAATATCATAACATAAAAAGATACTTTCCATTATACAGTGAAAACTCTTTGAGACGACAAAAATGGTCTGTTACAGGTCAATATAGACAGAAGTTAGAGGAACGGAAAATCTGTCACTAAAGGTCTAATCTGGATGTAGAGGGGTCTTTTTGGTACATATTAACTATGCCCAAAGTTAAAACCCTAATTGTTATTAATATTACAACAGACTGAGGCCATGATTTTAATTTTCATTCCAAATTAAAAGAAAACGGTCACCCGTTCACCCGCACTATAACCCAATACATCGGGTTATAGTGCGGGTAAACAGGAGACTGATGCGGGGTCTCAGACTGCTATACCTACCTGCAGTCCAGAGCCCCGATCCTCCGAATGTCCTCCTCTTCCAGCACTGACTTGCTCTTTGAGGTGGGCCTGCTGGCTGGATTTAAATGTTCATAAGCACTGGTCACTTGAGCGCTCGTGCTACTGAGCGCTCATGTGACTGGCGCTTATGAATATTTATATCTAGCCGGCAGGTCCGCCTCAAGCTGGAAGTGGGGGACCTTTGGAGGATCGGGGCTCCGGGCTGCAGGTTGGTATAACAGTTCGAGACACTGCATCGGTCTCCTGTTCACCCGCACTATAACCTGATACACCCTTTTCCTTTAAGGCTACGAGTACACAATTTCTTTTGCCAATTTTGATGGCTCAAAAAACTGCAAAAAAGTAGTCATATTTTCCCATTTAGGCTTTACTGAATCCAATGGGAAAACTGTCAAACAAACATTATTGTAACAATTAGGGAAGTCAAATTGAATGATTAACTCTTTTTTTTTGTAACTGCCTAAAATACATCCCATCTACAAAAGGGGATTTTTTTGGACTATAGCTTTTGCTACAGCCAAAAAAAAAAAAAACTGCAACTGCTGAAAATATAGCAACAAAAAAAAAGAAAAAAATGGAAAAATATCCCAAATGCAAAAAAAAATAATTAAATAAAAAATTATAAAAATACATCTGCAATTTCAGCTGTGTTTTGATACAAAGAAACTGGTATATTTTAAACCATAAAATTATGGGTCAAAAAGTGTGTGCACATAGCCTCATGGTGTATGACAAAATGCATGTGTAGCCATGTGCAATATACAAAGCACTGATGACACTGTCTAAATGCAGATTGGCAATGGCCCTCTTCAACTAAACAAGAAAAAGTGGGAGTTTTCAAGAGCTGACATGAGACTGCCAGAACTTAGTTATGGCCATTTGCCAGAACTGAAGAGCACGGATGTTGGTACTCTTTACAATGGTGAGTATTTTATCATGATATTTCTTTCAACCTTAAAGTCTAAAATGTAAATGTAATGTTACTTTACAAAAAGTAAACTGGAACCTCGCTAAAATAGTGATCTCCAAACTGTGGACCTCCAGATGTCACAAAACTTAAGCTCCCAGCATGTTCAGACAGCCAGCGGCTGGAGGACGACAGTTCGGAGACCACTGCTTAAAAAATTTGGATAGTCTTTATGGACAGGGTAAAATCAAAGGTTATCTCAAAGCATTTAATATTTTTCTAAAAACCTGCCCTAGCTGAATCCTTAAAGAGTACCTGTCACCAAACTAAACT
The DNA here is from genome assembly GCF_029499605.1 of Hyla sarda. Classification (NCBI taxonomy): domain Eukaryota; kingdom Metazoa; phylum Chordata; class Amphibia; order Anura; family Hylidae; genus Hyla; species Hyla sarda. The sequence goes on from NC_079189.1 coordinate 211,793,815, forward strand.
TCTAATATATTGTTCCTTTTTTAATTATAAGACACTATTTACTTGCTGTTAAAATTATCAGCCTTTATATATTTTTAATGTGATTGAAAAAAACAGCCACTAGGTGGCTCTGTTCTGTTCCCTGACACAGTTAAACAGTTAGTTTGGTCTCCTCCCAGACTGGCAGGAGACCAAACTCAGGAAGGGATGACAGGTACTCTTTAAATAAAAATAAAAAAAACTATACTTGCCTCTCACTCAATCCCCGTAGCCTCTAGCATCACTGCTCCTGGTCTCTGCTGTGACTTCTTGGTGCTGGGGATTAATATATCAGAATGCCACTTAGCCGATCACTGGCTGAGGCATGACACTGTTGCGGCAAGTCAGTGGCTTAGCAGCAATGTGCTGTATCTGTCCCCAGCACCAAGAAGTGAAATTCAATGGAGACCAGGTACTGAGGTCGGCACAAGACATTGCCACTCAGCCAACAGAATAGCTCATGCTAAGCTTCTCTGGTTGTCAAAGAGCAACAGAAAACGGAACTAACACAAATGTGAACACAGCCTAAGCTGAAGTAAAAACAACAATCTGTCAGATATCCTCTAGTTCAGGAAACGGATATCTTAACCACAACATGTTTGTGTTGCTTGTGTATTGTGGGTCTCTTAGGATTAAGTGCAGGTCTTATGTTGGGAATAGGCTGTACATGTACCTATAAAGGTCATTCATTAGTAAATCCCTAGTGTTGTAGGCAATGAGAGAGCTTATTCCATGTGCAGATGTGATGAGGTCATGATTTGTAATTACTTCTAGAAAAAAAATAAGCTTCACATCCTAAACCTCCAGGGGCGTAGCTATAGAGGAAGCAGAGGTAGCAGTCGCACCAGGGCCCTGGTGCCTAAGGGGACCCCAAAGCACATCTTCCCCATAAGAGACCAGTATTATAATTGGCATATGGGGCCCTGTTGCAGATTTTGCATTGGGGCCCAGAAGCTACAAGCTATGCCTCTGTAAACCTCCATATTTGTCTACCTGCAGTACATACAGTTAATGCTGTTACTATTTCTTATATCAATTTTGCTTATTGTTTTTCTAGTCCGAAGTTCAAGACTGGTGAAGAAAGAAAACAAGACACTACCAGAGACTCGTATCCCTTGTCTTGCTATGATTGATCCCCTTAACACAAGCACAGCCTTGCCACAGGTCAGATAACTGAAATGTTACTATTTAAAATGAAATGATGTACAGAGCTGGGTGCCATTTTTTGTGCAACTAAAAAGCCGTTAATTGTGTATATAGTTGCACCCAATGGGGATGTCATTTTATAAAGTAAAGGCATATAGGATATGCCATCACTTTATGATTGGATGGGGTATGACCTCTTGGACCTCCACCAGTTTTGACAAACAAGGGGAAGCAGCACCATTAAAGCATACCTGTGATTTCAATTGACTTTTTAAGATAAGCTGCCCTGTGTGTGTACATGAGGAGGAGCAGCACTATTTCAGGCTATTATATAACTTGTATATTGTATTTTCAGCAGATTTCAGCTCTGCAGGCTTCATTTCTAATTTGCAGTTTTCCCAGAGAGGATAGACGGTGACCCCCCCCCCCTTCCAATGACTTGTGTTGCTTGGCTTACAGACACAGGATGAAGCTGAGAGGATTTTCAGACAGGAAGAGTTTAACAGCAGGAGAGGAAAGAGGGGGAAAAGTTTGATAACAGGAGAAAGAAGCATTTTTGTCTAATAAGATATATTATATATATTATATATGTCCAGCAGAGGTGAGTGGAGTGAGCGTGTCAGTGTCCCTTCCAAGTGAGGCCACCTCTGTGTGGTGAATGGGGGACATGTCTTGATCAAAAAGTGCACTAAGACTCCTAATATTTTGATCTAGAGTGCTGCTGCAACCTACTTTTTGTGTTTTTGGATCTAATCTCTTTTTATTATATTTTGTACATGTTACAACCAGCAACACCAGAACAAATAAAAAAAAAAAAAAAGATGAAAACAAGCAAAGTAAAACATACTTTGTACAGAAACAAAAGCTCTAGCAGAAGAAACATCCACTAAACCCAAAAAAATAGGGACCATCCCTCTTTCCGACAGGCCCTTCGGGTGAGATATATTTACAAGACTTATCTTGCTACCCAAAGAATCCTACTTCTGCTTTATATCCTTGCTTAACTCCAAAGTCCCCAACCCCAAAGAAGTCCCTATACCTATCCGTGTCAAGAGAAATTTTTTTTTTTAAATAATCAGAAATAAGTATATAGATAAATAAGTATGAGACATGGAAAATATACATAAATCTTTTTGTGTTTTTGTATTTGCCACAGCGGCATGCACCCGCGTATTTGGTAGTTGTGCTGGCCATCTCTGTTTTTATTATAATAAAGATATACATACTTATTCATTACCAAGATTTACCCTGAGCTGTAAAATGATAATAATTGCAATCTATTAAATGTTATGCAGAAGAACAGTGGAGTAGTTGCCTATAGTGACCAAATTACTTTTTCATTTTTAATAGGCCTCTTAAAAACATAAGCTGGAATCTGTTTGGTTGTTATTGGCATCTGCTCCACTGTTCCTTTGCACAAGGTTTAATAAATCTCCCCGAATTACTTACTAAAGTACCAAATGCATGGACACATGTATTTTTTATCACTGACACTGGAAAAAAGTCCTTTATTTTTACAGACCATCCAGGAATTTTTGGATGGATGGCTACCCTGGTGTACAATCCTTTTATACTGTCCTCGCTATAAAGTTTATAGAGCTGACTATATACATGGAATATTCTGAAATGTATATTGTGGTAAACCATTCCATATGGCAAGAAATGTTCAACACCCTACCCTATACCAGGCTACAAACCAATAAAATACTCCTGCCAAAGTGTCCCTGTATACAATTTTAAATGGTGGCAAATGTGCTAGTTTGATACACATGGGTCAATATGTTAGTACAACCAATAAATGTAACAGAAAAAACCCATAATAAAAACAATAAAATAAATATACTACAGTATTTGTGTTATTTTAGTTTTTTTGTTTTGATAAGTGACTAAAGATAGTTAGAGGAAACCTTTTTAATATACACTGAATTTTCACCTTCCACATATAGCTTGAATCTAGCCTTATTACAAATGTCATGTCCCAGTACGGGATATGCTCCTACAGTCCTGTCTGGTTGAGTCCCTGTACGTCCTCAAGGCTCTCCTGCAGTGTTCCCCCATAATGTGTATAAGTTATATATTAAGGGTAAAGGACTTTTGATATGGTCACATGATTGTTAGTCACATGATAAGGGTTGTCACATGTTCAGGTCATATGTTTGGTTACACATAGAGCACCAGGTGACCGTCAGTTGGCCTATGGGCTCCTTGTTCAGCCCCCTTTATAAGAGGGGGAGGTACTACAATCTCTCTCTTGTGTTTTACTTTCTGCGGAGCTCAAGTCAAGTCAGTTATAGTCAGCGTGGCTGTGCTAGAGTCTGTCAAGTCACTGAAAGCTGCAAGGTCCCTTGTGTTACTGGTCACCTCTCTGGGAACCTTACTACCCTGTAAAGACTGTTAGACCTGTTCAACTTCAGTAAAGCTACCGTTAACCTTAACCTGGCCTTGGACTGTTATTTACCCCTGCCTAACCTAGGAATAACAGGATTACCTTTGGGTGGTTACATAGGCAAACCACGCCCTGGCATCACGAACACTAAGGGGTTAACATCATCTACCCCTGGGCAATACCATCTGCCCCTACACCTCACATTGCACCCCCGTGGCTCACCACACAAAGGAACATGCTATTTTTTTGGGTTTTTTAGTGTAATTTAAAATAGTTTTAATTAAAATGTCCGCTGTTTAAAAACAGTTGGATTCAATTGTGCTTTGTGTCCTTAAAGGGGTTGTGCGCTGCCCTTCCTTTCGGAGCTCCGCACGCAGCGTCCGGAAGTTCATTACTCCAAACGCTTTATGCGGGCTTCCGTGTTCTCCCCCTCGTGACGTCATGGCCGCCCCCTCAACGAAAGTCTATGGGAAGGGGGCACAACCGCTGTCACTCCCCCTTCCCATAGACTTTGGTAGAAGGGGCGGGCATGACGTCACGTCCGGCGGCCGCAAACACGGAAGCCCGCACACAGTGTTCGGAGTAATGAACTTCCGGACGCTGCGTGCGGAGCTCCGAAAAGCAGGGCAGCGCACAACCCCTTTAAAGTCATAAATACAAGTCGCTGTGATTCAAAAAGGCTATTAAAGTGCTACAGAAAGTACTGCATCGTCTTAAAGAAAATGAAAAATTTCCATTCACTCACATGTAACATACTAGTCCCCCAGAGAAATGCAACTTAAATGGCATCTAAGGCCTAATGCACATGGCTGAAATATGGTTTAGTAGAAATCTGAAATTTACAAAGCTGTTAAAAGTGCTCATTGAAGTACATGGAGAATTTCATTCTAACATTTGCACACACATTGGCCCTTATTTACTAAGAGTGGAGTGTAGGTTTCTTTGTGGCTTTTAATTCCCTACAATTTTTTTCCACTGTATTTATTAAGGTTTCCTTCTATTTTGCACTTTTCCCTACACTTTGCTTTTTTACACATGTTCTGATCTGTCGGGTTTTCCTCAGCTCAAATCCACCACATTTTATGTGGAACCTTAGTAAATACCGTATTTATCGGCGTATAACACGCACCTTTTAGGCTAAAATTTTTAGCCTAAAGTCTATGTGCATGTTATACGCCGATACACCCCCTGGAAAGGCAGGGGGAGAGAGGCCGTCGCTGCCCGCTTCTCTCCCCCTGCCTTTCCTGGGGTCTAGAGCCCTGCTGCCGGCCCTTCTCCCCCCTGGCTATCGGCGCCGCTGAAAAAAAAACATTGGCATGCTCAATCAAATTCTGTATTATGAATCTGTTGTCCCTTGAAACATTGCTTTTGGGGGGGGGGGGGAACTGAATCACAAAGACCTACAGTCGGCTTCATGTATAAAAGATAACATTCATAGGAGCCCCAAGAAAAGGCAACTCTCTGTTTACATGCAAAGCTGATCTGGGTCTGCTAAGACTGAGGGGGTCTGCCATGCAAGGGGGTACCAGATGATCATGTGCCCAATATAGGCAGCAGCAGTGCATAATATCTGATGAGCTGTAACATGTAATACTACATGCTTTATATTGTGTAGGTTCCCTTATGTGTGGCCAAAACAGCTTTGACCTATTGAGGTACTGACTCTATAAGACCCCTGAAAGTGTCCTGCCGTATGTTTTTCCAGCACATCCCACAAGTGCTATTTTGAATAAAGATCTGGTGAAATAGGAGGACAAATTAACACTTCTCTGTCATGTTCTTCAAAGGGGTACTCCAGTGTTTAAAAATGTATCCCTAATCCACAGGAAAGGAGTTAAGTGTCTGCTTGTGTTGGGTCTGACCTTTGTGACATCCGCAATCTCCACAATGGGACCCTGAATCTCCCCGCGATCATGCCAAGCCTGTGCTCCAAGCATTGGGGAGATCCAGTCCTGTTGGGGTACATTTTTAAACGCTGAATTATCCCTTAAACTGTTTCTCAACAATTTTTTTTTTCAGTATGGCAGGATGCATTATCCTGCTGAATGTGGCCATTGCTATTAGGGGATAGGGAATAGCATTACGTATGCTAGGTCTTTAGGAGTGGAATACTTTCTTCCCATTGTGTGTCTTAGAGATATCTCCCCCAGATGGGCAACACACATACCTGACCATCAAAAAGTTGTTACATTCTCACTACCTAGTATCTCATAAAATGGACAGGTCTTAGAATAATAAGCTTGTATAAGAGAATTCATTTATTGTATAAACTATTTCACTTCTATTATTTTTAGTTTGCGGGAAATTCAACCCAAGATCATACAGATGTTTCAGAAGCAAATTTCCCTCCGGTAGAACATTAACAGAACATTTGAAGATAGAGACAAGAGGCAAGGACGTTATATTATTAACGAAAATGCGACACGACTAAGAGAAGACATTCTGCCAGGATCGGCTCGGAGCCTTATTTTGGATACAGTGTTACAGATTGCTATCATGACAATACAGTAAAATGCTATAGAAATATTATACACTAAGCACTGCTGCAGCTTAATTGTATCCAATGACAGGTTACCACATGCTGGGTTCAGTGTAGCTTTACTGGTCTGGATACCCGACAGCATTAAACAGGACTTGTTTATAACAATATGTATCAATATGCTATAATGGAACCCAGTCAATGACATTTACACATACTCTGTGGGATTATTTCAGTATACTTTATTATTTGAGAATGCAGCATGTGTAGTCTATGGCAAATGACTTGACCATATCAAGAAAAACGTTACACTTTTTTGGAGGTGAAGAGGATTCGTCAACCAAATGTGATAATCTTTTCCATATACGTCAGTTCGAAAGTATTTTACATTGAGGGTGACTTACAGGCTGTTATAAATTGGATTATTTTGTACAAAACAAGCTCATGCATTGTACAATAAAAGGTACCCTTATGGTTTAATAACAGACACGAGTATCAAATGTTAATTTTATGGGAAAAACGCCACAGAAAAAAAACACAACAAAAAAAACATATGCACAAAAACACACTATTATGGGGGAAAAAAGACATGAAGCATTACAAGACTGTGTGGTTTCTGTTATAAATCAGTGTATACATGGAATGTTATAGCTGGATGCACCTGGCAATGTGTAGTTATGACAACCGTTCTGGCTGTCGTCCTCAGCTATAATTATTTTCTTTGAAGATCTTAACTTATTCATTTATAAAGTTGTTGTTTTACCAGACATTGCAAATCCCAATATTTATTAACTTTAATGGTTCTTTAGGTCTTCCAGTTGAATATAAGTAGGAATGCTAGGGGCATTATCCTTTATAGTGCCACAGACGTTACGGTCAGGCAAGTCTGAGGGGTTCTGTAGGTGCACTCATGTTCCTGAGGGCTGGTGCCAGGTGCTTGAGGATGGCCACATTGCAGGTGATGGTCTTAGCTTTCCCCAGGGCAAGTAGAGTTGAAAGTAGTGAAAGTAGAGGTGCCTTTGATGTTACCATGCAAAATGACAATGCAAGGCACAAGGGGGAAGGTTTATCAAAAGTTAAGCAAAGGAACAATGGAGTAGTTGCCCATAGCAACCAGATTCCAACTTTCATTTTTCAGAGGCCTTTTTAAAAATAACAAATATACAATTTGATTGGTTGCTAAGGGAAACTGTTCCACTGTTCCTCTGCACAGGTTTTGATACATCTCCCCAAATAGTTTATAACAGCAGAAGGCAGTGCCTCTCATTACTGGATTTCTTTTAAAGGGTACCTCTCATCAAATAAACTTTTGATATATTTTAGATTAAGGAATGTTGAATAACTTTCCAATAGTGAAAAATATGCTTCTTTCTATTGTATTTTTCCTGATCAGTCCTGCCATCAAGCATTTCTGACTCATGCTGGAGTCCTAAACACTCAGAGCTGCCAGCCTGCATTGTTCACAGCCAAACAGGCTGTGAACAAAGCAGGCTGGCAGCTCTGAGTGTTCTCCTTTGTGAACAAAGCAGACTGGCAGCTCGTAGTGTTTAGGACTCCAGCATGAGTCTGAAATGCTTGCTGCCAGGACTGGTAGGGAGACACCTAGTGGTCATTTCTTCAAAGTGCAAAATTAAATAGAAAGAAGCATATTTTTTAATAACATGCAATTGTGAAGTTATTCTGCATACATTAATCTATAATATATCAAACGTTTTTTTGATGAGAGGTACCCTTTAATAAAGGATTAACATGGTCATGAATATTGCAGTAGAAGACTAGAGCAAGAGAGCACCCTAAGACAATGCTGAGATGTGCGCTGGTGTCACTATCTTCTTTCTGCTCTGTTCCTTAGTTAAAGCTAGGTGATCACAGTCCATTTACTCTGCTCCATCAAAGGGGGGTTGCTCTAGACCAATTGGCTCCCAACAGGGTTTCTGACACTTCTTATTCTCCTCAACACTCTGCAATGCCCAATACTGCGGGGTGCAATCAATTGTAACGCAGCCCTCTCAGCCACTCTGATGACTAGGCTTGGTAAGACGTAACCATGAAGAGTACTTGTCATCAAACCATATTTTCTAAACAAACTCAGATTATATTCCCTAACTACTCCTTACACCCCTCCTGCCATTAAAAAATATATACCTTGTCCCTTGTAACATACCTTTTCCCTTGCTCAAATTTTGTGAGCTCCTGGCAGCAGAAAGTGGGCGTTCCCCAGCAGGCATAACGTCGCTGAAGCCTGCGAGAGTTGTACCTCAACATGCCCAGCACGTACTTCCTGAGTTTAGTCTCCTGTCAGGCTGGGAGGAGACCAAACTAACTGTTTGAAACAGAACAGAGCCACCTAGTGGTCGTTTTTTTCAATCACATTAAAAACATATAAAGGTTGTTAATTTTAATAGCAAGTAAATAGCAAAGTGTCTTATAATTACATAAGGAACAATATATTAAAAGTTTAGTTTGGTGACAGGTTCTCTTTAATAAACACGTAGTCTTAATGGTGGACTGGTAAACCTCCATGCACTCCCAGGGCGATCTTAGGGCATAAGCTAAGGGGGAGAGAGGCAGAGGGGTAACTTGTAGCTTCTTGACCCCGATGCAAAATCTCCAACAGGGCCCCATGTGCCCCTTTAGGCACCAGGGCCCTGATGCAATATACAATATACTTACAATATACAAATGTATTAGTGCATGTATTGATCACAAAATAGGTCCAATCACAAAGTGCAAACTTGATGGTAATCATAAAGCAACATAAAGCAACACAACTGTGTGCTTACAGTATACTTTATTTTACAGTGCACTAACATAATACTTTATTTGACACTTTATTGGAATCTTGAACAAGCTTAAAGTGGCACTGTCACTTAGACAAGGTTTTCACATATTTTGATCAGTGGGGGTAGTGATCTTTGTCTTGCTGCTCCAATATAAGTCTATGAAGCAGCAAGATAAAGATTGCTACAAGCCTCAGAGTGAACAACAATTCTGCACACTTCTCCCAGCTCGTTCCCTTGATCGGTAAGGGGCCTCTGCACTGAATCCCCATCTTCCAAACTTTTCTAAGTGGCAGTGCCCATTTAACCTGCATATCATCTGCTGCATGCATCTGGAAATCAGCCAACGCATTAGGTATACTTATGTGTAGACCTATATAACCTGACAGATATGCAGTGTTAGCTTTTTAACACAGGAGTCTATGTATGAATACGTCATAGCTATTCATCAGAGGTATTCAGAGGGGAATTACCCGGACATACACACTGTACCTCCGAGAGACATTGCAAAACGAAGTGTGAAAAGAGGCAAACATAGGGGTATACCAGTAAAAAAAAACTTTTTTTTCCTATTAACTGGCTCCAGAACGTTAAACAGATTTGTAAATTACTTCTATTAAAAAATCTTAATCCTTCCAGTACTTATCAGCTGCTGAAGTTGAATTGTTCTTTTCTGTCTGACCACAGTGCTCTCTGCTGACACCTCTGTCTGACTCAGGAACTGTCCAGAGCATGAGAGGTTTGCTATAGGGATTTGATCCTATTCTGGACAGTTCCTGAGACAGACAGAGGTGTCAGCAGAGAGCACTGTTGTCAACTTCAGCAGCTGATAAGTACTGGAAGGATTAAGATTTTTTAATAGAAATAAATATACGAATCTGTTTAACTTTCTGGAGCCAGTTGATATGAAAAAAAAAACAACATAGTTTTTCACTGGAATACCCCTTCAACCACTTAAGGTACCACTTAAGGAACCAGGGCGAACCTGTACGCCCGTGGGAATTCCGGTCCCCGCCGCTCGCTGGGCGGAGACCAGACCTGGATGCCTGCTGAAATCATTCAGCAGGCATCCCGTGACAACGATCTTGTGAGAACCCCCATGTCAACGATCACCGCAAATCGCCAGTCAATTCAGAGCGGCGATCTGCGGCGATGCCGGTGGGTCTCCGGTGACCCGGAAAATATGGGGAATCGGGGCTGACCAAGACACCCCCGATCCCCCTGATGGGATAGGAGTGAGGTGGCAGTGGTGCCACCCCTCCTATCCCTGCTATTGGTTGGTAATAAGCGACCGACCAATAGCTTATTGGGGGCGGGGGGGTTAAAGTTTGGTTCCCCCACTCTGCCCACCCATGGTAGTCCGGGCAGAGTGGGAGAACTGTGCTGGGACCGGTGCCGGAGGCAATCCTCGTCTCTGCGGTGATCCTCTGTGTGCTGCGGCGGCAATCCTTCAAATGACGGGTGAGTTGTTGCCTAGCAACATCTGGAGGGCCACAGTTTACAGTGGTCTCTAAGCTGCTTCCCACCAAATGTTGCAAAACTACAACTCCCAGCATGCCCAGACAGCCATTTGTAGTTGCAAAACTACAACTCCCAGCATGCCCACACAGTAGTTTGCTGTCTGGGTATGCTGGGATTTGTAGTTCTGCAACATCTGGAGGGCCATAGTTTGGAGAGGTGGTCTCTAAACTGTGGCCCTCTAAATCTTGCAAAAACTACAACTCACAGCATGCATGAACACAAACAGCTGTCTCGGCATGCTGAGAGTTGTAGTTGTGTGCCTCCAGCTGTTGCATAACTACATCGCCAAGCATGCCCTTTGGCGATCAGTACATGCTGGGAGTTGTAGTTTTGCAACAGCTGGAGGCACACTGGTTGGAAAATTCTGAGTTAGGTAACGGAACCCAACCAGTGTGCCTCCAGCTGTTGCTAAGTACAATTCCCAGCATGCACGGTCTGTCAGTGACTGGTGGGAGTTGTAGTTTTGCAACAGCTGGAGGTTTGCCCACCCAACATGTGAATGCAGGGTACATTCACACAGGCGGGAGTTTACAGTGAGTTTCCTGCTTCAAGTTTGAGCTGTGGCAAATTTTCCGCCGCATCTCAAACTCCTAGCGAGAAACTCCGTAAACCCCCGCCAGTGTGGATGTACCCTAAAAACACTACACTACACTACACAAAATAAAGGATAAAACACTACATATACACACCCTTACACTGTCCCCCCCTTCCCCCCCCAATAAAAATAAGAAGCGTATCATACGGCAGTGTTTCCAAAATGGAGCATCCAGCTGTTGCAAAACAACAACTCCCAGCATTTCCGAACAGCCACTTACTGTCCAGGCATGCTGGGAGTTTAGCAACAGCTGGAGGCACCCTGTTTGGGAATCACTGGCGTAGAATATTTTTGGTAGCGGAGGCAATCCCTAATTTAGGCCTCAAATGCGCATGGTGCTCTCTCACTTCGGAGCCGTGTCATATTTCAAGGAAACAGTTTAGGGCCACATATATTTCCCTACTCAGGAGCAATTGCGTTACAAATTTTGGGTGCTTTTTCTCCTTTTACCCCTTATGAAAAGGAAAAGTTGGGGTCTACACCAGCCTGTTAGTGTAAAAAAAGTAACATTTTTACACTAACATGCTGATGTTGCCCCATACTTTTCATTTTCACAAGAGGTAAAAGGAAAAAAAGCCCCCAATACCAAGACCCCCAAAATTTTTAAGTAATTTCTCCTGAGTACAGAAATACCCCATATGTGGATGTAAAATGCTCTTCGGGAGCACAACAATGCTCAGGAGTGAGAGCGCACCATGTACATTTGAGGCCTAAATTGGTGATTTGCACAGGGGTGGCTGATTTTACAGTTCTGACATAATCGCAAAAAAATACCCACATGTGACCCCATTTTGGAAACTACACCCCTCACGGAACTTAACAAGGGGTATAATGAGCCTTAACACCCCACAGGTGTTTGACGAATGTTCGTTAAAGTTGGATGGGAAAATGAAAAAAAAAATGTCACTAAAATGCTGGTGTTACCCTAAATTTCTCATTTTCACAAGTGAAAATAGGTTAAAAAAAAAAACAAAATTTGTAACCCCATATGTGGGTGTAAAGTTCTACTTACCTCTACTGAGAAAAGAAACTTGCAATACTCCTTAAATGTTTACGTGATTATAGTCAGATATGAATAGCCCCAAATGTGATCTTTTAATATTTACAGTTCATATATAAACTATATAACTCCCATGTCTTGTAAGGTAACAACTGCGTCTGCGCGAGAACCCTATACAAGTGCAGTGACAGCAAGGTCCATGCGTCCAATTCCAATTCTACGCTCTTTTTACACGCAGGCGCATTAGCCGCAAGGTTGGCACGTATTAAGTAAAGTTCTAGCGCATGCGTAAGTTTATACGCCGTTGCAGGACCTTTACAAGATCACTCTATACTGCGCCTGTGCTTACCCGCACACAGGCGCAGATGGGATTTGCGATCACTCCAAAAAATTAAACAGGTACTCCAGTGGAAAACTTTTTTTTTTAATCAACTGGTGCCAGAAAGTTAAACAGATTTGTAAATTACTTCTATTAAAAAATCTTAATCCTTCCAGTACTTATTAGCTGCTGAATACTAAAGAGGAAATTGTTTTCTTTTTGGAACACAGAGCTCTCTGCTGACATCATGACCACAGTGCTCTCTGCTGACATCTCTGTCCATTTTAAGAAATGTCCAGAGTAGGAGAAAATCCCCATAGAAAACATACGCTGCTCTGGACAGTTCCTAAAATGGACAGAGATGTCAGCAGAGAGCACTGTGGTCATGTCGTCAGCAGAGAGCTCTGTGATCCAAAAAGAAAATAATTTCCTCTGTAGTATTCAGCAGCTAATAAGTACTGGAAGGATTAAGATTTTTTTTAATAGAAGTAATTTACAAATCTGTTTAACTTTCTGGCACCAGTTGATAAAAAAAAAAAGGTTTCTACCGGAGTACCCCGTTAAGTTCTTGAACCTGCGCAGACTGGGACCACAGATTGACATGAATTCCGTTCCTCATTTACCAATAATAGTGCTCCTGATATGATTGACTGTATGATTGATTGATATGATTGACTGAGTGTATGGATCCATTTCCTAATGAGATTACATAGCAATAGGGTGGTGACTACTGCTATTTGTAATACTTACCTGGATGATAACAGGTAGAAGGGATCATTATGATGTGCTCAGTAAGAAGGAATGGTTGATGATGTCATGAAGAGAGGTGATAAAACCCTCAGAGCGGCATTGTTTGGAGCCATTGCCCCATTGACCTCTGATGATGTCACATGTCGTGACGAAACATGTTAGGGGGGACTTTGTTGTAGATTTTAAAGTCAGCACAGACCACCATAACCTGGGCACACACTGCAGGTGTGTCCAGGAAGCAAATTGTGACTATGTATGCTAACCAGCTACTAATGACATCCGATAAATCTGGTGGTGACATGCTGGATTTTTAACTTTACTCCCTTTTTGTACTCACTTTATAATTTGTAGATAATAAAAGTTAAGTTTTAAACAATTTTGGTGAGGGATAAAAAGTGAACAAAATTTCTTCGGACCTGAACTAGAGCCCTGCGCGGGACTGAATTTTTAATCCCGCTCCCGGTGAATTTCTGTCCTTTGCTGCATGCTCCCGCAGGGTCTGTTCTCCACTCCTGCAACATCTTTGTCCAATCCCGCCCACTCCCGCTACTATCTGTGCCCAATCCCGCCCACTCCCGCTAACATTATACATTGCTATACACATGGGGGTATGTGCAGAGCATTGCACCCTAGTGTCTGTAGTACAGATACTAGGGTGCAATGCTCTGAACATACCCCCATGTGTATAGCAGTGTGTGTGCACTGCAGAGTTCTGCAATACAGATGGGGGTATGTGCAGAGCATTGCACCCCAGTGTCTATAGAAACCACTAGGGTGCAATGCTCTGAAGTGCACTTACCCCCATGTGAATAGCAGTTTGTGTGTGCCGAGGCCCTGGGTCACCGACCAGAGCATGCTCTGTCTGCACATACACGGCCAAGCCTACACTTGAACTTGTAATAACATTGTTGGCAGTGGAACTGAAGCACGTGAGCCCCCTTATCAGGGTCGCATTATACAGCGGGGAGCGGGCAACTAACTAACCTGCCTGTGGGGTGAGATGACGATTCAGGCTTCACAAAATGGTGGCATGACGCAGCGCGACTGAGAACAGCATGATTATCTGGTATCTCTTGTGAGCTCTGTCAGCGGAGGGTGGGAGGGACTACTGGGAGTATGGACTTAATCTATAGAGGCTGCCGTGGCGGTGCGGGATTTTGTAGGACCCGTCGGCATAGCACCCAACTGCCCGTGTCCACCCGCAGCAGCCTCCTGACTGACGGCACGTTTTGGGTTGGGTCCTGTGGGATCCCAATCCCAATGCAGGGCTCTAACCTGAACTCAAACGGATATTACGAGCCACTGTCTAACCTCACCAATGTTCTTCTGAATGAATGGGCAAATCCCGCTACACACACCTCCAAAATATTGTAGAAAGTATTTTTAGAGGAGTGTACTAAAAAACAGAAACACAATCTGGAGCACCAGCCACCAATGCACATATAGGCCTATATGGCAATAAAGCCCATTTAGCTCATTCATTCAAGTGGCTATTTTGTGAGGATTCTCCAGGCTGCTCAGAAAACATTTAGAATCATTTGCCCATAGGGCATTTTGCTGCATATCTGCTGCTGCATATTTTACAACCCATTTAAGTCAATAGGTAGCAAATTACGCAGCTGATTTTGCTACACATTGACTTCAATGGGTAGGAAAATACGCAGCAAAAAACAGCACGTGTAACCCTACCTTAAAATTTAACTTTTAATAAATATAAGCATGTTGGGAGTTGTAGTTTTGCAACAATCAATGCAACAAAATGTCATCATAATAGATGTAATAGCAAAACAATAAGGTATCTAGAGTATGTCCACCAAGGGTGCATTTCATACAGACATAGTATAGACATAGCACTACACTACCTAAAGCCATAGTATAGACATTGCAATACATATACAATGGGGCAAAAAAGTATTTAGTCAGCCACCAATTGTACAAGTTCTCCCACTTAAAAAGATGAGAGAGGCCTGTAATTTTCTTCATAGGTATACCTCAACTATGAGAGACATCATGAGAAAAAAATCCATAAAATCACATTTTAAAAGAATTTATTTGCAAATTATGGTGGAAAATAAGTATTTGGTCAATAACAAAAGTTCATCTCAATACTTTGTTATATTCCCTTTGTTGGCAATGACAGAGGTCAAACGTTTTCTGTAAGTCTTAGCAAGGTTTTCACACACTGTTGCTGGTATTTTGGCCCATTCCTCCATGCAGATCTCCTTTAGAGCAGCGATGTTTTGGGGCTGTTGCTGGGTAACACAGACTTTCAACTCCCTCCAAAGGTTTTCTATGGGGTTGAGATCTGGAGACTGGCTAGGCCACTCCAGGACCTTGGAATGCTTCTTACGAAGCCACTCCTTCATTACCAGGGTGGTGTGTTTGGGATCATTGTCATGCTGAAAGACCCAGCCATGTTTCATCTTCAATGCCCTTGCTGATGGAAGGAGGTTTTCACTCAAAATCTCATGAAACATGGCCCCATTCATTCTTTCCTTTATACGGATCAGTTGTCCTTGTCCCTTAGCAGAAAAATAGCCCCAAAGAATGATGTTTCCACCCCATACTTCACAGTAGGTATGATGTTCTTTGGATGCAACTCAGCATTCTTTCTCCTCTCCTCCAAACACGACGCGTTGAGTTTTTATCAAAAAGTTCTACTTTTGGTTTCATCTGACCATATGACATTCTCCCAATCCTCTTCTGGATCATCCAAATGCTCTCTTGCAAACTTCAGACGGGCCAGGACATGTACTGGGACACGTCTGGCACTGCATGATTTGAGTCCCTGGTGGCGTAGTGTGTTACTGATGGTAGCCTTTGTGACTTTGGTCCCAGCTCTCTGCAGGTCATTCACTAGGTCCCCCCCCCGTGTGGTTCTGGGATTTTTGCTCACTGTTCTTGTGATCATTTTGACACCACAGGATGGTCATGTGTGGACCCCCAGATTGAGGGAGATTATCAGTGGTCTTGTATGTCTTCCACTTTCTAATATTTGCTCCCACAGTTGATTTTGTCACACCAAGCTGCTTGCCTATTGCAGATTAAATCTTCCCAGCCTGGTGCAGGTCTACAATTTTGTTTCTGGTGTCCTTCGACAGCTCTTTGGTCTTGGCCATAGTGGAGTTTGGAGTGTGACTGTTTGAGGTTGTGGACAGGTGTCTTTTATACTGATAACAAGTTCAAACAGGTGCCATTAACACAGGTAATGAGAGGAGGACAGAGGAGACTCTTAAAGAAGAAGTTACAGGTCTGTGAGAGACAGAAATCTTGCTTGTTTGTAGATGACCAAATACTTATTCTCCACCATAATTTGCAAATAAATTCTTTAAAATTCAGACAATGTGATTTTATGGATTTTTTTTTTCTCATCATGTCTCTCATAGTTGATGTATACCTATGATGAAAATTACAAGCCTCTCTCATCTTTTTAAGTGGCAGAACTTGCACAACTGGTGGCTGACTAAATACTTTTTTGCCCCACACTAGCCATAGTATAGACATATAGCACTACAGCTATACATAGAAACATAGCACTACATGTAGACACAATGTAGACATAGCACTACAGATAGACATAGTATAGACATAGCACTATATATATATATATATATATATATATATATATATATAGGCATAGCACTACCTACAGACATAGTATAGACACAGCACAGCCTATAGTATAATAGTATTTTTCTATAAGCAGTAGAGAACAATCATCCACTAGGTGGTGATCTCAGATCATTCAATTATCGTTGAGAAATTTGAACTGAGTGATAGTTAATAATTTTTATTGGGTTTTAAACTTATTAACATTAAGTACATACAGTCGAAAGGTATAGTATGTGTCAAAGTATTGAGTGGCATAAAACATTAGTGTAACTGTTCAAATAAAATCTTGTAAAGCTTGTGGGGATTCCGCTTATTGCATTGAATTGCACTGCTTCCGCTGTTGTTTTATTATTAATCTTCTATGACAGATTATGTGGTATAGACTGTAGAATATAAGTAAAGAATAACATTAATTTACACTACCGTTTACCTTTTTATCAAGATCCTTGGTGTGCTCTTTCGGACCCCTAGTCTCTTCTCCTCTGGTCTCCCACCGCGAGCGCTGCACACCCCTGTGGTTGTGTGTATACATGTTTGTGTTGTTTAATAATGGAGACATCAATTACAGTAATAAATTAGTGAGCCATAGTAAGTCAAACAATAGAGTCAAATATATATATATATATATATAATATATATTATGTGTATGACTTTATTTTGTGTTTATTGCGGCAATTACATATCATATCAACCTTTAAAGAGATATTTTTATTTTACGCTTTTTTGACAGGCTTATGTAATGTCCAATAACCAGTCACATTTTGGGCCTCTTCCTTTCTGCCAGGTGTAGACTCTTCATACAGATGCTATACTGAGACACATTCTATGATTTTGTTTATATTTGGTACATCAGGAGCTTTCCATTTATTAGCTAGTTGTAATCCCTTAGCTATACAGACATGACTGATTTCAGTTTGAGTTTATCTGTATTTATCAGTAACTGATCTGGGGTCAAGTTGTTCATACCTTGAGTAATCATATGTATTAGTTATTCAGGTCCCCCTTTAGTTTACACAGAAGTGGACAATCCCCAAAAATATGCTTGAAAGTACCTCTATTCCCTCAACATCTCCATTTGAACTGAGTGAGGCTAAAAACTGGACAAAGTTCCCAGAATGGTCCAGTGGCTTCCTTTATAAGAAGCAGTCAACAAACTCAGAAGTAGGATCCCCTTATAAAGTCTGGTGTCCTGCTAGTAGCTCAGGGCAGTATAGCCACACAGGCTATTAGATGAGCAGCTGCAACCCTAATCGCTCACACAGTAGTTGCTGGGTAAAGGGTCCATTCATATCACAAAATATCTGTCTGAAGATATTCTGGGTAGGCATTCCGTGTGCAGCGAGTGACACAAAAGCAATCAGCGCAAGAACCATGCTGACATGCGCCATCCTCATTGACGGCAATGCAGTCATGCAAAATTCCACCATAAAAATGAACACGTTCATTCTTTTAGCAGAGTCCAGAATCTGGAATTTCCACTTCGAAAATAACCTTAACCCCTTAAGGACCAGGGGTTTTTCCGTGTTTTCATTTTTTCCTCCTTCCCTTTAAAATATCATGACTCTTTCAATTTTGCACCTACAAATCCATATGATGGCTAATATTTTGCACCACCAATTCTACTCTGTAATGACATCAGTCGTTTTACCCAAAAATCTATGGTGAAACGGAAAATAAAATCATTGTGAGACAAAATTGAAAAAAAAGCCATTTTCTAACTTTTGGGGGCTTCTGTTTCTACGCCGTACATTTTTCGGAAAAATTACACCTTCTCATTATTCTGTAGGTCCATACGATTAAAATGATACCCTACTTATATAGGTTTGATTTTGTCGTACTTCTGAAAAAAATCATAACTACATGCAGGAAAATCTATACGTTTAAAATTGTCATCTTCTGACCCCTATAACTTTTTAAAATTTTCCGTATATAGGGCAGTATGAGGGCTCATTTTTTGCGCCATGATCTGAAGTTTTTAGCGGTACGATTTTTGTATTGATCGGACTTGTTGATCGCTTTTTATTTATTTTTTCATGATGTAAAAAGTGACCAAAAATACACTATTTTGGACTGTGCGTACGCCATCAACTGTGCGGTTTAATTAACAATATATTTTTATAATTCGGACATTTCCGCACGCTGCGATACCACATATGCTTGTTTTTATTTACACAGTTTTTTTTTTTTTTTTATGGGAAAAGGGGGGTGATTAAAACTTTTATTAGGGGAGGGGGTTAAATGATCTTTATTCACTTTTTTTTGCAGTGTTATAGCTCTCATAGGGACCTATAACACTGCACACACTGATCTTTTACATTGATCACTGGTTTCTCATAGGAAACTAGTGATCAATGATTCTGCCGCTTGACTGCTTCTGCCTGGACTGGCAGTGGTTTACTTTCAGTTTAGATGCAGCGTTCAACTTTAATAGCGCGCAGCACCGCGATCATTGCCGCGCGCTATTAGCCACGGGTCACGGACGTTTTTAGAGGCTGGGCCCGACCCGCTATGACGTTGTGGCCCCGCGTTATAGAAAGGAAAAGGACTCGGGACATACCAGTACGTCCTTGGTCCTTAAGTGGTTAGATGGGTACTCCCGTGAAAAACTTTTTTTTTTAAATCAACTGGTGCCAGAAAGTTAAACAAATTTGTAAATTACTTCTATTAAAAAATCTTAATCCTTCCAGTACTTATTAGCTGCTGAATACTACAGAGGAAATGGTTTTCTTTTTGGAACACAGAGCTCTCTGCTGACATCATGACCACAGTGCTCTCTGCTGACATCTCTATCCATTTTAGGAACTGTCCAGAGCAGCATAGGTTTGCTATGGGGATTTTCTCTGTGCTGTAGTTTTCTGGCAATCATCTTGGGCATTTTCAGCTCTGGGTCCGGCTTGGAGCATGGGTGGAGCTTAGTGACGTCACCGCTGCTGTGTGCTAGCAGCCGGACCCAGCAGAGAACAGCATTGGTGACGTCACTAAGCTCCGTCCATGCTCCAAGCCAGGAGCTGAAAATACCGAAAACAATTGCCAGAAAACGACAGCACGGAACGGGACAAGGTAAGTATCGTTGACATCAGTGACACCTGCACTACCTGTCTGTAAAACTGATAAAAGCATCAAAAGTAGAGACAGAAAGACTCATTGCCAAAAAAAAAAGGAAAACTAACCCCAAAATACTCTTAAGGGTAGGGTCACAAATGGTGTATTTTGCTGCATATTTTCCTACCCAAGAGAGGTAGGATCTCAATAATGAAAATAAATGTATGACTCCATATCAGCATGGGTTTATGAGGGATCAGTCCTGTCAAACTAACCTGATCAGCTTTTATGAGGAGGTGAGCTCCAGACTGGACCAGGAGCAATCGCTGGATGTCGTATATCTGGATTTTGCCAAAGCATTTCATCCGGTGCCACATAAAAGGTTGGTGCATAAAATGAGAGGGCTTGGACTTGGGAGAATGTGTGTAAGTGGGTAAGTAACAGTATTATTAAACAGTGCACGGTTCTAAATTGATATGGATAGGTTGGAGGTTTGGGCTGGGAAGTGGCAGATGAGGTTCAACACTGATAAGTGGTAATTAGCTAGCACAGTTAATTGAATTTGTGGGAGGGGTTGGGTACCTACATATCACCTGCAGCTTACGGCACAGAGTATCGGCTCCCGATCAGGCTACGCATCAGTTACCACTTCCGGTTCCGGCTCCAGTTGTCCAGGAAAGTCTCAGGGCAGGTAAGTGCATAGCTCTGCTATGTTCCTAAGCTAGTTTGGCTCCGAAAAAGGGGTCTCCACACCCGTACCGAGCTCCCTCGAGGCGGCCGCATGCAGGATCACTCGCTGTCAGCGACGGGCGGCTACACGTGCAGAGCGGCGTCTGCACGTGTACTTTGGTTACCCCACAGGTCCGGAGCTATATGTCAGAAGCCAGCGTGTACGCTCCGGGATGTGTCTCATATGCGGGTGTCGGTGCCGGGCTTAATTTTATGCTCACTACATCCCCCGGGCTGTTGTTGGTTGCTAAGAAAGAGGGGGGGGGCAGATCAGCAGGTGCTCCGGTCACGGCCGGCTCTGGCAGTTGGCGCGCTGATCCACTTCCTAGCGGTCTCCATGGCAACAGCAGAGCGGCGTAGGGTGCGCTTCCTGCCAGTGCTGGTAGAGGGCTCCATAGTTCTGAGGGGTACTGCATGATAGGGTAGGAGAGGGGTCCTCACTCCCCCTTTCCTGTTTATGGAGGTCAGTCCATGCGTCCTGAAAAAAAAAAAAAGGGGGGGGGGGGGGAAGTCAAGTGTCATTTAAGCCCCGCACCCGGTCGGGTAGGATGTAAGGGGTTTTCTTCATTAATAAGTAGAGCAACCTCAATAATCTAGCACAGGGGGGGGATAGATAGCTAGGTGCAGGAACGATTCTGGTGCCTAGCAACGCATCTGCCCGGCTGTACTTCGCAATATCTTAAATAGGTGTGATAGTCATCATGTATTGTTAGCTTGATGCGTATTTATGTCATGTTTCTTTAGACCCGGTTGACGATTCTGGCGCTCCATTCCTTATCCCCTTGGTTATACACTACCGTGGTAGGGGTTTTTGAAGTTTTTTTTTTTTTTTCTCTCTCTCTTTCCCTTTCGTTATTTTATTATGGTAATGTTGGCTCGGGCTTTAGTATCTCATGCATGTGTTATGTCATTGTCATCTTAGGTTAGTTACCCTAGCGTTTCCAACAGCAAGTTGTCCTACAGCTAGCAGTGAGCTTTGAGGTAGCGTGTCGTTATTTTATTTTTATACTTAGGTTGGCGGAGCGTCAGCACACGGTAATTAATGATAGCTTCTCATGTTTCTTTCAGTTGTACTTCGGCTCAGTCACCGTGAGTAAAAAAAAAAAAAAACACATATATACACATATAAATTTTGGTATTTAGACACCTTAAGGCACTATTGGCCGCACCTCGTAATCTGGCTCACTTTTGATAAGTTACGTGTTAGTCACCTGTTCGTTCATGAGCACCTTTTAGGCAGATTGCTAGTCAATCCACGCGCCTTTCTATAGGTCTCTCTCGCGGTGTAATGGTGGAGCAGTTATTTGTTTTCCTTTCTTAGATCTGTCACAAGATGTGAGGCGGATTACCGGGTTAATCCTCGAGTCCTCAGTCCGCAGTTTAGGTTCTTATGTAACAGAAGGGTCACCGGTAGAGGTGGGTTGCCCGTCAACCCCGCGCCTCGTAGTCCGGCTTGCGATTCATAAGTTATGTATTAGTCACCTGTCTTGTTCCTATGCACTTTTGAGGCAGATTGCTAGTCAATCCACGCGCCTCCTCTGTCGGTCTCTCTCGTGGTGTGATTGAGTTAGGGGTATTCAGGTCACAGCCTGATGGCTATTATTCTTTGTTTTAGGAGATGTCGCATATTTCCGAGAATATTGAAGAGGCAGCTGGTCCCCTGTCACCAGCGAGGTCCTCCGAGCAGGGGAGTGTCCAGTCTCTTAGGACCTGGACCATACCCAGAATTATGGCGGAATTACGTCGTCGAGGCATCCCCCTCCCGGCCACAGCCAGGAAGGCAGAGCTGTATAGGCTTTTGTGTTCCCAGGGAACACCCGGCCCGCAGGATCAGGCAGAACGGGATCCCCCCTCCCTGGTGCAGATCCATGCGTTGCTTAATACGCTTTCCTCCTCCATGCATAAGTTGGAAGATAGACTAGCCAACCTCGAGGCTCGCCCTAGTCCAGGGGTCCCCGCAGCTACCCCCGAGTCAGCATCATCTCCCGCGGCTGGCGAGCCTTCTGAGGTTGCGGGGCCGTCCGGAGCTGCGTCCGGTCTAGCTCTGGTCGTCACGTCAGCACCAGGAACCCCGTCTCCGCTGCCGGGCTCCTCAGAAGCTGCCTTAGTACCTTTAGTTTCTACCCCACCAGCTAGGATCGCATGCACAGGTACGTCATCGTCTCCGATCACGCTCATTCCCGCTCACTTCATCCCTGAGGCCATCAGGAGGGATATATTAGAAGGCAAGGACGTCAACCTGGCCTCCCTTCTGGTGGCCTCACAGGATGTCCTGGACAATAAAACATTTGCATGCAGCGAAGTGTCAGTAGTAGTAAAGGCCAGGGATCCCCGCCTTAACAGGAAGCTCAATATCCCAGAGTTTGTGCTGGCCTTCGGCCTATACAGAGATGTAATTTGCATTAATAGTCCCAACAGGAGGATGGAATTGGATCAATACCTGCATAAATTGGTGGATTTAGGATACAAATACGGCGGGTATGCGTTTTACGATTACCACTGGTCATTTTCCGCAAAAGCTGCAGCCACCTTATTCCAATTCCATCAGACTACCAATTGGGCCGTACTGGACACAGAGCTTTTCTGCAGGCATTTTGCCGGCCTCAGAGCACCACTATGCACTATCTGTCAGTCATCCACGCATGCGACCAACTGGTGCTCCAGTGTTATAGCAACACCTTCAGGTTCTGAGTCCGTGCTACCACCCAAGCCTCAGTCAGGTCCTACTGTGGATAAGTTGGGCAGATCCGTGCATTATTTAGGCAGTGCACAGATCTGCAATAACTACAATTTTTCGTCATGCCGTTTTAGTCAGTGTAGACTGTTACACATTTGCTGCACTTGTCATAGGGCCCACCCGAAAAGTCAATGCCCGAAAAAATCGGGACATGAAGCATGACTAGGCGGGGTGAACTCAGAAGTTCTCCGTGTCTATTTGTGTGACCATCCACGCCCGGATCTTGTTGATTTTTTGTGCAATGGTTTCATCGAGGGGTTCAGTACCGGGCTTGTATGTCTACCTCAAGAAACCTTTGAATGTCATAATTTACAGTCAGCTGCAAGTAACCCAGAGGTGGTGTCTGAGTTACTGAGGGATGAAGTTAGGAAGGGTTTTATCATCGGAAATTTTTCTAAAGCACCGTTTAACCAATGGAGGGTCAGTCCCATAGGAGTCGCCTGTGGGAAATTTTCTAATAAATTCAGATTAATTTATGACTTGTCTGCCCCCCATTCTTCCACTGTTCCCAGCATAAATTCTTTAATTCCCTCGGAGGAGTTCACACTGAAATATACTTCAGTAGACATGGCTATTCAACGTATCCTACTCCTTGGGCCGGGCGCTTGGCTTTCAAAAGCGGACATTTCCGACGCTTTCAAGTTGTTGCCAATTCGACCAGAGCTATGGCAATGGCACGGCATAAAGTGGTTGGACAATACTATTTTGCTACCAAGCTCACGTTTGGGTCAAAGAGCAGTCCTTGGTTATTTGACACGTTCGCTGCGGCACTCGAATGGATCCTGCAAAATCACTGGTCTTGCTCGAACGTGTTACACTACTTGGATGATTTTCTACTCCTTGAGAGCTCGAGCAGCCTGCCCAAGGATTTAGATACGCTTCTCGCAGTTTTCAGCAATTTAAACATTCCCGTGGCAGACAAGAAGGTGGAAGGTCCAGCCACGACCATTACATTCCTAGGCATTATTCTGGATTCAGTTAATCTGGAAGCTAGGTTACCAAGTGACAAACTGGACCGTATCCGGGCAACCATTCACGGAGTGATTCGTTCACCGGTCTCAAGTAGACGTCAGTTACAGAGTTTATTAGGCATGCTTAATTTTGCTATGCGAATCATACCTCAGGGCAGAGCGTTTGTTTCTAGGCTCCTGGCTCTTTTACCAACAGCTCCTGAGGCCGAGTCCCCGGTGGTCCTTGATCAAACAGCCAAAGCAGACCTTATTATGTGGGATCACTTCCTAGCCGAGTGGAATGGGGTGTCAATGTTCATTCCCAAAGCTTGTGAATACTCGCCTATAGTTATCACCGATGCAGCAGCTTCCACAGGTTTCGCTGCTATTTCAGCACCACACTGGTTCACAGCGCCATGGCCAGCAGAGTGCCTAGCACTGTCAGAGTTTTCAACTACATCCGCCCTGTTCGAGATCATCCCCATCGTGGCCGCAGCTATTACCTGGGGTCACCTGTGGCACGGGCAAACAGTAGTTTTCTACACGGACAACACAGCCACCCGGGATATTATTAACAAAGGGAGATCGAGGTCTCTCATCATTATGTCATTTCTTCGGAGATTAACGTTTACAGCCTTGATCAGAAAGTTTCATATAGAGTGTGTACATATTGAGGGGGCTAGGAATGTGGCTGCTGATGCGCTTTCACGTTTTAACTTCCAGGTATTTCGCGAAGCAATGCCGGAAGCGGACGAAACTCCAACTCCGGTTCCCGCCATCAGTTCTCTGACACTGGACTGAATAGTTTATACTTGGAGGCAGTAGGTCTCATCGGGCAGTCATTATCTCACAATACGGCCAGGTCTTATAAATTAGCTTGGAGAGCATTTCAGAAATTTCAGGCCATCTACCCTAGTCAATCCCCCTTTGATATTCCATACATCCTGGCATTCGTGTCATTTTGCCACACATCACTAAAATTGTCACATAGTTCCATACGCCTGTATCTAGCAGGTGTACAGCATTACCGTTTATTATGTTTCCCTAGCCTTCCCTCCCTTTTTTGTGCTCATCCGGTCAAGGCTGCGTTGAAAGGTATTCTGAAGATACAAAAGCCTAGACCCCCTTCTAGGGTACCTTTGACTGCAGAGAATTTTCAAAGCTTCAGTGGCATACTAGACAGCGCCCCCTTTGGGGTGCCCTCTAGTTTGGTCATTAAAGCCGCCATGTACTTAGCGTATTATGGCTTCCTCAGACCAGGTGAGTTCACGAAAACCCAGTATAGTTCACATGTCCTGCTAGTCAAACATTTGTCACCATTAGGCACTGGTTTTGAGCTGACCTTAGAGCACTCCAAAACTCATCAGCTGAGTCCGGTGTCAATTAGGTTTTTCCCCACTGGTAATGCTTGGTGCCCGGTGAGAATTTTCAAAGAGTTGTTAAGCCTGTTACAGGGTCACCCCAGCAACTCACCTTTGCTACCGTTCCCGGTCCTACCTTTGTCATCAAAAGACTTCATCAGACATGTCCGCATTTTGGCCCGTACCATTGGCATTGACCCAGCTATAATTTCAGGACATTCCTTTAGGATGGGAGCAGCATCATCTGCCTCAAAACATGCTGTTCCGTCACATGTTATTAAAAAGTTAGGTCGTTGGAACTCCCCCTGTTTCCAAAGATATATACCCGACCCACAATCCGAGATGGCTAATGCTTTTAGTCATCTGGCTGATGTTTAACATGTGCATATCGTTAATAAAATCTATTCCTACCAGTTTGTGTTTTGCCCCCTTCTTCATAGGCTACTTCAATCAGCCAGCCAGGCACACCTCAGGCTTAGTTATTAAGGTAGGGGTCGCATTACTTAACCTGAACACGTTAAGTTAACCCGACCACAAGTGGTAATTAGCTGGCACAGTTAATTGAATTTGTGGGAGGGGTTGGGTACCTACATATCACCTGCAGCTTACGGCACAGAGTATCGGCTCCCGATCAGGCTACGCATCCCCACCCTCCCTCCCTTAATTTTAGATTTCCCCTCTTATTATTATCCCCTAGGGTAGCCCCCTTCTTCATAGGCTACTTCAATCAGCCAGCCAGGCACACCTCAGGCTTAGTTATTAAGGTAGGGGTCGCATTACTTAACCTGAACACGTTAAGTTAACCCGACCACAAATGTAAGATAATGCACATGGGGAAGAAAAATCCGGGCTGGAATTATGTATTAAAGGGGAGAACACTTGGGATGACTGACATGGAAAAGGTCTTGGGAGTCTTAGTTAATACTAAATTTAGCTATAGTGACCAGTGTCAGGCAGCTGCTGCCAAGGCAAATAAAATCATGGGATGCATCAATAGGGGCATAGATGCCCATGACAAGGAAATAATTCTACCGCTGTACAAATCAATAGTCAGACTACACATAGAATACTGTGTACAGTACTGGGCACGTGTGTACAAGAAAAATGTAGTGGAGCTGGAGAGGGTTCAAAGATGGGCAACCAGGGTAATACGGGGAATGGGAGGACTACAGTACCCAGAAAGATTATCAGAATTAGGCTTATTTAGTTTAGAAAAAAGAAGGCTTAGGGGCGACCTAATAACTATGCATAAATATATCAGGGGACAGTACAGAGTTCTCTCCCATGATCTATTTATACCCAGGACTGTATTCATAACAAGGGGGCATGCTCTATGTCTAGAGGAAAGAAGGTTTCTACACCAGCACAGACTGGGGTTCTTTACTGTAAGAGCAGTGAGACTGTGGAACTCTCTGCCAGAGAAAGAGTTCATGGTGAACTCAATAAAAGAGTATAAAAGGAGCCTGGATGAGAGAAATAACATTACAGGTCACGGATACTAGATTTATATAGACACAACATAGATCATGAGGCAATTTTGCCTTCCCCTGGATTCATTTAGTAGGCACGCAATAGGGATATAGGTTGAACTTGATGGACTATTGTTACGCCTAGCGCTCCGGGTCCCCGCTCCTCCCCGGAGCGCGTACGGCGTCTCTCTCTCCGCAGCGCCCCGGTCGGTCCCGCTGACCGGGAGCGCTGCACTGTCATGGCCGTCGGGGATGCGATTCGCACAGCGGGACGCGCCCGCTCGCGAATCGCATCCCAGGTCACTTACCCGTTCCCGTCCCCTGCTGTCATGTGCTGGCGCGCGCGGCTCCGCTCTCTAGGGCGCGCGCGCGCCAGCTCCCTGAGACTTAAAGGGCCAGTGCACCAATGATTGGTGCCTGGCCCAATTAGCTTAATTGGCTTCCACCTGGTCCCTGACTATATCTGACCTCCTCCCATGCACTCCCTTGCCGGATCTTGTTGCCTTGTGCCAGTGAAAGCGTTTTGTGTGTCCAAAGCCTGTGTACCAGAACTTCTGCTATCCACCCTGACTACGAACCTTGCCGCCTGCCCCCGACCTTCTGCTACGTCCGACCTTGCTTCTGTCTACTCCCTTGTACCGCGCCTATCTTCAGCAGCCAGAGAGGTTGAGCCGTTGCTAGTGGATACGACCTGGTCACTACCGCCGCAGCAAGACCATCCCGCTTTGCGGCGGGCTCTGGTGAAAACCAGTAGTGACTTAGAACCGGTCCACTAGCACGGTCCACGCCAATCCCTCTCTGGCACAGAGGATCCACCTCCTGCCAGCCGGCATCGTGACAGTAGATCCGGCCATGGATCCCGCTGACGTCCCTCTGCCTTATATCTCTGATATCACCACGGTGGTCGCCCAGCAATCCCGACAGATCGCCCATCTAACCCACCAGCTGTCGGAAGTATTCACCATTTTGCAGCAACTTCAGTCGCAACTTCAGCAGCAATCATCTCCTCCGCCAGCTCCTGCACCCCTTCCGCAGCGAGTGGCCACTCCTAGCCTCCGCCTGTCTTTGCCGGACAAATTTAATGGGGACTCTAAGTTTTGCCGTGGCTTTCTTTCGCAATGTTCCCTGCACTTGGAGATGATGTCGGACCAGTTTCCTACTGAAAGGTCTAAGGTGGCTTTCGTAGTCAGCCTTCTGTCTGGAAAAGCCCTGTCATGGGCCACACCGCTCTGGGACCGCAATGACCCCGTCACTGCCTCTGTACACTCCTTCTTCTCGGAAATTCGAAGTGTCTTTGAGGAACCTGCCCGAGCCTCTTCTGCTGAGACTGCCCTGCTGAACCTGGTCCAGGGTAATTCTTCCGTTGGCGAGTACGCCATACAATTCCGTACTCTTGCTTCTGAACTTTCCTGGAATAATGAGGCCCTCTGCGCGACCTTTAAAAAAGGCCTATCCAGCAACATTAAAGATGTTCTGGCCGCACGAGATACTCCTGCTAATCTGCATGAACTCATTCATCTAGCCACTCGCATTGACATGCGTTTTTCTGAGAGGCATCAAGAGCTCCGCCAGGAAAAAGACTTAGATCTCTGGACACCTCTCCCACAGTCTCCATTGCAATCTGCGCCTAGGCCTCCCGCCGAGGAGGCCATGCAAGTGGATCGGTCTCGCCTGACCCTGGAAGAGAGGAATCGCCGTAAGGAAGAGAATCTTTGTCTGTACTGTGCCAGTACCGAACATTTTTTGGTGGATTGCCCTATCCGTCCTCCACGTCTGGGAAACGCACGCTCGCACCCAGCTCTCGTGGGTGTGGCGTCTCTTGATGCTAAGTCGGCTTCTCCACGTCTCACGGTGCCTGTACGGATTTCTTCTTCAGCCAGCTCTTCCCTCTCAGCCGTGGCCTGCCTGGACTCTGGTGCCTCTGGGAATTTTATTCGGGAGTCCTTGGTGAATAAATTCCGCATCCCGGTGACCCGTCTTGTCAAGCCACTCCACATTTCCGCGGTCAACGGAGCCAGGTTGGATTGCACCGTGCGTTTCCGCACGAAGCCCCTCCTAATGTGCATCGGACCTCATCATGAGAAAATTGAGTTTTTGGTCCTCTCCAATTGCACTTCTGAAATTCTCCTTGGACTACCCTGGCTTCAACACCATTCCCCAACCCTGGATTGGTCCTCAGGGGAGATCAAGAGCTGGGGTACCTCTTGCTTCAAGGACTGCCTTAAACCGGTTCCCAGTACTCCCTGCCGTGACCCTGTGGTTCCTCCTGTATCCGGTCTCCCTAAGGTCGTTATGGACTCTGCCCGCCTTAAGAAGTGCCTCTCCCCCCCTCCCAGTCCAGTCAGTCAAGCCTCGGTGCCTCCTCGTGGCCCTCGTCCTGGTGTCACACTGCCCCGTGCCAGGCCTCGCCCTCTGCCCTCCCTCCCCATTCCCACTCCTGCTGTACTGCCTGCCGTTGAGGAATCCCTCCATCCTTTCCCGGTGTCCTCATCCCGGGGGGGGCAGTTACCGGACAAAGAGAAGGGGAGACCTAAGGGGGGGGGTACTGTTACGCCTAGCGCTCCGGGTCCCAGCTCCTCCCCGGAGCGCGTACGGCGTCTCTCTCTCCGCAGCGCCCCGGTCGGTCCCGCTGACCGGGAGCGCTGCACTGTCATGGCCGTCGGGGATGCGATTCGCACAGCGGGA
Organism: Hyla sarda; assembly: GCF_029499605.1. Lineage (NCBI taxonomy): Eukaryota > Metazoa > Chordata > Amphibia > Anura > Hylidae > Hyla > Hyla sarda. The sequence goes on from NC_079189.1 coordinate 211,823,394, forward strand.
CGCGCCCGCTCGCGAATCGCATCCCAGGTCACTTACCCGTTCCCGTCCCCTGCTGTCATGTGCTGGCGCGCGCGGCTCCGCTCTCTAGGGCGCGCGCGCGCCAGCTCCCTGAGACCTGGCCCAATTAGCTTAATTGGCTTCCACCTGGTCCCTGACTATATCTGACCTCCTCCCATGCACTCCCTTGCCGGATCTTGTTGCCTTGTGCCAGTGAAAGCGTTTTGTGTGTCCAAAGCCTGTGTACCAGAACTTCTGCTATCCACCCTGACTACGAACCTTGCCGCCTGCCCCCGACCTTCTGCTACGTCCGACCTTGCTTCTGTCTACTCCCTTGTACCGCGCCTATCTTCAGCAGCCAGAGAGGTTGAGCCGTTGCTAGTGGATACGACCTGGTCACTACCGCCGCAGCAAGACCATCCCGCTTTGCGGCGGGCTCTGGTGAAAACCAGTAGTGACTTAGAACCGGTCCACTAGCACGGTCCACGCCAATCCCTCTCTGGCACAGAGGATCCACCTCCTGCCAGCCGGCATCGTGACAACTATGGTCATTTTTCAACATTATGAAGTTTATTCCTGGTTTTAAATTTGATTTGTGCTCTTTTGTACATTCAGCAGGAGGTGCTGGAACGCTATAACTTTTCAGGATGTTAGCAGATAAAGGACTGACTGCTCTCTATAGCACCATCATGGGTGTTACAGGGTAAAATAATGTCATTCTGTAAGTGTTCAAGTGTTCTCAAACCTGTGGCTCTCCAGCTGTGGTAGAAATACAACTGATGAGGTTCAGGAGTTTTGTAAACTGTAGTTGGTATAAAGTTTTAATTTTTTTTTATAGAGCATTTCATCCACATTAACTGCATTTCATCCACATTTTCCTTACTCGAGAGAAATGGGGTTTAAAATTTTGGGGGACATTTTCACCTATTACCCCTTGAAAAAATGAAACATTTGGGGTAACATCAGCATTTTATAAAAAATAAAAGTCAAGTTTTTCATTTTCACATCCAACTTGAACGCAAAGTCGTCAAACATCTGTGGGGTGTTAAGGCTCACTGTTCCCTTGTTACGTTCCTTGAGGGGTGTAGTTTCCCAAATAGTGTCCCATGTGGGTTGTTTTTTGCTGTTATTGCACCATGTGGGCTTCCTAAATGAGACATGTCCCCCAAAAACCATTTCAGAAATATTCGCTTTCCAAAAGCCCTCTATCACGCCTTCCCTTCTGAGCCCTCTAGTGCACCCGCAGATCACTTTACATCCACATATGAGGTATTTCCTTACTCAAGAGAAATGGGGTTAAAAATTTTAGGGTACATTTTCACATATTACCTCTTGTGAACATGAAAAATTTGGGGTAACATCAGCATTTTAGTGAAAACAATAACATTTTTCATTTTCACGTCCAACTTTTTTGAAAAGTCGTCAAACACCTGTGGGGTGTTAAGGCTAACTATACCCCTTGTTACGTTCCTTCAGGGGTGTAGTTTCCCAAATAGTATGCCATGTGTGGTGTTTTTTGCTGTTCTGGCACCATGGGGGCATCATAAATGCGACATACCCCCCAAAAACCATTTCAGCAAAATTCGCTCTACAAAATCCCATTGTCGTTCCTTCCCTTCTGAGCCCTCTAGTGCACCCGCAGAACACTTGACATCCACATATAAGGTATTTCCTTACTCGAGAGAAATTGGGTTACAAATTTTGGGGGGCTTTTTCTCCTTTTACCCCTTGTACAAGAACATGTTAGTGTAAAAAATGAAGATTTAGAATTTTCACCTCCACTTTGCTGCTGTGAATCACCTAAAGGGTTAACAAACTTTCTGAATGTCATTTTGAATACGTTGAGGGGTGTCGTTTTCATAATGGGGTCCATTATGGGGTATTTCTAACATCAAGATCCTCAAATTCACTTCAAAACTGAACTAATTGAAAATTGCTACTATACTTTGAAGGCCTCTGATGTCTTCAAAAAGTAAAAATATGGGAATGTGGTGGTGCTGGACAGACAGGATTACATTAAGATGTGTGAAACCCTCCTCCTGGATAGGGACACCTATGAAGTCCTACCTCATAACCCGACAGAAGAAAATAAAACAGAACTTCTACATATTCTGATGGAAGCGAAAGAGGATGGTTTGTTGAGTGCGGAGGATTTTGAATTCCTCTTACCCAAAGTACCAATAATATTGAGCTTTTATGCACTGCCAAAAGTGCATAAAGGCACTAAGCCCTTCAAGGGTAGGCCGATTGTCTCTGGTATATGAAACTTCTTTCATCATTTGGGTACATATATCGACAAAGTACTGAGAGACTTTGTAGTATCCCTTCCCACCTATTCCAGAGACACGACTGACCTCCTCTGCAAACTGGAGGGGGTAACGGTAAAACCACATACTATCCTGGGGAGTATAGATGTGGAGGCCCTATGCTCCTCCATACCTCATTAGTTGGGCCTCTTTGCAGTGTGTTACTATCTCTCCTTCCGTGGCCATCACTTTCATAAACATAATGAATTTATCCTCAAATGTCTGGAATACGTTTTTACAAAAAATTACTTTATGTTCAATGGCAGATTCTTCCACCAGCTCAGGGGAACCCAGCACAGCAATGGGGAACCCTTGTGCTCCAACATATGCTAATTTTCTCCTGGGCTAGTGGGAGGCAACCATCACCTTTGTTGGGGAACGTGAACGTTTTGAGGCCCAGATCTTACTCTGGTCACACTATATCGACGACGTGTTAGTCATATGGTCAGGCACCAATGCAGAATTTGCAGAACTCGTCACTCTATTAAACTGCAACACCATTGGCCTACATTTTATGTTCGAAATTAATGATACCACCCTCCCTTTTTTGGATGTCCTCATTACTAAGGACAGCGCGAGCACTCTACAAACAGTGTATAGGAAAAAAACAGCCACCAATAGTTTCTTGAGGTGGGAGAGCTGCCACCTGTACCTCTCAAGAGGGGGATCCCGATATAAAAGGGATTGGCCCCTAGCCAGACACGTGAACACTTCTCACTTTGTGGACACCAGTGGTCTTACTTTTTGTGGACTAGAGAGGGTGATTCTCTCCCCGAGAAGGGGTGATCTAGACAGGACCCTCCTCCAAAAAGGAGTGCCGCTGGATCTTCAACTTGGATGGCTGCGCCCCTAGGGGCCTAAATGAACAATTTAATTTTACTTGTTTTTTGGACTAGACTAATGTCATTAGGACAGAGAGTCTGTCCCAGGGGTGCACCAAGGGTCTGCATGACGGGTGGATAGCCAGTCCAGGGAGGATCATGGGATCCATGGGAGCTAGTCGGTACCCGTCCGATAGGATAAGGCGCGATAGTTGAATGATAGGTTAGGTTCCAGTGTGGGACCGCACTTTTTAGTGCGGTCATCCCACCTAGGTCTAGGGCCTAACGGAAGGCATACTAGGACTCTTAACAGGCCAGACCGACGGCCAGTCTACCCTGTATCCCTCCCTACCTCCCGCATTTGGCAGGTTAGGGAACGGTTCCCCTGAGAGGGGCTGAGTGCACCACTTCTATCAATACTTTGCGATCGCTCATCGCTATCTTCACTGCAGCCTTCTCAGCCACACTTTCCGGCCGCCGCTCCTCCTTCTCGCGCCGCTGCCGCCGATGCCGCCTCCGAAGGTACGGGTAAGCCGGGCCATGCTCCCCCTTCTCCGCCCGTGTTCCCCCGCTCTGTACCGACTTCCGATCGGTGGCCAGAGCGGGGGAAATTAACTCAAACCCCCCCGCCCCCCTCCTGCCATTGGTGGTCAGCCTGACCGACCAATGGCAGGGGATAGATGGGGGTAGCAACACTGCCACCTCGCTCCTAGTCTTTAGGCTGGTCGGAGCTGTCTCAGTGACCCGATTTGCCCGGATCACAGCAAATCGCAGGTCTGAATTGACCTGCGATTTGCTGCGATCGCCGATATGGGAGGGTCTCATGACCCCTCTAGGCATTGCCACGGGATGCCTGCTGATAGATATCAGCAGTCATCCCGGTCCGATCACCGCCCGGCGAGCGCCGTTGTTACGCCGAGCGCTCCGGGTCCCTGCTCCTCCCCGGAGCGCTCACGGCGTCTCTCTTCCTGCAGCGCCCCGGTCAGACCCGCTGACCGGGAGCGCTGCTCTGACATTGCCGGCGGGGATGCGATTCGCATAGCGGGACGCGCCCGCTCGCGAATCGCATCCCAAGTCACTTACTCGTCCCGGTCCCCGGCTGTCATGTGCTGGCGCGCGCAGCTCCGCTCTCTAGGGCGCGCGCGCGCCAGCTCTCTGAGACTTAAAGGGCCAGTGCACCAATGATTGGTGCCTGGCCCAATTAGCCTGATGTGCTTCCACCTGCTCCCTGGCTATATCACCTCACTTCCCCTGCACTTCCTGGCCGGATCTTGTTGCCTTGTGCCAGTGAAAGAGTTTAGTGTTGTCCAAGCCTGTGTTACCTGATCTCCTGCTATCCATATTGACTACGAACCTTGCCGCCTGCCCCGACCTTCTGCTACGTCTGACCTTGCCTCTGCCTAGTCCTTCTTTCCCACGCCTTCTCAGCAGTCAGCGAGGTAGAGCCGTTGCTAGTGGATACGACCTGGTTGCTACCGCCGCAGCAAGACCATCCCGCTTTGCGGCGGGCTCTGGTGAACAGCAGTAGCCACTTAGAACCGGTCCACTGGCACGGTCCACGCCAATCCCTCGCTGACACAGTGGATCCACAACCTGTAAGCCGAATCGTGACAGTAGATCCGGCCATGGATCCCGCTGAGGTGCCGCTGCCAAGTCTCGCTGACCTTACCACGGTGGTCGCTCAGCAATCGCAGCAAATTGCCCAACAAGGACAGCAGCTGTCGCAGTTGACCGCCACGTTACAGCAACTTCTGCCACTGCTACAGCAGCAACCATCTCCTCCGCCAGCTCCTGCACCTCCTCCGCAGCGAGTGCCCGCTCCTAGCCTCCGCTTGTCCCTGCCGGACAAATTTGATAGGGACTCTAGACTCTGCCGTGGATTTTTGTCTCAATGTTCCCTGCATATGGAGATGTTGTCGGACCTATTTCCTACAGAACGGTCTAAGGTGGCGTTCGTAGTGAGCCTTCTTTCTGGAAAGGCCTTGTCTTGGGCCACACCGCTCTGGGACCGCAATGATCCTGCCACAGCCACAGTCCAGTCCTTCTTCGTTGAAGTCCGTAGTGTCTTCGAGGAACCAGCCCGAGCTTCTTCTGCCGAGACTGCCCTGCTGAACCTGGTCCAGGGTAATTCTTCAGTAGGCGAGTACGCCATCCAATTTCGTACTCTCGCTTCCGAATTATCTTGGAATAACGAGGCTCTCTGCGCGACCTTTAAAAAAGGCCTATCCAGTAACATCAAGGATGTGCTGGCCGCACAAGAGATTCCTGCCAACCTGCAAGAACTTATCCATTTGGCCACCCGCATTGACATGCGTTTTTCTGAGAGACACCAGGAGCTCCGCCAGGAAAAAGACCTAGATCTCTCGGCACCTCTCCCACAGTATCCTTTGCAATCTACTCGTGGGCCTCCCGCCGAGGAGGCCATGCAAGTGGATCGGTCTCGCCTGACCCAGGAAGAGAGGAATCGCTGTAGGGAAGAAAATCTTTGTCTGTACTGTGCCAGTACCGAACATTTCTTGGTGGATTGCCCTATTCGTCCTCCACGTCTAGGAAACGCACGCACCCAGCTCACGGGGGTGTGGCGTCTCTTGGTTCGAAGTCTGCTTCTCCACGTCTCACGGTGCCCGTGCGGATTTCTCCTTCTGCCAACTCCTCCCTCTCAGCCGTGGCCTGCTTGGACTCTGGTGCCTCTGGGAATTTTATTCTGGATTCTTTGGTGAATAAGTTCTGCATACCGGTGACCCGTCTCATCAAGCCGCTCTACATTTCCGCGGTCAACGAAGTTAGATTGGATTGCACCGTGCGTTACCGCACAAAACCCCTCTTAATGTGCATTGGACCCCATCACGAAATGATAGAATTTTTCGTCCTTCCCAACTGCACCTCTGAGGTCCTCCTCGGTCTGCCATGGCTCCAGCTTCATTCTCCCACCCTTGACTGGACCACCGGAGAGATTAAGAACTGGGACTCTGCTTGCCACAAGAAATGCCTCTCCCCCCCCTCCCAGTCCCGTCAGGCAAGCCTCAGTGCCTCCTCATGGCCCCCGTCCTGGTGACACCCTGCCCCGTGCCAAGCTTCACCCTCTGCCCTCCCTCCCCATTCCCACTCCTGCTGTACTGCCTGCCTTTGAGGAAACCCTACAATCACTCCCGGTGTCCTCGTCCCATGTGAAGCAGTTGCCGGACAAAGAAAGGGGGAGACCTAAGGGGGGGGTACTGTTACGCCGAGCGCTCCGGGTCCCTGCTCCTCCCCGGAGTGCTCACGGCGTCTCTCTCCCTGCAGCGCCCCGGTCAGACCCGCTGACCGGGAGCGCTGCTCTGACATTGCCGGAGGGGATGCGATTCGCATAGCGGGACGCGCCCGCTCGCGAATCGCATCCCAAGTCACTTACCCGTCCCGGTCCCCGGCTGTCATGTGCTGGCGCGCGCGGCTCCGCTCTCTAGGGCGCGAGCGCGCCAGCTCTCTGAGACTTAATGGGCCAGTGCACCAATGATTGGTGCCTGGCCCAATTAGCCTGATTTGCTTCCACCTGCTCCCTGGCTATATCACCTCACTTCCCCTGCACTTCCTGGGCGGATCTTGTTGCCTTGTGCCAGTTAAAGCGTTTAGTGTTGTCCAAAGCCTGTGTTACCTGATCTCCTGCTATCCATATTGACTACGAACCTTGCCGCCTGCCCCGACCTTCTGCTACGTCTGACCTTGCCTCTGCCTAGTCCTTCTGTCCCACGCCTTCTCAGCAGTCAGCGAGGTAGAGCCGTTGCTAGTGGATACGACCTGGTTGCTACCGCCGCAGCAAGACCATCCCGCTTTGCGGCGGGCTCTGGTGAACACCAGTAGCCACTTAGAACCGGTCCACCGGCACGGTCCACGCCAATCCCTCGCTGACACAGTGGATCCACAACCTGTAAGCCGAATCGTGACAGCCGTGATCGGAAATGCCGAGGGCGTATGGATACGCCCTCCGTCCTTAAGTGACGGGACACGAGGGTGTATGCATATGCCCTTTGTCCCCAAGGAGTTAAGTATTAGCTAGTTTTTTGCTGTGGTAGCACTATGATAAAGTAGAAAAAAACATTCTCAGAATCAGATTCATAAGTAAAAGCATCTCAGAGTTATTAATCCTCTGGTCCTTAGGGTCAAAATGGGCTTGGTCCTTAAAGGGTTACTCTGCTCCCCAGTGTCTGGAACATTGAGTTCCTGGACGCTGTATGCGGGCTTCCATGTTCACGCCCGCCCCCTCGTTACGTCCCGCCCCATCATGTGATGTCACGTCCCACCCCCTCAATGCTAGTCTATGGGAGGGGGTGTGGCGCCCCCTTCCCATGAACTTTCATTGATGGGGCAGGCCGTGACATCACAAGGGGGCGGGCCTGAACACGGAAGCCCGCACACCGTCCAGGAACTCAATGTTCCGGTGTGAGGTGGAATTTTACGGACGCTGGGGAGCGGAGTAACCCTTTAAGGGATAGGAGATACACATTGGGGGACATGTATCAGAGATTTTACCCCTGTTTTGTGTTTAAATTTTTGCGTACATTCTGGTGGAGCATTTCCTCCAGATGTGTATGTTTCGGTGTACCTCGGAGTGACATATTTAGTACACACAAATTTATTACATTTAGCACATTTCATTTACCCGCAGAAATCTTGCGCAATGACCATATTTTTTTACGCAAATATAAGCCATCTTGGACTGCACGTAGCAAGATGCTCTAAATCATCGATTCCATTTTTCAGAGTGGAGGTATGAGGAGATTACTATATTTACCCGCAATTTATGAAACTCATTGCGCTTAAATTTAGCTCTTCTGCGCATAATTTAGAATTCGGCAAAAGGGGTAAACTGCTTCTACCGCACACAAATAATGATACATGTCCCCATTCAGCTTCACTTTTCTTTTTCAACATAATTTATTCGTGCATGCTTTTGCTTGTATAATGGGGGGGGGGAAGGCCAGTGAACCCCCAAACTGTGACAACATGTCTAGTAATAACAAGAAGGAACTATGCCACCGAATATTTCATGGCTCATATCTCCAAATACAATAAAACACAGGGTGTGAACCTAGCCCAAATGTAAGACTTCTAGTATGGCTGCAGAAGGTATACAATCAAGACCACGCAAATTCTTAGCAAGTGGGTCTTCAAAGGGGGTGGTCCTCTCAAAGATAATGGTCACAATGCAAAATGTATGGTGAACTAAAGAATATTATCACACAAAAACTGGCCGGGATAAGAGTTTTCACTGTATCTCCTTCAGCCGCCATAGAAGACGTGCACTCTGTGTCCTGCAGAGGTCGCTGCTGTCACGCCTGATATTCCCGCAATGTCAGGCAGCGCATAGGGAAGCATAGGGCCGGTGTATCTCCTCACACCGCCAGTGTATGGCGGGTAGTGTGCGCGGCACCGTGTTCTTCAGTCATAGACACGGCGGTGGCGGCTCCAGCTCACAACCGTCACCAGTCTCCTCCCCGGTGCTTCCGCTTCCTGCAATCACACATGGCTGAAGGCTCCGGGGACGTGGAGGTGCCGGTCGGCTGTGAGCACTACATAAGAGGCTGCGAGCTGAGGGTGAGGGGCATATGGGGTGAATGGAGGGAAAGGGGCAGGACCCGGACCCTGTGTAGTACACACTGCATGTGTCATGTCACTGTGGTAGCCTTCACTTCTATCTTATCTTGACTCTACATTACAAAGTGGGTCAGTGCTGTTGTTACACATAGGTGAGATCCGGGGTCCACACCCATCATGAGAGAATAGGTGACCCGTCCCCACCCATCATGAGAGAATAGGTGACCCCAAAGGTGCAAGCACTTGTCCAGTGGGCAGCTGTTCCTCAAAGCCTTCATTGGACCTGTATTAGAGATGAGCGAACTTACAGTAAATTCGATTCGTCACGAACTTCTCGGCTCGGCAGTTGATGTCTTATCCTGCATAAATTAGTTCAGCTTTCAGGTGCTCCGGTGGGCTGGAAAAGGTGGATACAGTCCTAGGAAAGAGTCTCCTAGGACTGTATCCACCTTTTCCAGCCCACCGGAGCACCTGAAAGCTGAACTCATTTATTCAGGAGAAGTCATCAACTGCCGAGCCGAGAAGTTCGTGACGAATCGAATTTACTGTAAGTTCGCTCATCTCTAACCTGTATATTAGGATCTGCTGAATACATGGGCTCTGTTCACATCCAAATAATTCATATCTGTTCAGCTCCATCATAGGGACAAAGAACCATATATGATGGCGATACTGGGTCTGTTACATGGCCTACACCAGTGGTCTTCAACCTGCGGACCTCCAGATGTTGCAAAACTACAACTCTCAGCATGCCCGGACAGCCAACGGCTGTCCGGGCATGCTGTGAGTTGTAGTTTTGCATCATCTGGAGGTCCGCAGGTTGAAGACCACTGGCCTACACCATAGGGGCCCAGTAAACCCTATAGACTTTAATGAGGAGCATTTTATCCAGCAATATAAAAGGAGTTGTCTCGTGCTGAATTATTTTTCAGTACCATGTTCTGAATACAAAACAATAAACTGGACTGACCTGCTCCCTTAGTGTCCCAGTATCGTGCTCCATTTCTACGGTGGTGTCCTGCGTTGCCCATGGTCAATGTGTCACACCATGGTTAAGCAAATCGCCAGCTGCAACAATGTCCCTCCTCTGCCGGCGATAGGCTGAGCAGCGGTGTGAGCGACCAGTGCCATGTCAAAAGTTTTTTTTTGTTTTTAGAAATGACAGTGACGCTTGAAAGGACATCTGTCACTTGAATGACACCTGCTTAAAGGGGTACTACCCTGGACAACTTTTTTTTTTTTTTAAATCAACTGGTGGCTGAAAGTTAAACAGATTTGTAAATTACTTCTATTAAAAAATCTTGAAGGGGTACTCCACTGCCCTGCTTTCGGAGCTCTGCTCCCTAGCGTCCGGAAGTTTATTATTTCGAACACTGTGTGCAGGCTTCCGAGTTCAGGGCCGCCCCTCGTGACGTCACGCGCGCCCCCTCAACGAAAGTCTATGGGAAGGGGGTGTGACGTCCCATAGACTTTCATTGAGGGGGCGGGCGTGACGTCACGAGGGGCGGCCCTGAACACGGAAGCCCGCACACAGCGTTCGGAAGAACAAACTTCTGGACGCTGGGGAGCGGAGCTCTGGGAGCAGGGCAGCGGAGTACCCCTTTAATCCCCCCTGTACCTATCAGCTGTTGTATGCCCCACAGGAAGTTATTTTCTTTTTGAGTTTCCATTCTGAATGACCACGGTGCTCTCTGCTGACACCTCTGTCCATTTTAGGAACTGTCTAGAGTAGGAGTAAATTCCCATAGCAAACCTCTCCTGCTCCGGACAGTTCCTAAAATGAACAGAGGTGTCAGCAGAGAGAACTGTGGTCAGGCAGAAAAGATATTCAAAAAGAAAAGAACTTCCTGTGGAGCATACAACAGCTGATAAGTACAGAAAGGATTAAGATTTTTTAATAGAAGTAATTTACAAATCTGTTTATCTTTCTGGCACCAGTTGATTAAAAAAAAAAATGTTTTCCAGGGGAGTACCCCTTTAAGTGCTGACACAGTCTAGCAGGAAATAGCGTCCCCATTCAAGGCATACCTACGTAAGTTGATTTGGTGGCCTTTTTCCACCTAAAACGGAAATGTTTTGTAGATGGTCCCTGACTGTCAGAGGAGTGTGACCATGTGTCCTCACGTTCCAGGGCTGCAATGCCTATTTCCTGTGATGTCACACTACTTCTGGTGATTCAAACACAAATGCTCCCCTGACAGCCCTCTGTAGATTGTCTGGCGCACATACTGTGAGTCTGTGATTCATAACGTGTCAGACTTGCACAATACCTATTGATGGCGCATGGATAGGCAATCTACACAGGGCCACCACTGGGAGGCAAGCAATGCGTGTCAGCCAACAGAAGGAACGGGTGTCACATCATCAGTACATAGCAGATCCCTGGCCACCCCTCAATGACACTCAATGATCACTTACAAGATATTTTATGACCAAGGAAAAAAAATGTTCCCGCTGGACCTATTCATTTCTAAATGTAGTGTCACAATAAACCAGTTTACGCTCACAAATGTGCAGAATGTAATCACTTTTAGACAAATAGAACAAAGGTTAGTAGAATCCAGCTTTTGTCCGAATAGAATCGAAATTGAAACGCGTAACTTCCTGTGTTGTCGTATTGGAATAAATTTGGATTCTATTCGCACAAGAGCTGGATTCTACTAACCTTTGTTCTATTTGTTTGCCGGTGCTCCATCTGTCCAGAGCGGGGTGAGCTGGTTTTTCCCTTTTCTATTTCACTTTTAGACAACGTTCCACAAATAGAAGTGAGTGGGTCCTGTGACGATACACTGTGGTATACGCTGACATCCCAGTCTCCTGGTTTTCCGACATATACCACTGAAATTCTGGTTTGATAGGTTTGAACTTAGCCTTATTTATTGAGGAAAGCAATCATTTCCATACATTTTGCTTGCCTGCACAGAAACATGTAGAGTGGGTGTTACTATATGTCCCCCTATACTCATTATGGAGACATGGATCAGTATCGATACATTTGTATATAGCAGTATAATTTTGAGGATTATTCTATTTGAGGCTGGTGTATGAAGTCATGTTCCTTGACTATACTGTAATTCTTATTGCATTGACTGTTACATTCTATTAAGCATATTTCTTACCCTTTTGTCCTTCAGGCTCCTTGCTGTGGTAAATTTTACAGTTGTCGCCTTTGCCATGACAACAAGGAAACACATAAGATGGATCGCTTCAAGGTCACCCAAGTCCAGTGTGTGAAGTGCAAGTGCATTCAAAAGGTATAAAGTATAACTTTACCTTGAGCTTCAATAGTATGTCTCTTTCTAAGCATACAGGTCAACTTCATATGGCCAGATTTACTTGTGTGTTTCATTGTTCCTTTGACACTCAATGGCCGTGTTCACAGTAGCATCATGGCTTCTATTCACAATGCATGATGGGCCCCATGGACTTATAACAGAGTATGTCATGTTTTTTGTATCACTGATAATATGAATAACCTTAAATAGGCACTGTCAGATACAAAAACTTTTGATATGTTGTTAAGCATGTATAACCAATAGGTTATACAATTGCTTTCATTAGAAAATGTTCAGTATTTCATATTGAAAAAGCCAGTCAAACAACGGCCCCCCCCCCCCCTGCCTGCTTGAACACATACTAGTCTTGCTGTGTCCATGCATCATCACCTATGTCATGGACCCACTTCCTTGATTGACAGCTGTGAGCGCAAGGCTCAGTGCTGGAGGAAAAATCCTCCCACTGTCAGCTTGTGTCCCGCTACTGTCAGTGAGGACAAGCTGGGAGTTGTAGTTTTACTAATACTAGGGGACATGTGAGCAGACAGCATACTGAGGGAGGGGGCGGAGACCTGCACAGTGAGGCCACGCCCCATCCCTTTGAGAGGAGTTCAGACTAGTGATCTACATTTAAAAGTGTAATAAAAAAATAAATAAAGGTGCTAGACACATAAAATTAGATATACATGATCAAGATTAGGTACTGAGTGATATATTTAAAGAATACCTGTCACCATCTCCACTGCTTTATATAATGCTGTTGTTATGTTGCCCTCTTTATTAACAGCCCCCCGCAGTTTTCCTTTTTTATTTTCGCCCAGTATTTCCCTCATAATTATCTTTCAAAGCCTACTCACTGCCTTTCATCTTTCTCTGGCTGAAGTGGGCGCTACCCGGCAGGCGTGACGTCAGATGAAGCCTGCCGAGTAACACTTCCGCCCTTACATGGTGTCATGTTATGATAGGGTAACAACCCCCATCCTCCTCTCAGCACACACAAAGGATCCTGTAGGTTCCCCAAGCTGTCTCAGGTACACTCTCAAGACACCTCAAAATGAAGTAAGGGGCTGCCTGCCACGGGTGCTCCCTTCACACTGCGCCCCAATATCCTGTCAGCGGAGGTAACATGTCTCTCTCCGCTCCTCAGGGGTCTCCTGTGGCCTTTGTGCCTTCACGGTGGGCCACCTGGACCCTGAGCTGCAGTGATGACTGACTGGCTGAGCAGAGCCCACTGCGTGTCCACCCCCTGCTCTTACTTACTGCTGGCGGCGTGTCCATCTCCTGCCCGTTCTCACTGCTGGCGGCGCGAGCTTACAGATGCCTGTCGGCGTGTCCACCCCCGTACCAGTGATCAGCATAGCGGTCCCAGAACTTATCTCCTCTGGTGGGGGAACTCGTTTCCTCTGGCGGGGGAACTCCTCTCCTCTGGCGGGGGAGCGAGCCGTGAGCCTAAGCAGCGCGCAGCGCTAGCTCCCGCTTGTCTGATTGACAGGCATGGAGCAGCGCTGTGCTAGTCACGTGTCTGAGATTTCGGACTCATGCCAGGCCAGCATGAGTCCGAAATCTATAAGACCGGATTATGTAGGGAGACCCCTAGTGGTGGGTATTTCAAACTAAAATTACACTTGGAAATCAAAAAAAATGTTTTAATGACATACATTTAGGAAGTTTTTAGGGATATATTAATGTACAATATATGAAAACTTTTTTTGATGACAGGTACTCTTTAACCCCTTAAGGACCGAGCCCTTTTTCACCTTAAGGACCAGAGCATTTTTTGCAATTCTGACCACTGTCACTTTAAACATTAATAACTCTGCAATGCTTTTAGTTATCATTCTGATTCCGAGATTGTTTTTTCGTGACATATTCTACTTTAACTTAGTGGTAACATTTTATGGTAATTTGCATCCTTTCTTGGTGAAAAATCCCCAAATTTGATGAAAAAAATGAAAATGTTGCATTTTTCTAACTTTGAAGCTCTCTGCTTGTAAGGAAAATGGATATTCAAAATAATTTTTTTTTTGGGGGGGGGGGTTCACATATATAATATGTCTACTTTATGTTTGCATCATAACATTTATGAGTTTTTACTTTTGGAAGACACCAGAGGGCTTCAAAGTTCAGCAGCAATTTGGAAATTTTTCACAAAATTTTCAAACTCGCTATTTTTCATGGACCAGTTCAGGTTTGAAGTGGATTTGAAGGGTCTTCATATTAGAAATACCCCATAAAAGACCCCATTATAAAAACTACACCCCCCAAAGTATTCAAAATGACATTCAGTAAGTGTATTAACCCTTTAGGTGTTTCACAGGAATAGCAGCAAAGTGAAGGAGAAAATTCAAAATCTTCATTTTTTACATTCGCATGTTCTTGTAGACCCAATTTTTGAATTTTTGCACGGGGTAAAAAGGAGAAAATTTTTACCTGTATTTGAAACCCAATTTCTCTCGAGTAAGGACATACCTCATATATCTATGTTAATTGTTCAGTGGGCGCAGTAGAGGGCTCAGAAGGGAAGGAGCGACAAATGGTTTTTGGGGGGCATGTCACCTTTAGGAAGCCCCTATGGTGCCAGGACAGCAAAAAAAAAAACATGGTATACCATTTTGGAAACTAGACCCCTCAGGGAACGTAATAAGGGGTAAAGTGAACCTTAATACCCTACAGGTGTTTCACGACTTTTGCATATGTAAAAAAAATATATATTTTTTTTTACCTAAAATGCTTGGTTTCCCAAAAATTTTACATTTTTAAAAAGGGTAATAGCAGAAAATACCCCCCAAAATTTGAAACCCAATTTCTCCCGATTCAGAAAACACCCCATATGGGGGTGAAAATTGCTCTGCTGGCGCACTACAGGTCTCAGAAGAGAAGGAGTCACATTTGGCTTTTTGAAAGCAAATTTTGCTCTGGGGGCATGCCGCATTTAGGAAGCCCCTATGGTGCCAGAACAGCAAAAAAAAAAAACACATGGCATACCATTTTGGAAACTAGACCCCTCGGGGAACGTAACAAGGGGTAATGTGAACCTTAATATACTACAGGTGTTTCACGACTTTTGCATATGTGAAAAAAATTTTTTTTTTTACCTAAAATGCTTGGTTTCCCAAAATTTTTACATTTTTAAAAAGGGTAATAGCAGAAAACACCCCCCAAAATTTGAAGCCCAATTTCTCCCGATTCAAAAAACACCCCATATGGGGGTGAAAAGTGCTCTGCTGGCGCACTACAGGTCTCAGAAGAGAAGGAGTCACATTTGCTGTCACTCACCTCCTGCTGCTGCTCAGGGAACAGGTCAGTCCCGCCGCCGCCGTCGCTCCTGGGGCCCCAATCCCAACAGGGACGCCGGGGATCGGGGTCCCCAGCACCCGGGGTCTTCTGCCCCCTCACGTCCTCCGGAAGAGGGGCGGAGCGGGTTGCGGGAGTGACACCCGCAGCAGGCGCCCTGATTGGTCGGCCGGGAATCCGGCCGACGAATCAGGGCGATCGTGAGGTGGCACCAGTGCCACCTCACCCCTGCTGGCTCTGGCTGTTCGGGGCCGTCTCTGACGGCCCCGATCAGCCAGTAATTCCGGGTCATCGGGTCACTGGAGACCCGATTGACCCGGAATCCGCTGCAGATCGCTGGACTGAATTGTCCAGCGATCTGCGGCAATCGCCGACATGGGGGGACATAATGACCCCCCTGGGCGATATAACGGGATGCCTGCTGAACGATTTCAGCAGGCATCCGGCTCCGGCTAGCGGCGGGGGCCGGAAATGCTCAGGGCGTATCCATACACCCTTGGTCCTTAAGGACTTGGAAACGGGGGCGTATGGATACGCCCTATGTCCTTAAGGGGTTAAAGGGTAGCTACCACCATCATGTATTTTTTTTTTTTCCTGTCCCTGCCTATTGCCCTTCTATCCCTAACACCCTCCCTGCCTTTATTTATTTTTTTACTATTTTAAAAATGGCATTTAGTCTGCCTGGTAGTGTGCTCACTACCAGGCAGACTTCCCCAGCAGGCACCACGTCACCGATGCCTGCTGGGGGGGGGGGGTTGGGGGCAACTTCTGCCCTTAGTTCTCCTAACAGGGTGCCTCCAGCTGTTTAACCACTACTTGGCTGTCAGGGCATGCTGGGAGTTGTAGTGGTAAAACAACTGGAGGCACCCTGGACAGGAGCTTCATGGGGGAAGGAATGAGCCGGGAGCCGATGCGGGAGGGACGGGTGCGGGGGAGCCTGTTCCTGCCACTCGGTGAGTAACACCCAAACGCCCCCCCCCCCGTACCTTGCAGCAGCACCCCCCCCCCACGTACCTTGCAGCAGCAGTTTTATCTGTATTTGCTGCCATGCATGTTGGGGGAAGGATGTCTATACTGGTTAAGGCGGGCTGTGTAAAATAACTGTAGACATCCCTACTGAGAACTCTGGTAGATTTCATTAGTATATTAGTATTTACATGGGCTTTTAAATTACTTGCTTCTTTAGAGATGAAGATTAATATTCTCTGTAATACTGAAGTGACATTTACTTAAGTAAAGCCTTCTGTCAATAATGCATAAACCAACATTTCCTCATGTAATGTGAACCCAGCAATTGCACAGGTAATACTTACAGATTATTTTATCTTCACTGCTAGATGACACTCATCTGACAATTGTCTCTGCTTTAAGCAATACCGAAAGTGCTCCATTTGGTCTAAAACTGATTGTATAAATCTGAGAGTAGGGTGTCAAGGTGCAGAAGTAGGGTGGCCGTGACGCAGTTGAAAATTGTGCAATGGGGAGTTTTCTTGGCTAGTGACTGGCTGAGTGAGCAGTTTATCTGGGGTTAATCTGTCACAGGAAGAAGGGGTGAGCGCCGGGGACTGTGAATGGCAGCTGTGGGGAATTGAGGTAGGTGAGTATTAGAATTGACGGAACTTACAGTAAATTGGTTTGCAACGAACCTCACGGCTCAGCCATTGATGCCTTTAGTTTTCATAAATTACTTAAGCTTTTCGAGTGCTCTGGTTGTCTGGAAAAGTCCGGGATGACAGTCTTAGGACTCCTAGGACTGTTTCCACCTTTTCCAGGCACCCGTTTTTTATTTTTTTTAAATAATAACATATTTACATACTTGGTACAGTTTGTATAAGAAACATGTAATGCAGTCAAGAAGCAAGAAAAGCTTATCTAGAAATCTTAAAGGGATATTCTGCTGCTCAGCATTTGGAACAAACTGTTCCGAACGCTGGAGCCGGCGCCAAGAGCTCATGACGTCATATCCCCTCCCAATGAGACGTCACGCCCCGCCCCTTGATGCAAGTCTATGGGAGGGGGCAGGACAGCTATTGTGTCTCTATGAGAAGTCCTAATTCAGGAAGTGAGGGCAGGACAAGCAGGTCTCTGTGCAGGCTCCTGCTTGTCAATTACCCTGCTATGTGAGCCGGGACCATGTCACAAAGCCTCACTACACAGAGCCCTGCTTGTCCACCCTCATTTCCTGTATTTGGACTCCTTATAGTGACACACAGGCAATATCTGCAGGGACAAAAATATACATATTTTTTTTTAACCAATGTATATTACAAATATACATATAATGGTCTTATCTACATTATATAAAAAGTTTTTGTTGACAAAAGGTACACTTTAACCCCTTAAGGACTGAGGGCGTACATGTGCACCCTGAATCCGCTCCCTTTCTATAATGTGGGGTCATGTAACGTCACGCCCCGTTACGCCCCCTCCCATAGACATGAATGGAGGGGGCGTGACATTACCTCACGTCTCCAGTCTTGGAAATCCGGAAGTTTCCAACACTGGAGAAGCAGCCCCGCATACAATGCGGGTGCTGCAGGGAGATTGCGGGAAGTACCAGTGGCGGGCCCCCCACGATCAGACATTATATCCTCTGGATAGGAGACAAAAGCTTAGATCCCGGAATACCCCTTTAAATGCCCAAAAATAATGCCCCTTTTCTGTTTGGCATATCATTCCAACATTACTAATAACAAGGATCCCTGCGGCTTAGTGACATCATGACCATTATAGCCAATCCCCGGCTACAGCAATGTTGTCATGAGGCCCAATGCGTGACCAGTACAGCCAACTTTTCAGGCTAGGATACCTTTATTGTGTTCAATGTAGCTGTATAATGTGTGCATGTTGTAATATGCTTGATAGCTTTAGCCAGCAGTGACCTATTCATTTGGGGCAATGTAGGTTAAATACCATATTTTTATTCAACAATTATTGATACTTTTTTTTCTCTTTTGTTTTAAGGCTCAGCAGAGTTGTGAACACTGTAACAACATTTTTGGGGATTATTACTGCGGTATATGTCATCTCTATGACAAGGACAAGAAGCAGTATCATTGTGATGGCTGTGGTATATGCAGGTATGATTAACCCCTTAAGGACTCAGGGTTTTTTCCTCCTCGCCTTCTAAACGTCATAACACTTAAAATTTTCCACCTACAGACTTCTGCTTTAATGCAGTGCACTTTTCGGTAAAAATGGCACCTCTTTATTCGGTAGGTCCATACAATAACAACGATATCCAAATGATTTACTTTTTGTACAAAAATTTTTATGTTTAAAAATGACCCCTATAACTTTTTAATTTTTTCCTTTACTGGGATGTGTGAGAGCTAATTTTTTGCGCCATGATCTGTTGTTTTTATAAGTACCATTTTTGTTATAATGCGTCTTTTTGATACATTTTTTTTAGGGTATACAAAGTGACAAAAATACACAATTATGTATCTTTTTAGGTATACGCCATTGACTGTGCGGTTTAATTAACATAATATTTTAATGTTTATTTTTTATTTTGTTGTTTTTTTTATAGCTGGACACTTACGCACGCGGCAATACCACCGAATTAAATTTTTTGATGGGAAAAGTATGAATGAGTAGAAACACTAGCCCTCCTGTACTCACCGCAGCATCCAAGTCAGTCGGCTCCTCTAACGGGACCTCCGTCAGACAGGTAGATACATCCAGCGTGGGGGGGTTTAGAGGCAACTGGCGGCGGTTTCACGCACACAGGTAATGTGCTTTTTCGGGAACCGCCGACAGTCACCTCTAAGCGCCCCACGCTGGATGTATCTAGCTGTCTGACGGAGGTCCCGTGAGAGGAGCCGACTGACTCGTACCGCTGCGGTGAGTGCAGGAGTGCTATTGTTTCTACTTCTTCATACCGTTAATTCACATTTATTAACTTTTTTTTTTCTTTTACACTATTTTATAGTCCCCATAGGGGACTATTACATTCAATCCTTAGATTGCACACACTGTTAAATTATGTGCTATGGCGTAACATGGAACAGTGTTATCAGCGCTCCATTGCTCCAGTCTGCCATGGCTGCCTGGTGTATTGGAGTGCTAATTGGGCGGCAAGGAGGCAGGTAAGGGCCCTCCCATCATCCTCTCAGCTGACCGGGACACTAAACTGAGCAGCCAGGATTAGTTTTTTTTTTTACATTTTAGTGGTGCAATCAACTTTGATTGCGCCGTCTAAAGGGTTAATGCCAGGCATCACCACGATTGGTGATTGTCAGCATTAGCCTCTGGTCCCGGCGGCTGATAGACGCTGGGACTATCGCGTTATGATGCACACTAAGCTCCTATGGGTGCATCATAGAAGGGGAGCGGGCATAGGCCGTACATTTCCCCCCCTCTGCCCTTAAAGGGGTACTCCGGTGGAAAACTATTTTTTTTTTTTATCAACTGGTACCAGAAAATTGAACAGATTTTTAAATTACTTCTATTTAAAAATCTTAATCCTTCCAGTACTTATCAGCTGCTGTATGCTACAGAGGAAGTTCTTTTCTTTTTGAATTTCTTTTCTGTCTGACCACAGTGCTCTCTGCTGACACCTCTGTCTATGTCAGGAACTGTCCAGAGCAGGAGCAAATCCCCATAGAAAACGTAACCTTCTCTGGACAGTTCCTGACATGGACAGAGGTGTCAGCAGAGAGCACTGTGGACAGACTCGAAACAACTTCACAACTTCCTCTGTAGTATACAGAAGTTGATAAGTACTGGAAGCATTAAGATTTTTAAATAGAAGTTACAAATCTATTTAACTTTCTGGCACCAGTTGATCTAAAAAAATTACCTCTTTAAGGGGTTAATAAAGTATAATGTACCTAATCAAAAATTTGCAGCTGTATAACCCCTTTAGGGATTTTTCCACTATTTATGAAAAGTGCTTAACTCCAGGCCGAACTTTATAGAACAGGTGGGAGAGCAACTCTGGAGGTACACTTTAAAGCAACATCTGGCGGCAGTGTTTTTGACCTACAAAACAAAAATTGAAGAATTATGCAAATCGCTCTGTGAAGCCAGCCTTAGAGGTGGTTTCTTTGCTGACATTTCCACAAGTATAGGGTTTGCATCTTGAGCACAACCTAACTGACTACCTTTATATGGCACTTTGGTGGTCATTGAATATAGAGTGGACTCAGGAGCTGAGGACACTTTATGTGCATCTGGTTATACTCAACACTTGCCTGCAACTGCCAGAATTGAACTTGCGGCAGACTGTACTAGGAGAGTGCCGCTCTAACTGATCAGTACATTTATCAGGATAAGGCTACTTTCACACTGTCATTGTGCACGCCCCTAAACGGCAGTTAGGCTCTTTTTTCTTTTTTTTTTTTCTTTCAGCCTTTATCGGCAGTTTTTTGGACGGGACACAACTGGCAATAACGGGTCCCGATGGATCCCATTTACTATAATGGGGTCCATCGGGCACCGTTATTTTGTAGCAGGAAGAGCGGGAGAAAAAGACAGCACATGCAGTAATTTTTCTCCCGCTACTCTCCCAGGCTACTCTGACGGCCGTCACATTGCCGCGTCCTAACGGAAGTGTGAAAGAAGCCTAAGCAATCTAATAAGTTCCTAAGAGTCTTTAAAAAAAAAAAAAAAAGTTTTTAAAATATTAAAAAGCTCCTTCAGTAATAAAAATTAGAATCATCGTCCCCCTTTTGACATTTTTCACAAATAAGTTATCTAAAAGATATTTTTTAAAGTTATTATTCCCTCACGTCGATTGACATAAAAACAAAACAAGCCATTACATAGCTCCATCAACAAATAAAAAAGTTATACGGGTCAGAATGTAGATTATTATTTTTTATATTTTTAAGTTTAAAGGGGTACTCCGCCGCTAAACATTTTATCCCCTATCCAAAGGATAGGGGATAACATGTCTGATCACGGGCGGCTGGCGGCTGGGGACCCGTGACCTTTGCTGCGTCAGCCAAGTCACCCGATGCACAGAGCGAACTCCGCTCCGTGACGAATGACTGGTGATCACAGCCGCCACACCCCCTCCATTCATGTTTATGGGAGGAGGCGTAGCAGCTATGTACTAGCCATCACGCTGCCTCACATAGACATGAATGGAGGGGGCGTCTGTGACCGTAATGCCACAGTGCCGGCACGGACATCGCAGGGGGGGGGGATTGGTGGCGTCGGTCCCAGCAGCTGGGCCAACTAAGATCAGACATGTTATCCCCTATCCTTTGGATAGGGGATAACATGTCTAGGGGCATAGTAAAGAGGACCCGGTTCTTGTCCTCCTGTTGCGGAGATGTGGGTTAATAATTTGTTTGACAATTCAGGGAAATTAGTTAGATGGGCGTGAACTTAATTATAATCACTGGAGTGAATATCAGGTGATGGGCAGAATTATACAGTCAGGGGGTGTGAACGTTGTGTATGTTGTATGCTTTATACACACCCCTGACTGTATAATCCCACCCATCACCTGATAATTGCTTCCATTATTAAAATTAGGTTCATGCCCATCTGACTGATTCCCTAGATTGTCAGACAAACTATAACCAACCTACTAACCAATGTATCTCGGGAAAGGAAGAGCAAGAAAAGGTAAAAAGGTGTTTGATCAGGGCACCCTAAACTATATAATGACAGTAAAGTCTCAGGCCAGCATTTATCATTGTAGGTGTAAGTGAAGCATTTTTCTACACTTTTTTTGTGTGCTGATACATTTTTTGTGTGCTGGTAATTAGGGCGGGGCGGTATACCGGTTCATATCGGATACCGTTTTTTTTTTCCTCGCACGATATCAATTTTTGCCCATACCGGTCGCACCCCTCCCCCCACCCCCAAATGAATTACTTCTGACGCAGCCGCGGGATGTGCAGGAGCGGGAGCCGCTGAGCTCACGTGCGGTGCACATCCCCGCTCCCCCTGCAGCTGGCTCTCAGTGATCAGAGCCAGGGGAAAGCGCAGAAACTTCATCCCCTGGCTCTGATGTTTCCCTCAGCCCCGAGCCTGCTCCCTGTTCAGCCCCCCTCTCCCCTTCCTGCAGGCTGTTTCAGTTTATCATGCCCGTCCCCAGGTGCGGGCTCTGCAGGGCCTCCTTCCCCTGCAAGCGCTAAATGTGACTGGCAGGCACAGGGCATCTGATCTTCATCCCCGCTCTGTTCTCTGATCCCCGAGCGGTAAACGGGATCAGAAGCTCTGCAACACCCGTACATTCAGCGCTTGCAGGGGGAGAAGGCTCTGCTGATTCTCACATTCCCGTCCCTGCTCGGGGATCAGAGAATGAAGCGGGGACGAAGATCAGAAGCGCTGCGTCTGCACATTCAGCGCTTGCAGGGGGAGACAGCTCTGCAGCGGCCGCAGCTGGGGACCTGGATTATAAACTGTGCAGCGGCGAAAATGTAAGTGAATAGCCGTCAGTGCACCCATGGAGGAAATCATGATAGCGCTGCGGCTGACAGTTAACCCCTTCCCTGCCATGGGGGCCATGCGCACGGTCCCCATGACGGGGAAGGGGTTAACTATCAGCCGCTGCACTTATACACTGTTTCCCCCATGGTAATACTGTGATACCGCCATAACTTGAAAAAATACTGTGATATACATATTAGGTCATACCTCCCAGCACTACTGGTAATGTATAGGAGCACCAAATTTATTAAATGTTCACAGAGCATTTGATAAATTTTGTGTAGGTCACATTTTCAGAAATTTCTCTCTTCACATACACCAAAAAGCTAAGTCTGGTGTGGTGTAGTTTTAGAGACTTTTCAGTGGCTTTGCGCCTTTTTTGCGCCTTTTCACAAAAAGGCGCAGTTCATAAAACCCTTCCATATCATGTGTATTGCCAAAATCAGTGGATTGCAACTCAAAATCAGCAGAAATATGTAAACAAAAAGGTGAAAATAAACCCTGCTTGGGCCTTTTTTGCGCCTTTTGTGGACACAAAAAACAGTCTAAAGACAATGATACATGTTGGCCTCAGTTTTTTGGCAGATGGCCCACAGGTTCTCTTTAACAAAAATTATATATATTATATGTTGCTCTGTAGGTGGTAAAATAAGAGTTATGGCTCTTCGAAGGCGAGGAGGTAAAATAGGCCAAAACCTGCTGTTGGGGTTTAAAGGGGTACTCCGCTACTCAGCGTTTGGAACAAATTATTCCGAACGCTGGAGCCGGCAGCTCGTGATGTATTAGCCCCGCCCCCTCATGATGTCACACCCCACCCCCTCAATGCAAGTCTATACCATCACGCCCCCTCCCATAGACTTGCATTGAGGAGGCGGGGGCGTGATGTCATGAGGGGTGGGGCTATGACTTCACAAGCTGCCAGCTCCAGCATTCGAAAGCAGCGGAGTACCCCTTTAAACCCCAACAGCAGGTTTTGGCCTATTTTAGTGAGACATTACCACTTATCAGAAAGCGAACAGTAAATATATGCCTGAATTTGTATTTTCTTTTAAATTGTTATAATATTTATATCACTTTCTTTTATAAAATGACAGCAAAAAACCTGCATTTATTTTTGCAGCAGATATAGATAAGAACAGCTCATTTAGTTATCTATTACTGATAGTTTTATGTGTTTTATATATATACTAGCTGAGTACCCGGCGTTGCCCGGTTTTTCCTTCCTAATCCTGGTTGGGGAGGAAAATAAACAAAGGAGGAAGCTTTTGACTTCATATCCTGTCCTCATATATTGTTGTCATATCCCGACCTCCTATCCAGTGATCATATGCCGACCTCCTATCCTGTCCTCCTATCCCGTCCTCCTATCCCGTCATCCTATCCCGTCCTCCTATCCCGTCCTCATATCTCAACCTCCTTTCCTGTCCTCCTTTCCCGTCCTCCTATCTCGACCTCCTTTCCTGTCCTCCTTTCCCGTCCTCCTTTCCCGTCCTCCTATCCAGTCCATCTATCCCATCCTCCTATCCCGTCCCCCTATCCCGACCTCCTATCCCGTCCTCCTATCCCGTCCTCCTATCCCGTCCTCCTATCCCGTCCTCCTATCCCGTCCTCCTATCCCGTCCTCCTTTTCCGTCCTCCTATCCCGTCCTCCTTTTCCGTCCTCCTATCCCGTCCTCCTATCCCGTCCTCCTATCCCGTCCTCCTTTTCCGTCCTCCTATCCCGTCCTCCTATCCCGTCCTCCTATCCCGTCCTCCTTTTCCGTCCTCCTATCCCGTCCTCCTTTTCCATCCTCCTATCCCGTCCTCATATCCCGACCTGTAATATGTGTACCAGTTATTGAAATATCTCCAGCGGTACGGAAGTTATGTGGGAACATACATTTCCCAATGATTTGCATGGGACTTTAAACAAAAACTCTGACCCTCACAAATGGGGGTAGTTAAGGGTTAAATTAACTATCCTATATTTTAAGTGGACATATAAGTAACATGTGACCAAGTATTATGGAAATATCTCCAGCCGTTTGGAAGTTATGCAGTAACATATATTTCCCGTAGACTTGTATGGGACTTTAAACTTAAGCCCCGCCCCTGGCAAATGGGAGTGAGTAAGGGTTAAATCACGTATCCTATGTTTGTTGTTGACATATAAGTAACATGTGTGCCAAGTTTCATGTTAATATCTTTAACCGTTTGGACGTGATGCTGGAACACACACACATACATACATACATACACACACACACGTTGAGTTTTATATATATAGATAGATTTTCCTTGACCTTTTAGTTCTGGATACATTTAGGCCCCTAAAAGGGTTTTGGCACCATGGAGAGCACTGTACATTGAGTGGAGCAGTGGTTGAGTGTGCATTCAGATGGGAACTTTAAGAGTACCGTTCTCAAGATTGTTTCCTGAGGTCAGACATCTCCATCCTGTGGATATAGAATTGTTGTCTATGGTGACAAAACCCTTTTAAAGAGAACCTGTCAGCAGATTAAGGTTGTATAAAGTACCGACAGCCTCCTTCATTACTGTGAACTACATTTTCCTCTGAAATGCCATGCTGTCTCACACAAAACATAGTCTTATAGGGGGGGTGAACATAAGTGTCCCCTGGTCAGCTCCTCTCTAGTTTCTCCCCATCCAGCTCAGATTATTTAAAAATGTGCTACAAAAAGAAAAATAATAATATGTCTTTGTGGAAACTGCCAGACTATGGATCGAAATCTGTAGCAGAACTCACAGTATACAGAGTAAAAATGAATTAAAAACACTATTGAGTGCTATTCAACACGTTGCAAAGTCAAGACGATTTGATCCTTAGGAGTGCAATAAGGTAGTTTTAATTGTTAATGGTGGATTTTACATCTTAAAGGGGTACTCGGCTAAAAACTTCTTATCCCCTATAAAAATCGCGGGGGTCCCGCTGCTGACATTTAAAAAAAAAAGAAACCTGGATTTACTTCCCACCACTCTCTGGCCACCCATCTGTGTCTCAGCTGCGATCCTCTTCCTGCTTCTGGGGCCCGACATACAACATTGCAACTCAGCTAATCGCTGGCCACGGAGGTGTCCTACCTTCGCCAGTGATTGGCTGAGTGGCAAAGTGGCATATTGGTCCCAAGCACCAGGAGGAAGTCTGAGGCCCAGGCCCACTGGGCTCAGCGAGAGGTAAGTCCTGGTTTATTTTTTTATTGCCAGCATTCCGGGCTTTATAAAGAATAAAAAATTTACGCCGGAGTACCACTTTAGGTGGATCTGTCAGCTAAAGGTATGGGCCGCATACAGCATGGACAAGTCTGATTTCTTATTTAACACAATTGCTCACATTATATTATGTTGTTTGGGAAAGAAGAGCAATTAAATAATACAGAAGACTCATAAATTCTTGAACAGCTTAAATGTCACATGCAATATGGAATATAAAGCAAACATATATACATTTTGGTATACATGTGGTCAGCATTTGCAGCACCAGAGTATGTTTACGTGGGTTTTTCCTGGGTAGTCTGGTTACCTTCTCCAAAAAAATACTGAGGCTAGATTATGAGCCCAGCGGAGATGGGGACCAATGTAATAATCTCTGTACGGTGTTGTAGAATATTTC
Source organism: Hyla sarda (assembly GCF_029499605.1). Taxonomy (NCBI): domain Eukaryota; kingdom Metazoa; phylum Chordata; class Amphibia; order Anura; family Hylidae; genus Hyla; species Hyla sarda. The sequence continues at coordinate 211,849,660 of NC_079189.1, forward strand.
AGTGCTAGATAGAATAAATAAAAGGGATATGTCATTTTAGTTACTGACAGGGAATTGTTCACATTTCTGTAAAAATATTAACATTTTCAGTTAAAATGCTCTTAGACTATCTTGTAAAGTTGTCTTTACTAATATCATCTTTCTGTAGTGAAAGTATTCTGTTTTGCTAACTTCATATATTTTTATATACTATTTTTTTTGTGTTTATTTTTTGTTATATATCATTTTTATTTTTTTTTTTAAAGGATCGGCCCAAAGGAGCAGTTTGAACACTGTGCAAAGTGTAATTTATGTCTGCCGCTAAGCTTCAGTGGAAACCATAAGGCAAGAGATCAATATCTGTCTGTTTTTGATTTATTTAAAAAAGAAATAAGCTTATAAGGGTAAACTTGTAATGGTTGTTTTTTTTTTAAGCTGTTGTAGTTCAAAAAGTCTCTTTCTTGATAATCTTTCTTTGTTGTAATCTTTTAATCTAGTATATACTAAATATAAGTATAACTGAGAATTGTCTTTATATGTAGCTGAACTTTGGAATGAAGCTATCTAGTTATTCCTGACTATGTAATTAAATAAATAGAAAATTCTAGGAGCATGATTTGTAGTACTTTATCGCTCTACCACATCCAAATACATATGGCTAGGAGCATATTAAGTTAGCCTGTGGTTACCTAATAGGGTTTGACTGTTGAAATAGTAAGGTCTATGTGAGAACTATGAAAGGAAGCAGCCAAAAAGCTGAACTTCAGGTTAAATTAGTTTTGATGTAATACACTAGTGATGTCCAGTGGCAGGAGCACTTCTGTATATTAAATGGAATCTGTCATCAGTGTCACCCGCACTTACCTGTTGGTACAGGCGTGTAGCGCAGGTGACACTGATAGCAATGATACTTACTTATCCTCTATCCGTGGTCCCGTTTGTCTGTCTATGCACTAAGTCTGTCCCCCCTATTAAGTAGCATAATGGACGAATGACACCACAGATCGGGGATAGATAAATATTAATTTAATCAGTGTGACCCGCACTACCAGCCTGTACCAACAGATTAGTGCGGGTAACACTGATGACAGATTCCATTTAAGTGCTCTGTCCAGTACCTATATGTGTTAGCATACATGGTTGCATAAAAAAGTATATATTCTAATATTTTGATATTTTATCTTTTTTAGTGCATAGAAAATGTGTCTAGGCAAGACTGCCCTATATGTTTAGAGGTAAGTACTGGTAACGTCAGCAAAATATGACTTTATTGCAATTTTCAGACAATTTAAGGGTTTCTCTTCAATGAGGTTTAGTTGTCTCAGGACCTGTGGTACAGATGTTTGTATTATAGAGTAGAACTGAGGGGGTAGGAATTCTCCTTCAGGGGTGTGGAAATAAAAAATAAAATAAAAAACTACTTGTCCAAGGGACTAAAGCGGAACACAATCTACTTGTCCTTCAAGAAAATCCACTTGTCCTGGTAGATAAAATAATTTCAACCAAAATAGTATGTAAATAAGGTCTTTATTAGTTTCTGCACTTTTCGTTTTTTCCTCCTCGTCCTATAAGAGCCATAACTCTTATTTTTCCATCTACAGACCCATATGATGCTTGTTTTTTGTGGGGCCCAGTATACTTTGTAATGACATCTTTCATTTTTCCATACCTTATGCTCTGAAACAAAAAAAAAAATTATTTGTGAGCTGAAATTGAAAAAAATGCAATTTTTTTTCTTTTCGCCATTCACCTTGTGGTAAAACTTACATATTATTTTAATACTTTAGGTCAGCTTGATTACACCAATACCAAATTTGTTTAGTTTCCGTCATGTTTCAATAATACATTTAATATTTTTATACTGGGCTGTATGAGGGCTCATTTTTTGGGACATAATATGCTGTTTGTATCGGTACCATTTTGGTATTGATTGGACTTTTTGAAAACTTTTTTCCTTATTTTTTTCTGGGATATAATGTTATAAACATAAACGCAATTCTGTGATTTGGTATTTTTTTTACGTTAACACCATTTACTGTACGGGATATAAAATGTTATTTTTAATAGTTTGGTCAATTATGCAATTATGTCTATTATGTTTACATATTTTTATATGGAAAAGGGGGTAATAGGAACTTTTAATATGGAAGGGGTTAATGGGTGTTTTTAAACTTTTATTAAGCTTTTTTTTTCTTTTAAAATACACTTTTTTAGGAGGAATCATTAAGATTCCTCATACAGATCAATGCAGTTCTATTGAACTCCATTGATCTGTGTTCATTTAGTTGAGCCTGCTCAGGGCAGGCTCAATCAAATGTAGATCTATGGGGGCAGCCATAAATGCAGAGGTAAGCCCTCCGGTTACCTCCTCAGGGGATCCCCCACCGCGATTGCGCTGCGGGGGGGGGGGGGGGGGGGGCGATCCACCCCGCTAGACCACCATGGGTGGTTAATAGATCCCTGACAGCGGTGATCTAAAAGGTTAATAGCCGGCCGCGGCAATCGCCGGGCTCTTAGCGGCGGCTACTGGGGGCCGCCAAGTATGGAGCGGGCTTGAGTCAGGAGCCAGCTCTATACACCCCATGCGCCGGTGTGAGGTGCAGACTTGCGTCCCATGCAAGTCTGCATCTGCTCCTGCACTTCACACCGCATTAAACAATTAAAAAAAAAGGGGGGGGGGCGGTCTGGCCCTGCTTGCCCAATACAGGGCTAAATCTATGAAAAATTCACCTGCCCGGCGCCCGAAACTACATGTTCCGGGCATCGGGCGATAGGATTTCCACATCCCTGTCCTTGAAGAAAGTGCTAAAAGGCATGTTAAGACATCTAGGCCATTCATGCTCAACTGAGAAAAGGAGCTCTCTCCCAAAAACAACTGTCTGTAAATGGGTAATTTCCCTTTTAGTAGAGTTTCTGGATTTGCTATTAAAGGGGTACTCCGTTGGAAAACATTATTATTATTATTATTATTATTTTTAATAAATCATCTGGTGTCAGAAAGTTAAATTACTTCTATTAAAATTTTTTGATCCTTCCAGTACTTATCAGCTGCTGTATAATACAGAGGAAGTTCATTTATTTTTGAATTTCTTTTCTGTCTGACCACAGTGCTCTCTTCTGACACCTCTGCCCATGTCAGGAACTGTCCGGAGCTGGAACAATTCCCCATAGCAAACCTCTCCTGCTCTGGCCAGTTCCTGACATGAACAGAGATGTCAGCAGAGAGCACTGTGGTAAGATAGAATGGAAATTCAAAAAGAAAATAACTTCCTGTGTAGCTGTGTAGCTGATAAGTACTGGAAGGATTAAGATTTTTTAAATTTTTAACTTTCTGGCACCAGTTGATTTAAAAAAAAAGTTTTCCACCGGAGAACCCCTTTAACCTGTTAAGGACTCAGGGCGTACAGGTATGCCCTTGCGTCCTGGTACTTAAAGACCAAGGGTACACCCTGAGTCCTTAGGCGGCTTTGAAGCGAGGGCAGGAGTTGTGTTCCCTTCAGAACAGTGAGTGTCAGCTACTATCAGATCCCGCCACTCCCTGTCACTATCCATTTAGATGCCGTGATCAGTGCCGATCATTGCATCTAAAGTGAAACTAAGAATCTCCGGTAACTCAGAGAGGCTCACGGATCCCTGTGACATGATCACGGTGGTATCGTGAGCTAAAACAGCAGAGGACGGTCCCATTATCTGCTTCCTGCTTCCAATCAGATTCACTGATGTAGCCTGGACTTAGCTAGGCTATATCAATGGATCACCTAATTTAAAAAAATTAAATCCCCCTTATTTTCCCATTTAATAAAACAAAAACGTTTTTACATATTTGGTATTGTCGTGCGCGTCCAAACTATAAAAATATAGGCCCAGATTTATCAAAGTTTGTAGAGCTTATTTTCCATATATTTTTGCGCAACTTTGGCGCAACTCCACTTATTTGCTACTTTTTTTTTTTGTTTACATCCCACCGCTCATCTTGACATCTTGCTCACATAGACATTTTTTCAGTTTTCACTTTCCAGTGCACCCTGTTTTATCAACTGTGACTGTCGCAGATCTAGGCGCATCTGATTAGAAAAAGCCCAAGGAATCTACACCAGCTTGAACCTTGCTTATGTTTCTGCTTTTCTGATCACAGATCACACTGATTTACATCCCCCCCTTGTCACCTACCCGCCCCGTTGCACATCTCCCATCTGTCTGCTACCTGTTGCAAGACCACAACTCCCAGCATGCCCTCATAGTGAGGGCATGCTGGGAGTTGTAGTCTTGTAGCAGGTAGTGGGTGGCAGATGTGCCGCGCGGGCGGGTAGGAGACAAGGGGGGATGTAAATCAGTGGCCCCGTCATTAAGTGAGGACAGCGGGGATAGAATAAGATGGAGCATGGGCGGCTGCAGAGTGATCCCAGCCCGGGCTCCTTTAGCATACCTCGGTGCCGTCAAGTCTTTGGAGTCCCTAATGTAATTTCACATTCCCCGCTGGGTCCCATGATTGTCCGGGACTGAGCAGCCAATCACGGGACCCGGCGGGAAATTTGATCTTACAGTAGGGACTAAAACTCTGCGGCTCCGTTATATGTTAAAAGGAAGCCCGGGCTGGCATCACTCTGCAGCTGCCTGGGACTCCTACAGATGGGCTGGGAGATGTGCAGGAGCCCCGCCTGCCATCCCTCAGCACTGCGGTACATGCTGAGGGATGCCAGGGACGGCTCCTGCACATCTCCCGGCCCGGGTGGCTGCAGTGTTATGTCAGCCTGGGCTCCCTTTGCTTCAGCGCAGCAGAGTTTACTGTCATTTCAAATTTCTCGCCGGGTCCCGTGTCATGGGACCCTGCGGGAAATATGAAATGACAGTGATTTTCTGATCACCACTTCCCTGGCTTGCACAACTACAACTCCCAGTGTGTCTTTACAGTAAGGACTTGCTGGGAGTTGTAGTTGTTTGGTAGGGGCAGGTGACAAGCTTGTCCCCTGCCGCACTATTTCAACTCCCAACATGCCCTTACTGTAAGGGCATGCTGGAAGTTGTAGTCGTGCAGCACGGGAGATGCGCGGGCGGGTGACAATAAATGTATTAACCTATATTTCTTTTTTTTTTTTCTCATTTCAGATCCGTGTATCCTGTGAACTACTTCGGATTCGGTGGACTGCAACGATGATCAGCGTTTTTGTTTTTGTTTCTGTTTAATGTTAATAAAATTGTTAGCGAGGGCTTGTGGGGGAGTGTTTTTTTGGAATACATTTTTTTAAACGTGTTGTGTTTTTTTAATTTACTTGACAGGCTTAGTAGTGGAAGTTGTCTTATAGAAGGAGTCCATTACTAAACCGGGGCTTAGCGTTAACCACAAAAACAGCTAGCGCTAACCCCCAATTATTACCCAGCTACCCACCGCCACAGGGGTGCTGGTGCCAACAGGCCCGGAGCATCAAAAATGGCGCTCCTGGGCCCAGGCGGTAACAGGCTGGCATTATTTAGGATGGGGAGGTCCAGTAACAATGGTCCTCGCCCACACTGGTAACGTCAGGCTGTTTGTGCTTGGTTGGTATTTGGCTGAAAATAAAAATAGGAGGAACCCTATGCATTTTTTTTATATTTAATTATTTATGCAAATAAAAGCATAAGGTTCCCCCTATTTTTATTCTCAGCCAAATACCAACCAAGCAGCAACAGCCTGACGTTACCAGGGTGGGCGGGGACCATTGTTACTGGCCCTCTCCAGCCTAAATAACGCCAGCCTGTTACCACCTAGGCTTAGGAGTGCCATTTTTGAGGCTCTGGGCCTGTTGGTACCGGCTCTTCCAGGAACTCCTGTGGTGGTGGGTACCGGGGTAATAATTGGAGGTTAGCGCTAGCTGTTTTGGGGCTAACACTAAGCCTGTAAAGTAAATTAAATAAAAAAAACATAACACGTTTAAAAAAAAATGTATTACAAAAAAACACTCCCCTACAAGCCCTTGTTAACCATTTTATTAACATTTAACACTAGTCACCGTAGTCTTCCAAATCTAAAGTAATCCACAGGATACACGGATCTGAAATGAGAAGTAAAAAAAAAAAAGGAGTTAGTACATTTAGGGGAAAAAAGTGGTAAATATTTTTATAAACGTATATATATATATATCACACATTTTTTTTTCAAAGCTGCAAATTGGTGTTCTGAAGTCATTTATTGGTTTTTGCTTATGTCTGCTAAAAAAAATGGTATTCAAAAGTGATTTATTGGTGTTTGCTCATGTAAGCCAAATTTATCAACCCCCTGTGATAGTATGATAAAAGTGCCATACATAAGCAAAAAAATAGCAAGAAAAAAATGCCTATAGAACTTGCTTACGAAAGCAACGATGATAAATGGCCCCCATAATGTTTATAATCCCGCACAGTTAATGGCCTAAATGAAAAGAAATATAAATCATGAAAAATACAGATTTTTTTACATATTATATATCAGAAAAAAAATTATAAAAAGTGATCAGAAAGTCCCATCAAAGCAAAAATGGTACGGATGAAAACTACAGATCATAGCGCAAAAAATTTGCTCTCATACATCCCTGTATATGGAAAAATAAAAAGTTATAGGGGTCGGAGAAGGACAATTTTATGCATATTAATTTTGTTAAAACAAAGTTAGCATTTTTTTTTAAAGTAGTACAATAATAGATAAACTATATAAATAGGTATCATTTTAATCGCATTGACCTACACAATAAAGATAATGGCCCTCATTTACTATTGCAATCCCGACATGTTTTGTCGGGTTGTGCGCCAGATTCTGTCGCATTGTGCCAGAAATTCTGTCTGCGCCAGATTTTGTGCCAGAATTTGCGGCAGAATTGAAAAAACCCCCGACTAACTCTCCATTTTGAAGAAAACCCGAAAAAGGGGCGTGGCTGACTGGGAAAAGGGGCATAGTCCCCCGAAAAGGGGCGTGTTCCCGACATTTTCACAAAAACCCAACATATTTACTAAGGTTTCAACAGAAAATGTGGTGGATTTGAGCTGAGGGAAACCAGACTGATCAGAACATGTGTAAAAAAAGCAAAATGTAGGGAAAGTGGAAAATGTAGGGAAACCTTAGTAAATACCGTGGAAAATAAATTGTAGGGAATTAAAACCCACAAAGAATCCTACACTCCACTCTTAGTAAATAAGGGACAATGTATCAGTTTTACCATAAAACGCACTGCATAAAATCCATAAAAGTTGCAAAATTGCAGTTTTCTTTAAATTTCTGCCCGCAAATATTAATTTCTTGGTTTTGTGGTAAATCTTATGGTAAAATAAAATAGGTAATTACAAAGTACAATTGGTCTTACAATTGGTCTGTGGTTGAAAAAAATAAGAGTTATGGATTTTAAAAGTAGAGGAGGAAAAACAAAAATGCAAAAATGAAAATTGGCCCAGTCCTTAAGGTCAAAATGGGCTTCGTCCTTAAGGGGTTAAAGATATTTTATGGGCATAAGAAGCATTTTAGTACAAAGATGTGGGTGCTTTGGGGGAAAAAAAAGGCATACTCACCTGCCCAAAAGAGCTGCATCTCTCTGCTGCTCCCTGCTTCCGAAGATGTTTTGTTCATGCAGGACATGCAAACTAAATGAATCACAGACAAAACTGCATCAAAACCAATAAGCAATGGGGCCTGGGAGACACAGATGTTGGGGATCAGGGCAAGTGAGTATGCCTTTTAATTATTTAAAAACACCCTCACTCTATACTAAAAGAATTCTCGTGCCCAAAAAAACCCTATAAATCCCTATTTCTAAGGCTTTTAAAGGATCCAAACATTTTGATTTGCAGGGTTGTGACCTCCAATAGGTGGCGCTAGAGTGCAAGTTCTTTTCCTTTTGGAAAGTGCTATTGTACATGTGTTAGAGTGAAAAGTCAGCAATCTCTATATACATTCTCTATGTAAACCAGAGCAGCTCCACACAAAATAATGATATGGGGGAATATTTATCAAACTCTATGTAGAGGAAGAGTAGTGCAGTTGCAACCAGGGGCTTAGCTAGAAGCTCATGGGCCCGGTGCAAAACATCAGCTTGGGCCCCCTACCTACACAGATATTTTTTGGATACAAATAACTTACAGATTAACATTTATTAAAGGGCACTCCGCCACTCCCTGCAGCACCCAGCGTTCTGAATTCTCATTTGTAAACCGCAGGTGTGGGCATTCATGTCTATTGGGAGGGGTGCCGTGGGGGGGGGGGGGGGGGCTGGGGGGGTATGTAGACCACTGCCGCCAGAACCCAGCATTCGTTCAAAATGCTGCATGCTGCGCGGAGATCACAGGGGTCCCAGCAGCGGCACCCACGCGATCAGACATCTTATTCCCTATCCTTTAGATAGAGAATAAGATGTCTAGCAGTGGAGTGCTCCTTTAACTCTTTCTAGGGAGAAGGGAAAAACATACTGCCATTCTGCTATAGATTTTTGTGTTTTAGCTCAAAATCGCAGAATGCATCCTTTTACTGTTCAGACATGCTGGGGGGAGTTGTAGTTTTACAACAACTGTAGGCACCCTGGCTGTAAAACACTGAGATTGATTGATAGATAGATAGGACATAGATCAGTATTTCCCAGTGCCTTCAGTTGCTGCAAAACTACAACTCCCAGCATGCCCGGACAGCCAAAGGGCATTCTGTGAGTTGTAGTTTTGCAACAGCTGGAGGCACCCTAGTTGGGAAACACTGATATAGATAGTATGACCACCAGAAAAAAGGAGAATGATGAATTGGCACTGGATATGAAGCTGCTGTTGTACTATGATTGAGTGGAAATGGAGCGTGTATAAACTAGCTAGGATAACGGGAGGTGCTTCACGAGAAAAGAAAGAAGATTGCAATTAGAGATGAGCGAAGTTACAGTGATTCGATTCGTCACGAACTTCTCAGCTTGGCGGTTGCTGACTTTAGCCTGCATAAATTACATAAATTAGGATACAGTCCTAGGAGAGAGTCTCCAGCCCACCGGATTACCTGAAAGCTGAACTAATTTATGCAGGCTAAAGTCAGCAACTGCCGAGCTGATAAGTTCGTGATGAATCGAATCACTGTAACTTCACTCATCTCTAATTCCAATGCATAAGATCCCAAGAAGAATGAAGGACGGAGCACTCACCCGGCACGTATCCTAAAGAGGTGGTTGATCACTGAACGGGGTCTTCAGCAGGGAGGCGGTAGATGGAACAGGGGGAGCTCAGACTCCGGCCACAGTTCGTATCACGCCAATCGGCCCGAGATACTTACCGTGGCCAGCGTCTGAGCTCCCCCCGTTCCATCTACCGCCTCCCTGCTGAAGACCATTCGGTGATCAACCACCTCCTTAGGATATGTGCCGGGTGAGTGCTCCGTTCTTCATTATTCTTGGTATCTTATGCACTGATATAGATAGACCAGTGTCTTCCAACCAGGGGGCCTCCAGCTGTTGCAAAACTACAACTCCCAGCATGCCAGGACAGTCTTTGGCTGTCCGGGCATGCTGGGAGTTGTAGTTTTGCAACAGCAGGAGGCACCTTGGTTGGGAAACACTGCAACTCCCCCCTTTTCCTTCCCTCCCCCTCTATCTCCATAGAGTTTCCTACTCATCATCGATGAGCAGTGGAAGTCTTCACCATCCCGGCGGCACAGGCAGGTGTCATGGCATGTGGTGGAGCAGAAATAAAAGCACTTACAGTGCGTGCCTGCTCCACCAATAGGACAGCAGGCAGGGGAGAAGAAGCGTCCCTCTCTGCTCCCCTGCAGAAGAGTCGGCACTGCTGTGGCCCGCCTTGTGCTAAATTTAAAGGGCCAGCAGGCTTAATTATGGTCAGTCCGTCCCAGTTAAAGAGCAGAAACATACAGTGTAGTGGCCTTTGCGACCTCTATAGCTACGCCACTGGTTGCAATCAGATTCTTTTAGTTTACAGAAGCCTTTTTTTATTTTTATAAAGAAAGCCGCAATCTGGTTGCTGTGGGGCAACTGCACCATTATTCATCTACACAGATATTGATAAATCTTCCCCATGGACTACATGACGGCATTAGAGGATGAAGATGAATTTGCTTGATGTAGTTCTATAAAAGCCCTATTTATTTATAACATATAAACTCTCTAATCTCAAACAAATAGCATAGAATTGATTTTTCTCCATTTTGGTGTTCCTTTCAATAGTTTTTCATTTAGTGTTCGCCATTCCTCGATATGGAAAGCCAATAAAGTCAGTTTTTCACCACTATATCTATCAGTCACTTATTTGCCAAACACATTTCTTGAATTGGCCTGGCACATAGCTATAATCTTTTCCAACATTTCTATGCAGAGCTGAGGAACAAAAATGCCAGGGTATCACAAGTCCTCTAGAGAGACATCGGCATTATGGATAATTTTATCCTATAAGCATTAGTCTCTGGAGTTTACAGTAAGGACTTCTGCATAAAACATTACTAATACCCTTCCTGTTCTAGTGTCATGTATGTTATTAAGACAAGTGAAAAAGCTATAGCTAGACACACAGGTAATATCTTGTTTTATGCTGGTGCTTTATCACTAAATTTCAGAAAGGGTGCTGTCATCTTATTGTGTCATCATAAAATGTAGATTTCATACCCCATGGACATTTATAGGTCAGTGACTGTAAGTCTTCTGAGCCTGGTTTAATATATGGCTATAATATACTAGAAATGATGTATGTACTTATCTGTGAAGCCTAACAGCATTACTCCCAATCTGTTCATTACTAGTAACACATTTCCACAGGGTACTGTAATGTTTTCATTTGAAATTTTTCTGTATTGTTTGACCATTTTTAATCCTGACCATTAACATGTATATTGAGCTCATCTTAAAGTATATGTTATTTCTATAGCTCTAAGAAAGAAACAAGTGTCAGACACCTCTGGTTTTATTCATCTACAGGACAAATAGAAGAATTAGGGTATATTTACACATGAATAGAAACAATAGGCAATGGTCACATATGTGCAATCCTAACATATATTGGGTTATGTAACCTTTACAGCCTAATGTGTACTCCAATACACAAAATGTTATCAAAGAAAAGCGAAGACACTTGATATCATATAAATAAATATATATATATATATATATATATATATATATATATATATATATATTATTGATATACATTAAAACATGCAATAAATACAATAAAAAAAAGTAAGGAGAGAGAATCTCCACTGGAAGGAGAAAAATAGGCGCCAGTCTAGACAAACCCACATATCAATCATGAACATAGACCAAAGTTAAAGGGGTACTCCGCCGCTCAGTGTTTGGTACAAAATGTTCCGAAAGCTTAGTGCCGGCTTCGGGCATCATGCCCCGTCCTTCATGGCATCAGCCCCGCCCCCTCAATGCAAGTCTATGGGAGGGGGCGTGACAGCTGCCACGCTCCCTCCCATAGACTTGCATTGAGGGGGCGGGGCGTGACATCATGTGGTAGCGGGGCTATGACATCACGAGCTCCCGAAGCCAGCTCTTTAAGCGTTCGGAACATTTTGTTCCAAACGCTGAGCGGCGGAGTACCCCTTTAAGTGTTCTCATATTCTACAAGTATCAGTTAGTGGATAATGTTCCACTTAGTACATGGCACAGAAAGCAGAGAGCACATACATACCAAGTAAAATTAAACAGTAAATTGTGGTAAGACAGAGTGGCGCCACCACCCCAACCTGTGTTTCGGGATGTTCTTCATCCTGGGGGTCAAGGACATCCCGAAACGTGCGTTGGGGTGGCGGCACTCCAGCTTACCACAATGTACTGTTTAATTGTTTTAATTTTTGTTTTTGTTTGTTTGTTTTTGTATTTTTTTTTCTTATTTTACAGATTTAACATAGTGAAACATATTAACCAGAAAACAAAAGTATATGTTTTAAATGTATACAGTACCACAAACAAAGCCGTATGCAACATTGAGCAAAATGGATCTTGTTTTGGTAGATTTGTTTGTGGTATACCGCAAATGAATGTGTGTTGTATACATGTGAACCTGTGTTGTTTACATTTGAAGCAATAATCCCTGCTAGACACTACATCTTAGGAAATATTGAGATGATGAAATGGTATTTCCGTCATCTCAATATTTCCTAAGATGTAGTGTCTAGCAGGGATTATTAGTAAATATCAAAGACGACTGAACTGTTCACTGTCCAAAATGTAATATATATGGATATATGGACAGTTGTATTCTGTTTAAACTTATTCTCATTGTATCCAACCTCTTCTTTATCATGTAATGCAGCCTTCAGGATATGATATATATTTCCTATATAGGATTCTGTATTGGCACATACTGTTCAATTAAAATGTTCACATAAGTTAAATCTATGCCATTTCCTCTCACAAGTGATTCTTCTTAAGCTCTCTCTGCAAACTCCCAGTCTATATTATCTTGAAAGTCTGAATATTGCTAGCAGATTCCCTGAAGTCATTATTCAAATGCCAAATGATAATCTTGCTGGTATTCTGAAAGGATAAAGAAGCGACATGATAGGACCTGATCCCCATGGATAGTTTATGTTATAAGTTGTGACTGGAGCCTCTCCAAGGTTAAAGCCGATCTGTCCGCTGAATTCACGGCCTTATGTAAGAAAAGAGAATTACAGGTCTGTCCTAGTAGAAAAGATATATTAAAGCATGTATCAGGCTTCTAGTTATAAGTCCACTGTATTTCTACATGTATGGATAGCAGTCTGTAAGTCACAAGGACTGTAGTCTTCAGGAATACACTTGTATTGTCATTAATAACAGTACAATATTTTTTACAGTGTGCAGCCTAGTGACTGGACTGGTACTTGCACGTATTGTCGTACTGTTACTGCTAGTGACAACTGTTTTGCACTTTTTGAATTCTAAGCACATAAAATGTTACACTCTCAATGGTGACCTCATCTTTTTTTTATATATATATTTTATTTTTATACAGGATATACATACTGCCAGAATTAGCGCTCGTGTTCTCCCTTGCGGACATCTCTTGCATAGGTGAGAATGTTCCTGTTTGAGACTGGGTTTACACTTCAGAACCAACATTATGCCATAGACAAGAGTTTCTGGAAAAGAGCACACACAAGAGAACATCTGATTTGTACTGTTAGGTGTAATGGATTCCATTGTGGGTTCCATTGTTGAGCTTCGGAATTTTTTAAAATTATAAAAAGTTTTCTTCATTACCTTTTGCTTGTCAGCTAACGACAGTTGGTGAAAATAATGGATCAACAATTAAAAAAGTACTACAATAGCCACTCTTACTTTCCTTACTCCCGTGCTGCCACCAGAATCGCACAACTCCAATTCCTGCTGACCAGTACTTCTCAGCTTATTGACGTCACATGGCCGCTTATTCAGTCAGTGGCGGGACGTTGCTGCTGCCGCTGATTGGATAAGCAGTCAGTGAGAGCCGGAGTTCCGTGATTCCTGTGGGGTTGAGGAAGGTAAGGGAAAGTTTTTTTTTTTTTTTTTTTTTTTTTTACTTACTCCCTCCCTGAATGGATTGTAAGTAGAAAAGAAGTGCCAGAGTACCCCTTTAAAGACACAATTTGGGTACATTTCTGTATATTCAAAACTGTCTCCGACTTCTCAGCCCTGCCTGCAGCCCTTTCTGAAAATGGACTTTACGTTTGTCATGCGCCATTCCATTAACACTACTAGAGAACTTAATATTATGAACAGGGGTACAGAAATAACAAAGTGTTATCTATCGGGTTTAAGAAAAAGCCTTGTTCACCTTTACTTGGCTGGGTTTACATGTTGGCAAACTGTCAAAATGGAATGTCCGTGCATACGTGCATGGTTGAGCACAGGTCCCACTAACTTTACTGGCCTGAACATAGTCAACTAAAGTCTCTAATGTCTATGCTTGAGCTTGACCTTATAAACCCTGTCCCCAATTATGCTTTGTTACTTATTATGGGGTTTCATATATACACTTGAGCCATACACAAAAAGGATAGTATCATTTATGTGTGTCCTGTTTCAGAATTGGATGTATTGTTATTCTGTGCATTTAGGAGTTCATGATTTTGTACTATGTAATCTAATTTTTTGTTCTTTTCTTGTGTTCCTCCAGTACATGTTATGAGGATATGCTAAAACAGTAAGTTTATTACAGTACTCATTGCCCTAAATGTCATTTGTGCATCCTGGCAGAAAGTTGAAAACTGAATCATAGCATTGTACGCTGAACAGCAACCAAACAAATCTGCCCTGCTATTTACGTCTGTATTTTAAATCTGGCCTTTTCTGCATACCAAAGCGATGAAACGGTTTTTCTAATCTGATTTAAGATACTAATTTCTGTTGACCTCACTTTTGATATGGGGCTGACCTTCATTTGGCTTGCCTGGTCTGCAGAATTACATTTCTTTAGAACAGAACACATCAGGATGCTGCATTAGTATTACGGTTTGAGATTATTTATGTAGCTTATGCAAAGTAATGTTCACTCTTTCTTTTAGTTTCTTTTCTTTTTTTTTTTTATAATAAATTTCGTTTTCGTTCAAGTGTTTTTATATAATCATACAGGATTAGAAACAATTAAGATTAACAAGTAAGAAATGTGATAAAAGAATGCTAATGCAAGAACCAAGGCAAATTTAAACAGGGACAAAGAAAGGTTTAGCACAGAAGCAACCAACAAAAAAAAGTCTATGACAAGACATGACTACAAGACAGGACGACACTGGACACAGAAGGGGGGATAGTTTGGTTGGAGTAGTGCTCTAGGTTGATGAAGCAGGGCGAGTCAACTGGGCGAAGAAGCACTGCCAGGGGGACCAGACCGCTTTGAAGGTTCTCTGACTCTTAAGGTTTACCTCCAGAGAGAGCTGCAAGTTTTTTATTGGCCATATAATAATCTAGTACTTTCTTTTCAGTATTACAACGAAAATGAAAGTAATCAGTTTGTTTCATTTTCAAGGGCCGCTGTAAATAGATACATCCAGTAAGACTTCCCAAGGGTTGTGGGTCAATGAGAAACCTGAGACTGAATGGACTGAAGTATAGATTCAGGACAGTCCCACCAAATATGGCTGACATCACTAGAAGCTGTGCAGCCTTTCAAGCAGTCTAGGGAATAATCGGGGACTGCATGAGCAATCCCTACAGGCACCACTGTAACCAAATTTGATATGATGTTTAGAGCATGAGCGTGTTAAGGGCACTTCTAGTGGTCATCCTCCCATTATTCTCCCATTTTGTAGAGCTTTGCCCTTGGGCATTGACAAAAATAAGGATAGATAATAAGGGCACGGGGATCTGAATCTGTGCTCAAAGGGAGAGAGATAGGAAAGGCGTGGTGTTTCACAAGAGGGAAGAAAAACCCAGGAGATAGGTCAAAGGAGGCCTGAAGGGTAAACCAGGTCACATCGTTAAATGACAAAAACAACAGAGCGCTTCTGTGTGGAATCTTCCAGACCAGGTCGGATTATTAAAGGGGTACTCCGGTGCTTAGACATCTTATCCCCTATCCAAAGGATAGGGGATAAGATGCCTAAAGGCAGGAGTCATGCAGCTGGGGACGCCCATGATCATGCATGCGGCACGCCGTTAGTAATCAGTCCCCGGAGCGTGTTCGCTCCGGGTCTGATTATGCTCGACCGCAGGGCCGTCGGCGTGTGACGTCACGACTCCGCCCCCGTGTGACGTCATGCCCCACCCCTCAATGCAAGCCGACGGCCCTGCGGTCGAGCATAATCGGACCCGGAGCGAACACGCTCCGAGGACTGATTACTAACGGGGTGCCGCGTGCATGATCACGGGCGTCCCCAGCTGTGGGACTCCCGCGATCAGGCATCTTATCCCCTATCCTTTGGATAGGGGATAAGATGTCTAAGCACCGGAGTACCCCTTTAAGGTGAGTGAGGAATGCACTCACCTGGTGAGGTTGTGCATATTCCAGGCACAACGCTGATGTACGCTTGGTATAGCAACTGCTGCAGCTTCCCACGCTGGATCCAAGAGACATGAAGGGAAGGAGAAGATCGGAAGCTAGGATCGCGCTGTTGCAGACAAGTTCCAGGATACTAGTAGGCGTCTTTAAATTATTTTATTCACACAACACGTTTCTGGATATTAATAATCCTTTCGTACCTCCTGCATTCTGTGTCTTGTATGACGCCTGAAGAAAGGATTATTAATATCCAGAAACGCGTTGTGTGAATAAAATAATTTAAAGACGCCTACTAGTATCCTGGAACTTGTCTGCAACAGCGCGATCCTAGCTTCCGATCTTCTCCTTCCCTTTACATCGTTAAATGGGCACTGTCATTAAAATAATTTTTTTGCATATAATACAGCAGGTAAAATAAGTAAGATTTGTAATTTACTCCCTGTTAAAAAAAATAATAATAATAAAATAATACTCTTTTTTATGTCACTTTCATGGCCTTATAAATCTGGCTACTAGGCGTCAGGGAGAGCGTGTGCTATTCGCTGTCTGGCCAGACCACACTTCTTGAGTTAGGTCTCCAGCCAAGAGGCCAAAGTCTGTGCTTTTGAGCAGACTGAATGCAGTCTGGACCAGAAGGGAGACCCCTTAGTGTCCAGATTTATAAGGCCATGAAAATGTCCTAAAAAGACACTTTCTCTATCAGCTCCATTGGGGGACACAGACTATGGGTATATGCTGCTGTCTCTAGGATGTTCGACACTATGGCAACAAGAAAAGTCGGCTCCTCCCAGCAGGGTATACCCGCCCACAGGCGCCTGAGGTAATCAGTTTTTGCTTAGTGTCTAAGGAGGTAGACATGGTCTTTCAGCCTCTGGAGACCCCCAGTTTTGGCCCACTCTTTATACATGTTGACTGGGGGCCTGGCAGAAGTGACTTGTTTTCCCTCCATTTTATTGCAATGGGGTCTCTTTATTTATTAGAACTTGGGGGACTCTGCAGTGGTGTGGGTCTGAGGTACAATACTGTCTGTGCGGCTTACTTCTTTTCAGCCGCAGCTGCGACTTTTACTATTATGAATGGGAGCAGCTTCGGTTCGGCCGCGTATCGCGCCCGTCTTTTTCCCTGTCGGCAACGGAGGCTGCCAGCGGTGTGTGCGCCTGCTCCCTTCCCCTGTCATTCGCATATGCGGTCGGGGCGGGGAGCGGGCGCCATTTTCGGCCACATGTAGTTTCACCGCGGGCCCTGTACGAACTTAGCTCCGCCCACCTGTGGCCGGCTGGGATTCTTCAGAGCGCGCGAATTGTCATAGCTCAGTGCCGTGCGTGCGCAGGGGGATTTTCAGGGCCAATCAGTGGCGCCCTTGCTTTATCTCGGCGCATTTCTTCCACTAGTCGGACAATTGTCAGCCCCTCCCCCCTGTCTCTCTCTTTCTCTCTCTCTCTCTTTCTCTCTCTCTCTCTCTCTCTCTCTCTCTCTCCCTCCATCAGCTGCACTCGGGTTCTCCTCACTGCAGCTGCCCTGTTGGGGACACTGACTTGGGGGGATCTGTTGCTTTTTTCTATGTCTGAGCCCAGTCCTGTTCTTCCCTCTACACAGTTAGATGGGAGGTTGCTTATTACACCTATAAGGGCTATCATGCTAAAATATCTGGTTCTACTGAACCCACTTGTTCTGCCTACACCACTGTCCCCCCAGACCCCCGTAGGTTCGGCCATCCCTCCAGTCCGGGTATCCTCAGGTCTCCCGTTCTGTGGTGACTGCCTTGGAGAGGTCCTCCCTACACCGGCCCTCCAGAGGGACCCATTCCTTACACTACCCGCTCTCGCTAACGTAATAGAGGTGTTTAATCTGACTCATCCCCCGAGTCTTCTGGCAGGCACGGGCGCTCCCCTCGCGGGCATCGCTCCGTGACTCCAGCTGGTAGCAAGCGTCGCTCCCCTAGAGGACGCTCCCATGGTCGCCACTCTGGCTATCCAGAACCGCGTACCAGGACAGTCTCTTATTCTCCCAGGACTGCCTCCAACCATTCCCATTCACCTGGAGAACTGGTAGATGAAGTTTCCGATTCGGCATCTGACTCAGAGGACCGCACGGATATGTCGGACATGGTGTACTCATTGGTTTCGGCCATAAGAGACACCTTCCATCTAGAGGACCCAGGAACTTCGGACGTGGCTCCAGAAGTCTCCTTTCATCGTGCCCGACCGGCACCCAAGATTTTCAGCTCTCATGCTGAATTTGAAGCCTTGCTGCAGTCCGCCTGGAGGCATCCTGACAAGAAGTTTCAGGAAACAAAGAAGGTTCAAGTGCAATATCCTTTCGCCAAGGACCTCTTTGCTCGGTGGACCTCCTCTCCAACTGTGAATCCACCGGTCTCCCACCTTTCTGAGGCGACTACCCTGCCATTGGCTGATGCGGTTTCTTTCAATGATCCAGCGGACAAGAAGGTGGAGACTTTGGCAAAATTTGCCTTTGAGACAGCAGGTTCTTTCTTTCTTCCTGCTTTTGCTTCTGCCTGGGTGTCAAAAGCCCTTTCAGTAGGGTCTTCCCAACTCCGCCAGGGTATTCTTTCAGGATCCCCTCCTGAGGATTTATCTGACCTAGCTCTCCAATGCTCCAAAGCTGGAGATTTTCTATATTCTGCTTCCATGCAGTCGGGCCGCTTTGCTGCCTTGCCACAGGCAACCTGGTAGCCCTCCATCGCTCCATGTGGCTTAAAGCCTGGGATGCGGATGCCGCGTCCAAGAAGTCTCTGACTGAACTTCCTTTTACTGGTTCTCGGCCTTTTGGTAAGCACCTAGTTGAGATAATCTCAGAGGCGACGGGCGGAAAGAGTTCCTTATTACCTCAGAATAAGGCTCGCAGCACTACTTCCCAACTGAAGTCCTCCTCCTTCTGGTCCTTTCGGACTTTTGGTACTAAGGCAGTTCGGGGTGCACTCCTGTCCCTTTTCATCCAGGGAGTAATTGTCCCGGTTCCTTCCGGGGAACATTTTCGAGGTTTTTACTCCAACCTCTTCGTGGTCCCCAAGAAAGGCGTTTCTGTTCACCCAACCTTGAATCTTGAGCATCTCAACCAGCATCTTCTACTCCTCCATTTCCGAATGGAGTCTCTCTGTTCGGTGGTGGTGTCCATGGATCAAGGGGAGTTTCTTTCCTCGGTGGACATCAGGGATGCCTACCTCCACATTCCAATATTTCACGGTCATCAGCGGTACCTCCGCTTGCAGTTCCAGAAGGCCATTTTCAATTTGTGGCTCTCCCCTTTGGTCTGGCCACTGCTCCGCAGGGCCTTACCAAGGTCCTGGCGCCTGTGATAGCCCTTTTACGGACAAAAGGTGTCTCAGTGATTCCTTACTTGGATGACCTCCTGATCAGAGCTCCAATCAGAGCTCAGAATCTGGAGAGTCTTGGTCTCAACCTCCAGGCCTTGTCTCGCTTCGGTTGGATGGTCAATCAAGACAAGTCCAACCTCTCTCCTACCCAGTCTCTAGATTTCCTGGGGCTCCAGTTCGACATGGCCTCTGCCGCTTTCGACTCCCGCCGGACAATCGGCTGACTCTCTTGTCAGGAGTCCGATTACTTCGGTACCCTGCACCAATTTCCATTCGCTTTTGCATGGAAGTCCTGGGTCGGATGGTGGAGGCCATGCCATTCGCCCAGTTTCATTATCGACCTCTTCAACTGTCGATTCTCTCCCAGTGGAACCTCCTAGAGACAGCAGCATATACCCATAGTCTGTGTCCCCCAATGGATCCTTCGAGAAAGAAATTTTACGGTAAGCATAAAAATCTCCTTTTTTTTACAGGGAGTAAATTACAAATCTTATTTGTTTTACCTGCTGTATCATATGCCAAAAAATGTTTTTAATGACAGTGCCCATTTAATAGAAAGAGAGATACTAAAATGGGGCCTTAAACCTCTTAAGGACGTAGGGCATACCTGTACGCCCTGCACCCGCTCCACTGCTATGACGTGGGCTGACCCTGCGTCATAGCCGGGTGGTCCCGGCAGCTGTCAGCCGCCAGGACCCGTGTTTAATGCCGGACATCACCGATCGCGGTGATGCCTGGCATTGACCCTTTAGTTAACCCTTTAAGTTGATTGCCGCCTCTAAAGTGAAAGTGAAAACTGTTCCCGGTAGCTCAGTCGGGCTGTTCGGGACTGCCACGGTGAAATCCCAAACAGCTGAGATGATGGGGGGAGGGTCCCTACCTGCCTCCTCGCCGTCCGATTGGTGTTCTACTACTCCATGCCTGGAGCAGCAGACCGCCAATAACACTGATCAATGCTATGCTATGATGTAAAAAAAAAAAAAAAAAAAGTTAATAAATGTAATTTAACCCTTCCCTAATAAAAGTTTGAATCACCCCCCCCCCTTTTCCCATAATAAAAAATTTTTATAAAAAATATGTAAACAAAAATACACATAAACCTGTGGTAAATGTGTGTAAATGTTCGAACTATAAAAATATTATGTTAATCAAACCGCACGGTCAGTGACGTATGCGTAAAAAGTCCAAAATTATGTATTTTTGGTCATTTTGTATACCCTAAAAAATGTATAAAAAAACGGTCAAAAAGTCCCATCAACAAAAATGGAACCGATAAAAACTACAGACCACAGCGCAAAAATGAGACCTCATACATCCCCATATGCAGAAAAATAAAAAAAGTTATAGGGGTCAGAATATTTTAAACATACTAATTTTGGTGAAGAAAGTTATAATTTTTTTAAGTGATATAATAAAATAAAACCTACATAAATTGTAACTGTATGGACCTACAGAATAAACATAAGGTGTGATTTTTACCGAAAAGTGCACTGCGTAGAAACGGGATCCGCTATAAATGACAAAATGGCGTTTTTTTTTTTGTTTTTCAATTTTGTCCCACAAATAATTTTTTATTTTTTTTTGGTTACGCCATAGATTTTGTGATGAAATGATTGATGTCATTACAAAGTAAAATTGGTAGTGCATAAAACAAGCTCTCATGTGGATCTGTTGTTGGAAAACTGAAAGCGTTATGATTTTTAGAAGATGAGGAGGAAAAAAACTAGTCCTGAAAGGGTTAAGGTGCCAGGAGGCTAAGGCAGTGAGGGAGTCCTGTGCTAGTTGAAATAAGGGAGAATGAAATAGGTGGAGGTGAAAGTGAGATAATAGCAGGCCGGCGGAGTGATTCATGATGGGATTGGAAATGGGGAGTCTGGGGGAGACGGGTTGTCATAGCAATGCTTGTAGGGTAAGGGGTGGCATTCAGGTGTTTCTTGGGTAATTTACATTTGAGTGAAATGGGGATTGGTAAATGTGTGGTATTTTACAAGATTGGCCAGTAAAATACCACTGGCACATATTAGACACCCCTTGGGTTTTGGACAGAACAGTACAGATTGCAAGATCCGGGGTCGTGTTCTTGTCCATAAAAAGCACGAGATCACACAGTCAACAGGAAAGAGCACTGGGCTGGGACTGGAGGTACTTGAAAAAAGAATAAAACTTTGAAAGAAAGAACATTTTAAATGCATGTATGCAGACAAACTATTAAATATGGTATCCGTCTCCTTCTTCCTAAAGTTTCCACAGATGGATTAGATGAGGAGGATAAATAGCAGAATAAAGTGTTTTCCGTAAGGGGGTAAGCTTAACCCCCAGAGAAGTAATAAGGGCAGTGGACCAGGAAAAATGAAATGAGGGTTTCAGGGCAGGGCCTTTGGCTGTCTGGGCATGCTGGGAGTTGTAGTTTTGCAACATCTGGAGGCACCCCGTACGGGGTCCAAAGGTGCAGGCACCATCAGTTAGGGCATAATGTGATCTAAGAGAAGGTCCTTTTCCTCATTTTGATGCAGATGTTATTATGACAATTGTAACTACTTGTTTTTTTCTTAGCAACAAACCTGAGCTTGATTAATTATTGTCGATGAATCCCATTATCGATCTTTATCAATAATATAATTCAATCTCTGCAGCTCTAGATGAGATAACAGGTAAAATTCAACAGAACATAAGGCCCATACCGGACTGATCAGAATAGATGTGTACAGTAGTTACCACCACTAGTACTGTACAGCACTTCTAGGTGAAGAGAGGTTATAAGTGAAAATGCTGGCAGCCAAAAGTTTGCAATGTAACAAGCACAGTATTGACATAAATGAAAACAACAAATTAAATAAAAGTAGTGGAGTGGCCCTGGATGCCTTTTATCAAATGTCAAGTTCACATGCAACAGACACAAGATTCAGAACACTTAGCATCAAGTGAGCAAATGGGCGGTCACAGTGCATTCATGGAAGAAGTGATGGTGATAGATGTAGTAGGCTCCATGGGGAACCCCAGCTGTTCAAAGCATTTCCATACTCCATCATAGTATATTGTGCCCTTTGTCTTGGAATGACAGTTTGAAGGGAAAGCATAAAGGCTTCAGGGCTCACCTTTTGGCGAGTCTAGATGGAGTGAGATCCTGAAGGGGTGATAGGAGTGTCCCTGGAAAAATAGTCTTTTGCTCTAGATGCCCGGACAGGTTGTTTCTAGGCTTGAAAGAAGTGGAGCTTGGAAATGATGTCTCGAGGATGCACCTCATCGGGGGCTAGAGCTCAAAGCCCTATCCATTTCTAGGCACTCAATCAGGCTGTTGGGCAATTCATTCTTGGAATAGTGTGTTGAAAGTACCCTGTTAGTCAGTAATTTGTTCACACAAGCCCAGGATGCAGACTTTATCATGCTGGGCTATGTTCTCAAAGGAGTACCCCTGTGGAAAACAAATGTTTTCAAATCAACTGGTGCCAGAAAGTTATATAGATTTGTAAATTACTTCTGTTTAATAATCTTAATCCTTCCAGTACTTATCAGATGCTGTATACTTTGGAGGAAGCTGTGAAGTTCTTTCCAGCCTGACAACAGTGCTCTCTGCTGACATCTCTGTCTGTGTCAGGAACTGTCCAGAGCAAGATAGGTTTGCTATGGGGATTTGCTTGTACTCTTGACAGCTCCTGATATACACAGAGGTGTCAGCAGAGAGCACTGTGGACAGACTGAAAAGAACTACACAACTTCCTCTGTAGTATACAGCAACTAAGTACTGAAAGGATTAACATTTATTAATAGAGGTAATTTACAAAAATGTATCCCTTTCCGGCACCAATTGACTTGAAAAATGTTTTGTCCAGTGGACCCCTTTTATGTCTTCCATTTTACTAGGAGGTTTTCTTCTTTTGCAATGTCAATTTCCTGCTGAAAAGTAGATTGCTGCAAGGCCAAGTCACTTACCCTCTGTTCAAGGTCCTTAATATGGTTTCCAATGTCCCTGATTTCTTTAGTGAGGTCGCTGGTGATTTTGTAGAACTGACACATTTCTAATCTGCATATGACATTGGCTATATTTATTCTAAATGTTATTGTTACACACTACAGAATATAATTCAGTTTATATATAGCACTGATGAGTACTGAAGGTGGCCATACATATTAAATTGTGTACAGATGTGCCTAACTAAACATGCAAAGGAAAGCAGCTATTAGGCAACTGCAGTGCAGGAAAAAGGGCAACATGACTCGTCTCCTTATGGTCTGCCGGCAGCCATGGACATTTCATTGTTTGCAGATGCAGAAATCAACAGCATCTGCCAAGACAGATCTGCTGTTTATGTGCAGTTTTTGGTGTACTTTTTATCGGCTGATTTTACATTTTAGGTTGGTGATCTTTAGGTTTAGTGCGGTAATCCCGATCAGTTAATATGGTGGCTGGAGGGTTTTACTTAGCTCTTTGCCACCTGATTGCTGATTGCCTAGGCAGCCTGTACACAAAGATTGCCCATAGTACTCAGTGCTATGCCATTGCATAACCCTGAATAGTACCAGCAATTGAATGATTGCTATTAAAAGTTCCCTATGGGGACTTAACAATGTGGCATGGCATAAATAATAAAAATATCTATTTAGAAATATTAGTAAGCCCCTCCCCAAGTAAAAATTTTAATGACCACCCCCCCCCCCCCCGATTCTCATGTTATAAATAAAAACATGTATCGCCACATGCGAAAGTGTCTGAACTATTAAAATGTAATATTTATAATCCCGCTAAGAGAATGACATAAAGGTAAAAAAAATTAAACACCAGAATTGCTGATATTTGTTCACTTCATATAACCAAAAAAATGAATAAAAAGCTTCCAAAAAGTCTCATCAAACCATGGTGCAAAAAAATTACCCTCAAACATCTAGGTGTACGGAAAAATAAAACTGGGTATTGTTGTAATCATATGGACCTAAAGAATGAAGATAACATGCCATTTTAACAACAACAAAAAAATGCCTCCCCCCCCCCAAAAAAAAAATTTAAATTGCGTTGTTGTTTTTGGGGGTGTTTTTAGTCGTTTAGTTTGTGGTAAATTATGTGATTACAAAGTACAACCCGTCATGCATAAAACAAGCCTGTAGATGGAAAAATAAAAGATTTATGGCTGATAAAATCCGAAGAGGAAAAAACAAAAATGAAAATTTGCCAGGTCATTAAGGGGTTAAAATTCATATGTTCAGATATAGATATATGTCATATTTGGTGACATTTTATTCAGAAGATTTTAATTATAAAGCTTTACTCTTTTCTTAACAGGGGATATAGGTGTCCACTGTGCATGCGCTCTGCTCTCGATATGTCCAGATACTGGAATCAGCTAGATGAAGAAGTTGCCCAGACACCAATGCCACCTGAATACCAAAATATGAATGTTGATGTAAGTGGATCAATAGACTGATTGTCTAAATACATAAGATAAGGTTTTTTTTTCGGGACTAAACATTGATAACCTGTCTTTTGGGAAACATTCGGTAAGTGTTTGTTTATCCAGGCTCATTGCTCAGACATTTTATATTCACTAACCTCTTTTTGTCTTTAATTTGGACAAAAAATTTATGTATTGGTGGAAATGTATTTTATTTAATTGGCATAGTGAAAGCTGTAAGTCACAAAAACAATCCTTATGCCAGAATTACCATTTTATTGGTCACCTTGTAACCCAGAAACCTAGATTTGCAAAACTACAACCCAACCCCAAAAAACTGAGCCTTCACACAGCTTCATAGATGGAAAAACATTTAACTGACCTGCACCTAAGGGGGGAAAAAACCCTCCCAATAGTTTAATTTCAACTCACAACATTTTTTATTTCTTTTGGTCGGTGGGTGGGGGGCACCCTTTATTGTAAAATAAAGGGTGCCAGTTGGTTCTTAAAAAAATTAAAGGGGTTTTCCAGTATAAATTTTTTTTTTATATCAACTGGCTCCAGAAAGTTAAACAGATTAGTAAATTACTTCTATTAAAAAATCTTAATCCTTCCAGTACTTCAGCTGCTGAAGTTGAGTTATTTTCTGTCTGAACACAGTGTTCTCTGCTGACACCTCTGTCTGTCTCAGGAACTGTCCAGAGCAGGAGAGGTTTGCTATGGGGATTTGCTCCTACTCTGGACAGTTCCTGAGACAGACAGACAGGTGTCAGCAGAGAGCACTGTGGTCAGACAGAAAAGAACAACTTAACTTCAGCAGCTGATAAGTACTGGAAGGATCAAGATTTTTTTAATAGAAGTAATTTACAAATCTGTTTAACTTTCTGGAGCCAGTTAATCTGAAAAAAATAGTTTTTCACTGGAATACCACTTTAATGGGGTACTCCGGCGCTAAAACATCTTATCCCCTATCCAAAGGACAGGGGATAAGATGCCTGATCGCGGGGGTCCCGCCGCTGCCACGCCCCCTCCCATAGGCTTGCATTGAGGGGGCGGAGCGTGACGTCACACGGGGGCGGAGCCGTGACGTTAACACTGCTCCGTCCCCGTGATCGCCAGTATTCAGACCTAGAGCGAACACGCTCCGGGGACTGATCTAACGGGGTGCTGCGTGCAAGATCACGGGGGTCCCCAGCAGGGGGACCCCTGCGATCAGGCAATTTTATCCCCTATCCTTTGGATAGGGGATAAGATGTCTTGGCGCTGGAGTACCCCTTCAAGCCATCATACAGCAGTTTGTACCCTTAATTTCTGTTTAATTAAATTTTCTCTTTTTTTTTTATTCAGATTCTCTGCAATGACTGCAATGCAAGATCAACTGTATTATTCCACATCTTGGGAATGAAATGCGATAGTTGTAAATCTTACAATACCGCTCAAGAAGGCAAACCTCTATCACAGACACAAACTAATAGTCCGCAGTAGGCCTGCATATTTGTGTTCAATGAACAAGTTAGAACGTCGATTCTCTTAAAACAGTGAGAACTTTTCATGAATTAAAGTATAAAAGAAACTAGGATAGAATAAAGAATGATACATGTATTGATGACTGCTACATCTTGATACTGATACATCATAATATTGATACGTGTTCTAAGGATTCCAAAATGTGCTACCAGATAGTCATCAGTTTTTTATGCCTATTTAGCTAGTTACAGTTATAGATATAGAATAATATGAATTCTTGTTTAACAAAATGTCATCTATAGTATGCACAGTATTAATAAATAATGAATATTTTGGGGTTGCCATGATTATCCAAAATATCCCATAGAGACACTATAACCAATAATTTGTAGATCTTTTTCAATACACCGTGCACACTTTCAAGGTTCGGCTTACAGCTATAATTCGACTGACAGCTATATCTCCCAGTTCCCCTTTAAATACCCAAATGTTTGTGGGGGGGGGGGGGGGGGGGGGGCGGGGGCGGTTAACCACTTCCTTCCAGACAGCTCTGGCAATGGCTTATCTCACTGAGAACAAAAGACCTAGGAAGTTGAAATTTAACATGCCCAATCCTTGTGCACACAGGGCTTTCTGGGATTATGTTTCCCCAAACCCAGAAGAACATCCTAAAGTAAGAAGAGTAATAAATAAAAAATTCATTTAGATCCAGTCCTGATTTTTGGGTATAAATAAATTGTATAAAAAGCTATATCAAAAGTGCCTTGTGTGAGTAAGGTGTACAGGCAACCCCAGATTTATTTCAGGGGTAGAATTCAGATGCAATGACCTATATAGGAGAATTAAATAACACATTATTTGTATCTAATGTTCCTTTATGGGGTTTCAGATAAATTTATTCGATAAAGGTTCATGTATAATAAGTATTTATTCAGGAAGCATAACTGCTGCTCCTGACTTACAGCTGTTACTACTGCTGTCTCTTTCCTTGTCAATTTTTTTTTTTTGTAAATAAACATTAAAAAAATAAAAACACTACCAGGACAAACCCCAATTTCCTCCTCTTTCATTTGATTGTGTTTTTCATTGCAAAGAGTACAAATAAAAAACATAGTTTTCTATCCATAGTCTTCTGCATGTTTCTGGAGGTCTACTTTCAAGTCAATGGGACTGTGCTTGAGCAGGTGGCCAGGTGTGCTGTGCAAAGATACACTGTGAAGGCGCCGTAGCTATTTGCTGCTTGTTCCTTTATTGTGAGAATCAGTAGGGGTTCTTGCAGCTATTAGGATGGTGGAAAACTACATTTCACTGCACCTTGCCTAAATTCTTGCACCACCACCAAAGATTTGTGGGAGACTGTGGTGTATGGGACTTCCACCAAAGCCATAGATTGAACGCTGTAGATTCTCTCAAAGCTCAGGCAGGGGTGGCAATAGGAAAAATGAAACCTATATCCTGCCGCCCAAGCCGTCACTGGAGTTGCACTTTAATATCTTTATTTCCTATTCTTATCTTACCCTTTCTCCATGCTTTATACTGCAGTTGAGCTTGTTTATATTGCTTAGGGATAAGTGAAGGTGTGCTGGAAAAGCTGCTTTTCATGACATCATTTACTAGCAACTTAAAGGGGTATTCCAGGATTTTTTTTTATTTGACTATGCTACAGGGACTGTAAAGTTAGTGCAGTTCATACTATAGTGTCTGTACCTGTGTGTGTGACGGTTTTCTCACAATTCTTATGTGATTTTCACCCCAATATTTATTTTTACCAGCATACAAAATTACTGTTGTCTCAGAATTTTCCCAGCTTGCAATGCGACCGAGACCTGACTCACTAGTCAGCTGATGACAGGGAGCCTGTCTGCTTCAATGGGTGGAGCGATCAATCTGCAACTAATGCAACAGCTGTAGGCACCCTGATTGAAAACCACAGGTCTTTTCAATGGATGCAGCTAATTTATGTTTCAATGGGTGGGGTGGCTGATGTGTGGGAGGGAGGGAAATGGAATTCTGGGATTTGTAGTAAAAAAAGAAAGGAAACTCAAACAGGAAATACCAGTTCACAAAAAGCTAGCCACAGTGTTATGGTAATCTCACAACATAGCCATTTAGCCCCAAGACAAGTGCAGATCCTTCCTAAGCATGTCCATTACTGCCTGCCAGGGACGTAGTAAAATCACCTTATGGTGGAGAACCCCTTTAACCAAGCATATGAAAATAGGTTTATTAAACAACTGGTCCACAAATAGGCATATGAAGTTGGAGATCTGCTTGCAATATTGTGTTTCTGTACACACTAAGGCCTCATTAACCATGGCTTTTGACATTTGCTTGTCATCTACTGTGGAGCAAGCAGCATTCCAGAACAAGACAAAACAATCTTTATCTTCACCCACATTTAAATCTGAATAAACATGGGATGGACTCTCTGACATTTAATCCATGCTTGATGGCTATTATAAATGCGCAGCACATTAGCAGATCAACTTCTGAGATGTCCAATCTAATCTCCAATATCACAGAAACCATTTTATAATGGCTTCATTATGTATAGCTTGGAAGAAAGAAGAGACAGAGGGGACATGATAGAGACTTTTAAATACATAAAGGGAATCAACACGGTAAAGGAGGAGAGCATATTTTAAAGAAGAAAAACTACCACAAGAGGACGTAGCTTTAAATTAGAGGGGCAAAGGTTTCTGCAGTAATATCAGGAAGTATTACTTTACTGAGAGAGTAGTGGATGCATGGAATAGCCTTCCTGCAGAAGTGGTCGCTGCAAATACAGTGAAGGAGTTTAAACATGCATGGGATAGGCATAAGGCTATCCTTCATATGAGATAGGGCCAGGGACTATTGATAGGATTCAGATTATTGGGCAGACTAGATGGGCCAAATGGTTCTGATCTGCCGACACATTCTATGTTTCTAGTATTTCCTGTTATTAATATTTCGTCAGTTTCCTTTGATGAAAAAAATGTATAGGACTGACAGGCTACATCTGCACTCTGAAGATTGAGAGTCTAATCACACGTACAGTATTCTGCGCAAACTTGATGTTCAGGACTGTGTTCAGTCATTCAGTTTACATTGAAATCTGCAGCAGAAAATCCTGCACATCAAATCTGCACTGAATACTGTACATGTGAATAGACCATGAAGCAACATTCCACCTTTAAGGAAACCTGTCAGCCAGTTCACCCACACTAAACCCAATACACTGGGTTATAGTTCTGGTCAACGAGGGATCACTCACTTAAATATGTCCAGTAGGTCCTGAGATGAGGCTCAATTTACATATCCATTGTCTGTGACTCCACTTCACTAGGATGTTGAGTCACAGACAATGAATATGTAAATTGAGCCAGCAAAGCCCCGCCCCCTGCACACGATTCACAGAATTCAGCAGAGGATCTTCTGGGGGACATATCTCAGGTCCTACTGGACATATTTAAGGTGCGTTCGCACGTGCATATTTTCTGCTGCAGATTTGAGTCAGCAGATTTTGCTTCCCATTCAAGCAGCAAAATTATACACTGGGCACGTTCACACGTACAGTATCTGCTGCATATTTTGTGCAGCTGATTTTGCTACCCATTAACTTCAATGGGTAGAAACAACAGCTGAAGAAAATATTCAGCAGATCCTGTATGTGTGAACATACCATAACAGAATATTAAGAGGGGCAGTGTGACACTTCAGGCCCAGGAGTCATGATTTGTGAGAGGTAGAGGAGCACAGCCAGGGACAGGAGTGGGACTCTGAAGGCACCACTGGATCGCTTAAAGTAAGAAAAGGTTTGGCTTCCATACACTGTTAAATGGGCAAATTTGTGAAAAATCCCCCTCTATCTGGATAACCCCATTAAGCATTGAGGTGCATTACTTAAGGGACATGGTCACAAGTCACATAATGCTACAAAAAAAAAAAGTTTTGAAAAATCTTTAAAGGAGTACTCCAGAGCTAACCTTTTATGGGGGAATTGGAGCATGAGGCAAAGTTATATAACATTCTAATATACTCACGTTTTCCATATGGTCTTCTTCCCGGTCTTCTCCTCGCTTTTCTCTCCGGCCAGAAGCTGGGTCTTTTGATGACGCTCGACCTGTATTTCTTCTTGATCCGCCGCCATCTTTGCCCGGTGACTCATCGCTCCCATGAGTCACTGCGGGCTGTGCCGGCCTCCCCGCCCGGAGTCGGCTACTCCCCCAAAGTTAATTTATTCTGCGCATGCGCAGTACTACGCAAATAGCATAGGGCTAACGCTAGGCTCCTATCGCTGCCTACGTTAGCCCTACGCTATTTGCGTAGTGCTGCAGCATTCTTGTGACACCGCTAGTGCAGTGTTTCCCAACCATGGTGCCTCCAGCTGTTGCGAAACTACAACTCCCAGCATGCCCGGACAGCCGATGGCTGTCCGGGCATGCTGGGAGTTGTAGTTTTGCAACAGCTGGAGGCAACCTGGTTGGGAAACACTGCGCTAGTGGGCACATGGATCAGTGGGCTAGTGGGCACATGGATGGGTGGATCAGTGGGCTAGTGGGCACATGGATGGGTGGATCAGTGGGCTAGTGGGCACATGGATGGGTGGATCAGTGGGCTAGTGGGCACATGGAGAGTTCTGATGAGCTGGGAGGAGATAACCACAAGGGAAGGAGCTGTGGGCGTCACTTTATTATAATTTATTATAATTTCCTGGGGAGGAGGGGGAGAGAGCAGCAGCTAACAGGAAGCTGGTGCAGGGAGTCATGGGAAATGTAGTCTTTATGACATGGCTGCTTACTGCTACAGGTGGCAATTACAAGAGAATGGCTGGGCCAAATTTGACAAATGAGGTACCATTGGAAAGGTCTTTTTTTAAGTACCAGCGCTCCGGAGTACTCCTTTAAGGGGTGTATTTACTAAGGTATGTTGGCCATAGACTTCAATGTTAAAAATAACATACCTTAATTTACCCGTTTCTTGTGACGTGCGAAAAATTTGTGCATGTCACATTATTTCTCCCGTCACAACTAACGTACGTTAGTCATGATGGGCTATAACGCGTGACAAAGGATAAACGAAAAAAAAAACATTGACTTGAATGGGGTTGTTTAACGTGAGTTAATAATTATGTTTCAAACGTACGTGTATTTACGGGAGAACCTCATAGTGTGAAAGCAGCCTTAGGTAAAAAATAATAATAATAATAATAATAAAAAAACGAAATAAACATACACAAAGTTGCATTACTGGTAAGTCCACAACTGTACCGACCCTTTGCAATAAATTTAAGGTGTTATTTGGTCCCATGGGTTAATATCATTAAAAAAAATATATATATTTTTTTTTTGCTTAACCCCTTCCCTAAAAGGAGGGATTAAACATAAGAATTCCTCTATGCACCAATATAGTACCAATGACAACTTGTCCTGCAAAAAACAAGTCCTCATAAAGCTCTGTCATCAGCAATAGTTCCCCTCCATTCATTTAAGATGTCCTAATAGGGTATATGAAAATGTGTTTTTAAAATAGGACGACCCTTATAAAGAGTTAAGTTGCTTGCTTCATAATGCAATTTCCTGTATTGTAAATTAGGTGCTAGAGTCTCAGTTGCAGGTGGGCTTGCTGTACTCTTGTAGAACTGCCCGTATTCCAGCTTTAACCCTTTAACATTTTTACAGAAAGTGACATGAGCAGCGGTTACATAAAACTCGCCCCACATGCCATAGATTGGCGCCGGAAGAAGTCTGCCTGTCAGGAGTTTTGGAGTCCACATCATGCACAGGGTTTCTGACAGTCAAACAATTGTCCAGGAATTATTTCACTATTGTCACTTTAAAAACTCAAGTTAAATCATAAAGCTGCAGTTTTAGAGACCTGTATCTTACTGGCCCACTAGAGGGCAGTGAAGAGACTTTGATTTGAAGGCTGATGGTGCTAGAATCATGGAAGTCTTTATAATCTGTGTTGGTGAATTATTTAGTGGAGTTATGAGCTTTTCTAAAAATAACAATGTTGGTTCTGGATAAAATGCAAAATAGGCTAACACAGCAATGCCTGATGTACTGCTCTTTCTTATACCCCTTCATGACCCAGCTAGTTTTGGCCTTCATGAACCAGTCCATTTTTTTCATAAAGCCATTTTTGTGAAAAACTCGAAAAATTTTCACAATATTAGAATTTTTCTATGTTTGAAACTCTCTACTTGTAAGAGATATAGTCATGCCAAATAAATTTAGTTTTTAATTCACATCCACAACATGTCTACTTTATGCTGCCATCATTTGTTAAACATTCTTTTAACTTTTTTACGACATTAGAAAAGTTATGAGCATTTTTTAAAATTTTCTACAAAAGTTCAAATTCACATTTTTTTGGGGGGGGGACAATAAAATGTTGAATATATATGTGTGTGTGTGTGTATATATATATATATATATATTTATTTATCTTTTTACAGTGGTCCCTCAACATACGATGGTAATTTGTTCCAAACGAGCCATCGTTTGTCGAATCCATCGTATGTTGAGGGATTTGTGCAATGTAAAGTATAGGAAGCTGTACTCACCTGTCCCCGCCGCTCCAGATGGTGACCCCAGGCCTCCGCTGGGCTCTCCGCTGTCTTCTCCGGTCCTCCGCTGTCTTCTCCGGTCCTCTTCTGTCTTCTCCGGTCCTCTTCTTTCTTCCGCAAGGCCTTACTGGGCCTGCGTAGTGACGTCATTACGCCACTGCGTACGCCATTCCTATTGGATGGCATGCGCAGCAGCGTATTGACGTCATCGGAGAGGGCCGAGAAGACACCAGAAGATGAGCGCTGGACCCGGAGGGCACCCCAGAGCATCGTGGAGGGGTAAGTAATACTTACCGCACCACACGGGGAACATTAAGCTGCTATCCGGCAGCAGCTTAAGCATTTGGCGCTGCCGGATAGCACTTATTGCGATGGCCTCGACATAAAAAAGCATTGTATGTCGATGCTGACATCGACATGCGATGGCCATATTTCATCATATGTCGAGGCCATCGTAGGTCGGGGGGTCACTGTACTTCTGTACAACATCTCCCCCAGATGTCTAGTGCACAAAAGATGCAGTAACAGGTGTAGGACACTAGGGGGAGCTGTTGTACAACTAAACAGCTGCGTCGGCATCTCGGGACGGGTAAGGGACACCGGGGGAAGGGGGACAGGTAAGGGACACAGGGGACTCCTAGCAGAAAATTGTGTGTGTCCCCGTGATCGGGACACACACCGTGCTGCTCAGGATTTTTATGTGTGAAAGCTGCCATCAGCTAGTCAGATTTGACTAGCTGATAGGAGTGATCTCTGTGGAGGGGGGGGGGGCGAAACCCCCCCAGGTCCCGAGGCAAGATGGCTGGCTATTAGTGATAGCCACCATCTTACTGGGCACGGCAGGATGCTGCAAGTAGCTGCTGGTATCTGCATGAAGTACATGTACGTCATAGGTCGGGAAAACCTTCCCGGTCATGACATGTATGTCATGGGTCAGGAAGGGGTTAAAGGAGTAAAAACTTTTTTTTTTTTTTTAATCAACTGGTGCCAGAAAGTTAAACAGATTTGTAAATTCTTAATCCTTCCAGTACTTATAAGCAGCTGTATACTACAGAGGAAATTCTTTTCTTTTTGGATTTCTTTTCTGTCACGACCATAGTGCTCTCTGCTGACACCTCTGTCCATAAATAGATAGAATTTTTTTTTTATTTAGTTACACAGAATTGTAAAAGTCACAGCCCTAGAAAAAGCATGGGACAATGATTTACTAGCTCCAGCCTTTGTTGTTAAACAGTATTGTTTAGCCATTTTATAGCGCTGTCCACTCATTTATTTCTTTATGCATCTTTTATTTGATCACTGTCTTGGTATTGAGTACTGTGTGCTGGTGTTCACATCATGTGGCACTACTACATAGCCACTGCACAATATGGGGAGCAGGGTTCAACAGATGGTTCCACACAGGGGATTATCCGGTGTAAGAATTCTCCTGTAAAATGCACTATTATACAGTAAAGCCGCACAGAGTTGCATTGGAAAATGACCTGCTAACAATACGCTCTGTATATTTTCTGCATTTCTACTCTCCTGACAGGTCCTAGAAACCATACACCTTCTAGGACTAGCAGCCAAGTTCCCCACTTGTACCCCATCATTTAAGTATAAGGCTCATATTACATTGACCCAAGGTGATAGTCCAAGCTTCACAAAGCTGGCTGCCCCACTAAACCCCCCCCCACAATCACCACCACTAAAGTAATCAGGGGAGAAGGGTGACCAATGAACCCAATGCTCTGAGCGCTGACTGAGTACCACAGATCCTGTGTGCAGATGGGAGAAACATCCAGAAGGTCAACCATTACTGCAGCACTCCACTGGACTTTATGGCAGGGATTAGGAAAAGCTGAATGGAGCATAATAAATCCTGGTCTTGAGTGGTCTAGACCTTGGAATGAGCTGAAGGTTCATCTTCCAGCAAAGCAATGACCATAAGCACACAGCCAAGACAACACAGAGTGGCTTAGAGGAAACTTTGTGAATGTCCTTGAGTGTCCCAGCCAGAGCCCTGACCGGAACCCAAAGGAACATCTCTGGAGAGATCTAAATGATCTAAATCTCCACTGACTGTCATCGCCTCCAGAACTTGAAGACTGGAGGCTGGAAAACTTTTTTATTTTATTTTAGCCCAATGACCCAATTTTTTAAAAAGAAATAAGACAGTTATGTTAGATATATTACAATAATAGTAAAAAAAATATATATATACTGTAATCATGTACAACTTTTAATTATAGTAATTTGGTTAAATTCTTCTGATCCAGCACTATCATTCTCTAAAAAACTTACCTCTTTATTTTTAAATAAAGTTAAAATCCTGTGTACATCACACCAACAGATCTGATTCGTTTTGACAGGAATGTCTTAATCATAGATCATAAAACTATTAAAGGGGTACCCCTAGACATCTTATCCCTTATCCAAAGATAGGGAATAAGATGTATCATTGTGGGGGTCCCGCAACTGGGACCCCTGCGGTTTCTGTCCAGCACCCTGCGTTCGTTTAGAACGCTGGGTGCAGGCAGTGGGGGTGATGACATCATGACCACGCTCCTTGTGATGTCATGTTAAACTCCCTCAATACAAGTCTATGAGAGGGGGCGTGGCTGCCGCCATGCCCCTACCCATAGACTTGCATTGAGGGGATGGGACGTGACATCATGAGCGGTGTAGCCGTGACTTCACAACCCCGCCGTTTGCTCCAAGCCCTCGGAACAAAATGTTCCGAACCCTGGGGCAGCGGAGTACCCTTTTAACTGTCCAACCTCATTTTAAAACACATTGCTGGTCACATGGTATAGGTGTAAACCTGCAAACCATGTTAATTGAAATCACATGTTGTTCACAAACAGACAGAATCTTACACATCAAATCCTAAAAATATATATATATTAAGGTTTTACTATATAGTTCAATACACATTAATTCATCTAGTTGTTATCAATAGTGTGGCAGTACCCCACAGATTACATCCCCTGTCTGTTATACAGCCAAGTGGCCACAAATACATCCATTAGAATGAGGTCTTGTTGTTTATTCATGCCTTGTGTTGTGTTGAGTAAAGAAACGTAGGGGCAAAATTCTACCTAAAGAGGGTGCTTTCTTGGGAACAACCTGAAATCCTGATTTTACTTCTGAATGGGGAGATTACGCTGTTTAAACTGGTTTGAAAAAACTAAGACAGAAATTGGCCTACTGTCACAATTAGCTCTCAGAGTCCGCATCCTCGTGACTGTGCTGCTTTTTTCTTTTAACCTCTTCGTTTAGGACATTTTGCTGCTTTGCTTCTTGTACTAGTGCTCTTTCAATTTTTAGCTTTGCTATTTAATCCTTCTCTTATATGTTATTTTTTCCACCATGTCTGTTTAAGATTATGTCATCTGTCAGAGATGGTTTGGATATGGGGTCCACTGCCAGGAGTCGAGGTCTGCCAACAGGAGAATGGTCTCTTCATCTAAAACATTTTTCGCAGATAGGGTTTGCTGGAGGTGGATCTCATGGCAACTAGATTCAATGGCAAGATGGAGAGGCTTTGCTTCCTTGTAGGTTTAGGCTGGCCCATTTTCCCTAATTCATGAAAATCATGGATTAAGCTTTGGTACTAACCATAATTCCATTCTGGCCAAAGAGATCTTGTTTAACCCGCTCATTCAGTTGAGTAGAGGGCAATTTTGGAAACTACCCCTTCAGCACACACTGGTGTAGTGAGACACTCAGATCTGCACAGGTTTAACCTGATTGCCTGGAGGTGGATCGGTCCCTTCCTGTGTATCTGAGTTGTTTTTGAGAACTCTGTCGCATTCTAGAGTAGAATCAACCAAAAAGGCAAACCCATGAAGATCTTCACTACCTGTAGTTTCCTTATTGAGGTAGAATCTGCAGATCAGAAGATTTCTTTATGATGGTCTGGAGAAGAGGTTATCCACTAGCCATCTCAGCCTGTCTTCACAAACCCATTTCTCCAGAACATCTCATCAAGGGATTCCTAAAAGCAGCAGAGACGGAAATCTACAATTTTAAAGTCCATTCTGCAATAGGATTTATCAGTGGTTCTCAAGGGGTTACCATCTGCCTCCCCCCCTTTAAGATTTCAGGAAGGATGAGAATCCCCTCACCCTGATTATGGAATCCCCTCAGGCCTGATTATGGAATCATACATGTGTATTATAATTGTATTTGTGTATAATGTATAATCTGAGGCATGGGTGAGGGTTCATTCAGAGTGTGTATTTGTTTTTCGTATATTCCAGTTTTATTGGGGGGTCTGTCTGCCTGTGTTATACTTCTTTTAAAGTCAACAGTCTTCGTAGCAGCAGAATATGAGGTGTCACTGGTCCCATCATGAGATAAGGGACCCGGAAGAGAAATGCCCCCCACCCGGTGGGATCAGAGGGGAGCAGGGGGGGAGGGGGGATGGTGTTTATTCCCTCCTAAAGAGCCACTATAAAAATGAAATGCTGGACAAAACCTTTGTTCAAGCCTGTGGCCAAAAGCTGGCTTGAACAAAGGACTGCTATACCTTTATGCTGTAAGGACTTTTCTTTTTGATTTCTGAACTTGTCTTGCTGAACTCTTTTATATATTTTGGTACCTGTATGTCATTTGTTTATTTTATATGTAGCACTGTGATACCTTTTATTGGATAAAATGTTTAATTAATCAGCTCCTTTTTCGCTGAAAGAAGTTTGACCTCAGTACAGCCTCCAGGAGCTTAAGGCCAAAATAGGCCGTGTCCTTTAGAGGTTAAAAAAAAGTATTTGAAGAGGGTTGGTTTTGATGAACATACTGGTAACACCAATTTTTCATTACACTTCTAAAGTGACTAAGAATGTTTCCTGCCCCTAATGAGACCAATAGCGTCAGGTATCGGCCTATTGGGGAAGGGGTTGGTAGTCCATTACCATCTTCAACAAATATCTAAGGTTACCCTCTCCTATAGCTGCAAAACAAAATGTGATAAATATGCTAGAGCACATATAATGGACTGGCTACTACAAGTGGGCAACTAGTGATGTTGTCAGTTTATATTTCCTGATACCTCAAAATCTAGGTGTACAGTGTGTTGCATTATATCTGGATCACTTTAGGACCTATAGCTACCAGGTGAAAAAGATTCTTATTCGGGCTAAAATACACTGCTCAAAAAATGGGAACACTAAGATAACATATCCTAGATCTGAATGTACGAACTAATCATATGAAATACTTTCATCTTTACAAAGTTGAATGTGCTGACAAGAAAATCACACAAAAATGATCAATGGAAATCAAATTTATCAACTGATGGAGGTCTGGATATGGAGTCACACTCAAAATCAAAATGGAAACCCACACTACAGGCTGATTCAACTTTGATGTAATGTCCTTAAAACAAGTCAAAATGAGGCTCAGTAGTGTGTGTGGCCTCCACGTGCCTGTATGACCTCCTTACAATACCTGGGCATGCTCCTGATGAGGTGACAAATGGTCTTTTGAGGGATGTCCTCCCAGACCTGGACTAAAGCACCTAAAAAGCCAACTCCTGGACAGTCTGTGGTGCAACGTGGCGCTGGTGGATGGAGCGAAACATGATGTCCCAGATGTACTCAATCGGATTCAGGTCTGGAGAACGGGCGGGCCAGTCCATGGAATCAATGCCTTCCTCTTGCAGAAACATTGACACACTCCAGCCACGTGAGGTCTAGCATTAGGAGGAACCCAGGGCCAACCGCACCAGCATATGGTCTCACAAGGGGTCTGAGGATCTCTTCTCATGGCAAGCACATGGAGGGCTGTGCGGCCCCCCCCCAAATAAATACCACCCCACACCCTTACTGACTCACCGCCAAACTGGTCATGTTGGAGAATGTTACAGGCAGCAGAAAGTTCTCCACGGCATCTCCAGACTCTGTCACATGTGCTCAGTGTAATCCTGCTTTCATCTGTGAAGAGCACAGGGCGCCAGAGGCGAATTTGCCAATCTTGGTGTTCTCTGGCAAATGGCAAACATCCTGCATGGTGTTGGGCTATAAGCACAACCCACACATGTGGATGTTGGGCCCTCATACCACCCTCATGGAGTCTGTTTCTGACCGTTTAGGTGGACACATGCACATTTGTGGCCTGCTGGAGGTCATTTTGCAGGGCTCTGGCAGTACTCCTCCTGCTCCTTCTTGCACAAAGGCGGAGGTAGAGATCCTGCTGCTGGGTTATTGCCCTCCTTCGGCCTCCTCCACGTCTCCTGATGTACTGGCCAGTCTCCTGGTAGCGCCTCCATGCTCTGGACACTACGCTGACAGAATTATACACATTCAAATGAGTGGGCTCAGCTACCGTAAACCGACAGGGGGTGCTACTATGCGTATCAAAATATGAACACTGCACCAAAGAGAAAGAAATACACAACATAGCGCACATCCATACTATATGTAGCAAAAAAGTTTTTATTACACATACAAATAGTATACAAAAGCAGACAATACAATTAAAAACATTTAAAAAGGCCCAAATGGCCACCTGCACAAACAGGGTGGGTCCCCCAATGCCCCACCCAGGGCACCCGCTTACAGTGCCTTGCCATTCTTTCCATCTGCCGTCTGTAGTTTGCATCCTCATTGCTGCATTTAAGTATTCAAGTGCAGGTTGTATGTTTGTTACTTGCTCTGGGGAAGAGTATTACATTGATTATGTGCATTAACTACTGTGACGGGTGCAGAATATACTGAGATAAGCAGGTGCCCTGAGTGGGATCTTGGGGGCCCCCCCTGTTTGTGCAGGTGGCCATTTGGGCCTTTTAAAATGTTTTTAATTGCATTGTCTGCTTTTGTATACTATTTGTATGTGTAATAAAAACCTTTTTTGGTACATATATTATGGGTGTGCGCTATATTGTGTATGTCTTTCTCTTTGGTGCACTATGCTGACAGATACAACAAACCTTCTTGCCACAGCTCAGATTGATGTGCCATCCTGGATGAGCTGCACTACCTGAGCCACTTGTGTGGGTTGTAGACTCCGTCTCATGCTACCACTAGAGTGAAAGCACCGCCAGCATTCAAAAGGGACCAAAACATAAGCCAGGAAGCATAGGAACTGAGAAGTGGTCTGTGGTCACCACCTGCAGAACCACTCCTTTATTGGGGGTGTCTTGCTAATTGCCTATAATTTCCACCTGTTGTCTGTTCCATTTGCACAACAGCATGTGAAATTGGTTGTCAATCAGTGTTGCTTCCTGAGTGGACAGTGTGATTTCACAGA
Organism: Hyla sarda; assembly: GCF_029499605.1. Taxonomy (NCBI): domain Eukaryota; kingdom Metazoa; phylum Chordata; class Amphibia; order Anura; family Hylidae; genus Hyla; species Hyla sarda. Next base: position 211,889,489 of record NC_079189.1, read on the forward strand.
AGTGTGATTGACTTGGAGTTAATATTGTGTTGTTTAAGTGTTCCCTTTATTTGTTTGAGCAATGTATATATAGTTTTTTTTAGAACTTTCAAACATTTTTTTTACCTCCAAACAAAATGAGCCAGTATAGAGGAAAAAATTTCACCTGCATTTGCTAACATTTTTATGTCATTCTGGAAGCAACTTCCTTTTTTTCATTCCATACAGTGGTTCATAGAATATGCTAACAAGAACAGCTGACATTTTCAATTTACAGGCAACTACGGTAGTGATTCAGTCCAGTTCCTGAATGCCATATTTAGCCATCAAGAGAATACTTTATATCTCGTGATTAGTGATGAGCGAGCCGAATCAGGTTAACCAGGATTCGACCTGAACTTTTTCAAACACATTAGGCTTATAAAGCGACTGTATTTTTTAAAATGTTGATTTTATTAAACATGCCTTATACGTACGTACCTTGTAAGATAAACACAGTTCAAAGCAGTGAAACTTAAAGTTGACAAGTAGATTGCTGAAAAATCACCCAAAAAGGATAAAACAATTCTTTAAAAAAATATGTCTGTAAAGGAATTGTCCATACTAGAGGGTCTGTTTCCTCATCTCTGTCTTTGTTTCCCCCTCTTCTGCTACGCAGAAGGATAGCACTAGCGACGAGGAGGGGTTGGGTCACCGTCAGCCTTTGGATCGTGTTGTTGAGGTGGGAGAAGGGGCTTGAGAGCCCCACTACCTACTGTTCGTGGGATACTACTTGGAACTCCAATCCATCATCACCCTACTTCCAGCCAGGCCTACACATACACTACCCATCATCCCCAGAAAAGGGATAATTTTTTCGGCTTTTCATACAAGAGCTATTTCTTCATCAGTCTTCACTATTTATAACACCAATTCTGCTACTACTCCCAAAAAAGGGATAATTTGTTGGCATGCTAGAATAAAGCCGCAGCGTCTTCTCATGCCTTTTGTGTGCCTATGAACACTGGCAGGTATCTACTGACAACCAGGGATACTTTATGCGGCTTTATTTTGGTGTAAATAAGCCTAAAAAATTGGTGAGCTGGAATAGTTACCATGGGTTATGTAATGCTGCTGTTTGGCAACCACCAGCATACTATACCAGCGTTGTGCGACATTCTGGGTACCATGTTCCTGCTGCATTTCCTGGTCTGTTGTGTGTTTTGCTGCTCTGTCCACTAGAGGTCACGCATGAGCACCAGCTATGTTTTATAGGGCTGGTGTGTACTCCCTAGTGGTAAATAAACACTATTGCTGTGTTTGGCGCTATTTCTAGTGTCTGGTTTGCCCCATTCTGTCTGCCTGGCCGGCTGCCATTTTGGCACAGTGGGTCCACACCCATGGGGCGTTACAGGTTACTGCATGTCGCCATAACTGATCCTTAAAAACACTTTAAAACTACTTGAATACACTCTTAACAGTGTTAGACAGAGGCTTAGAGCTGTTAGGCATTGTTATAAATGTGTTTAGTGGCTTATTTCATTGCCGGTTCGAGCTGAACCAAACTCACGATTTTTTAAAAGTACGGCGAGTCCGGCAAACCGACCGAACTTTTCAAAAGTTTGCTCAACTCTACTTGTGTTTAAAACTTTGTACATGTCCCTGTGATGTGTCAAATGTTATACAATGATAGTAACACTTTAAAGCTTGGTTTGCATCTCCTTTGTTGCAGGCAATATACCAGCCACCAATATAAATTAATTCAGGTATGATGAGAATAATTTGGGCACCACTATTCTTCCAATGAAAACAGTCGCCACAGTACAACCTGATGATCCCCATTATATATAAATAGGGTCCATCGACCACTGGGGGTATACGTCCTATGACAGATCCGGCACTGTGTTGTGTTTTTTCTTATAAAAGCAAACCATGATGTAGATGTGAGCAGAATCTATTGAAACCAAAATCAAATACATGAGACATTCGTTATAAAATCTATACAAATATTAAACTAAACTGTTTCTGACATGAAATGATCTATAAAATATGATGAAATGTCCGACAGAGAAACCTCCAACGCCAATGTAAACAGAGCGTGACTAGATGTGACTTCTCGTCCCATGAACTAGATAGCCTTTGTGAGAATTAATCTTTTTCTTTTTGTGTATCCTGTAAATGAAGATGACTCAGTTATTATGGAAAATAACACAAAAGTGATATCTGTAAACATTACAATGCTTATACATCGACTGTTCTTTGGAAACTCCAGAGATGACATAAGTTACAGTATATAAGTAATAACAAAGTGACTTTGCCATAGTTATTTTCTAAATTTATGCAAATAGTTTGTACATCAATTTTCATTTAGGAAACTTTTTTAGTTTCTATCACTATAACAGAGAAAGCAACCTTCTAAAGATAGAGAAAGCCAACCAACATTGGTCCAAAGGGTGACTAATACTCAAATAGTCAAAGGTTATCACGATAGGACTGTTAGTGTTTTTATTAGAAAAAACTAATAGGTATTTATATTCTCCCTAAAAGGAATCTAAAACCAGGGTCACCCCCCACTGAATTGTAAATAGTGTGGGTGACCCTGTTTCTAATACTGCTTACCATGTACAAATTCTGTGCATTCCGGAGATAATGTAAACCTTGTTGCAGGCCGCTGCAGTATATGTAGTGCTTTCTCCTGCCCACCCTGGCCAATGTCACCGCTCCTGCCATGCAGTGAGATTGAAGCAGGGATAAATAAATTTATGACGAGGGTGGTGACCCCAGCCGGAGCAGATGGGAGAAATCATTGCACATACGCGGCCCGCTTCCCTTGCACATTGTGTAAGCATAACATTTGAGCAGCAAGACCAAAATCTCCAGAACGGCACTAAATAGGAAAAACATTTTAGACCTGACAAGGAACTGGATTTAGGAATTTTTGTTGACAATAAACAAACCTTTAGTAACTAGTGTCAGGCAGCTGTTGCCAAGGCCAATAAGATCATGGGGGGAGATTTATCTAAACCTGTCAAGAGGAAAAGTTGCTGAGTTGCCCATAGCAACCAATCAGATCGCTTCTTACATTTTTCAGAGGCCTTTTCAAAAATGAAAGAAGCTATCTGATTGGTCGCTATGGGACACTCAGCAATTTTTTCCCTGGACAAGTTATAATAACTCTCCCCCATGGAGTGGGTGCACATAAACATCGAACAACAGGGAAATTTATGAAACAGTCTGGAAGAAAAACTCTGTGTTGCCCATAGCAACCAATCACAGGATAGATTTTCTATTTCTCTTAAAATTTTTAAATTAGACAGTGATTGGTTGCTAGGAGTAACAAAGACAGTCTTTTTTTTTTTTTTTTTTTATATAGCTTCTTTATTCTGACCCATCTGCCTGTTAATATACAAAGCACTAGTCAGACAACACATGGAGTAATAGGTGGGGATATTGAAAATCTATCCAACAGCAAAACCGTTTTTTTGCCCATAGCAACCAGTCACAGCTCAGCTTTCATTTCTAAAGCTGATTTGTAAAAATGAAAGCTTTGCTGTGTTTGGCTGCTGTTGCCAACTAACACATTTTTTCTGTTAGATACTTTTTGATTATCTTCCCTAGTTTTGTACAGTTTTAGGAAATTGTTTACAAGAAGGACATTGTAGAGCTAGAGCAGGTTGAAGCATGTAGCCAAGGCAATAATGGAATACGTGGACTACCGAGAAATATTAGCAAAATTATATCAAGGGTATATACAGAAAACTTCCCCTTAATCTGTTTATACATGTGACTGAAACTGCACTAGAGAAAAGTTTCTCAAAGCGTACACGTCATAGCACAGAAAAAATTGTTATATATGTTACTTATTAGGTCGTGCAGGTTCTTAACATGTCATTTTATGTGTCTAGCTTCTGTATCATAAACCCCTCTCCTCTGCTGCTTACTCATTCTGACATCCACTGCTCAGAAAGGGCATGTCTGAGGAAAGCACTGAGCCTTCCAATCCCTGCAGGCTGCTCTGTAACTACCTCTTTTCTGTTTTCATGTTGCAATCTGATAGGACAGGAGTAAGCACAAAGGAGTGCTAGTCCCACCCTCATTTACTAGACTTTGTCCCAGCCTATGTTTCAGTTTGGACAAAGATGATGCTATTGCTGGACATGACTATATTCTGGATGAAATGGGGACCCCTAGTGGTCTTTTTTTATTTGCCATGATTTCTTTAAAAAGGTGATAACATATTTTTTTATGGTTAATGTTTTGCCAAGATGTTCAACATTTAAAAAGTTTTTGTTTCTGACAGTGCCCATTTAACTTTGTTGATATTCTGAACAGAAGTCATGAGACAATTACGTTCTCTTTAACCTATGATCCACAGGTGATTCACTTCTTGGATGTTGAAGTCCGTAAAAAAGAGGCTTTTATAGCGACATTAAATTCTGATCACACAGATAAGAATAAAGGGGGAGATTTATCAAAACCTGTGCAACCAATTTGATTCCTTCTTTCATTTTGCAGAGGCCATTTTAAAAATGAAAGAAGCTATCTGATTGGTTGCTATGGGCAACTGGGCAAATTTTCCTCTGGACAGGTTTTGATAAATCTCCCCCAAAATGTTACACAGAAAAAGTTTTCTTGCTCCATCAGTATACAGAGGATTGCCTAAATGTCAATTTGTTAGAGCTAAGAGAATTTCAAGTACAGATGAAGAGTATGAAGAGTATAAGATAAAGATTATCAAAAAATTCACTGATAGAGGATGAGTAAAAAAAAAAAAAAAAAAGATGTTGTAAAGGTAAGGAACGATGTAGAACAAAACAGGAGTGAAAAATATAGAAAATAGCAGGGAATAAGAATAAATTGCATAATCACATTATGTGCAAAGGGGCCTATGATAGGTGTTGTACGCTTATCAAATGTACTATATGTAGATATTGGAATTTATTGAGAACAGATTCAAAATATGGGAAAATATTTCGACAGCCTCCCATATTTTTTCAATGTATTTATTTTTTTTAATAAAAAAAGGCAAATGCATTGGAGTTAAATTAAAACTTTGATGTAAAAAGAAATGCATGCTATCCGACTAAGTGATACAAAATACCAATTTTAAGGTTTCCATACTGTCTAAGTAAAAATTTTATTTACATGCTTAAAGGGGTACTCTGAGGAAGTCAACTTATCCCCTATCCACAAGACAGGATAGAGCACAGAGGAGTACTATCACACAGGAGAGAGCACAGAGGAGTCCTATGAGACAGGAGAGAGCGCAGAGGAGTCCTAACAGACAGGAGAGAGCACAGAGGAGTACTATCAGACAGGAGAGAGAACAGAGGAGTACTATCAGACAGGAGAGAGCACAGAGGAGTGCTATCAGACAGGAGAGAGCACAGAGGAGTACTATCAGACAGGAGAGAGCACAGAGGAGTAATATCAGACAGGTGAGAGCACAGAGGAATGCTATCAGACAGGAGAGAGCACAGATGAGTACTATCAGACAGGAGAGAGCACAAATAAGTCCTATCAGACACGAGAGAGAACAGAGGAGTCCTATCTGACAGGAGAGAGCACAGAGGAGTACTAGCAGACAGAAGAGAGCACAGAGAGTACTATCAGTGCATAGAGGAGTGCTATCAGACAGGAGAGAGCACAGAGGAGTCCTATGAGAAAGAAGAGAACACAGATGAGTACTATCAGACAAGAGAGAGCACAGAGGAGTACTATCAGACAGAATAGAGCACAGAGGATTACTATCAGACAGGAGAGAGCACAGAGGAGTACTTTCAGACAGGAGAGAGCACAGAGGAATGTTATCCGACCGGAGAGAGCACAGAGGAGCACTATCTCACAGGAGAGAGCACAGATAAGTACTATCACACAGGAGAGAGCTCAGAGGAGTGCTATCAGACAGGAGAGAACACATAGGAGTGCTATCAGACAGGAGAGCACAGATGAGTCATATCAGACAGGAGAGTGCACAGAGGAGTACTATCAGACTGGAGAGTGCACAGAAGAGTACTATCAGACAGGAGAGAGCACAGAGGAGTACTTTCAGACAGTAGAGATCACAGAGGAGTACTATCAGACAGGAGAGAGCACAGAGGTGTCCTATCAGACAGGAGAGAGCACATAGGAGTACTATCAGACAAGAGAGACCACAGATAAGTACTTTCACACAGGAGAGAGCTCAGAGGAGTGCTATCAGACAGGAGAGCACAGAGGAGTCATATCAGACAGGAGAGTGCACAGAGGAGTACTATCAGACAGGAGAGAGCACAGATGAGTACTATCAGACTGGATATAGCACAGAGGAGTGCTATCAGACAGGAGAGAGCACAGAGGAGTCCTATAAGACAGGAGAGAGCACAGATGAGTAATATCAGACAGGACAGAGCACAGAGGAGTACTATCAGACAGGAGAGAGCACAGAGGAGTACTGTCAGACAGAATAGAGCACAGAGGATTACTATCAGACAGGAGAGAGCACAGAGGAGTACTTTCAAACTGGAGAGAGCACAGCGAAGTACTATCAGACAGGAGAGAGCACAGATGAGTACTATCAGACTGGATAGAGCACAGAGGAGTACTATCAGACAGGAGAGAGCACAGAGGAGTCCTATCAGACAGGAGAGAGCACAGAGGATTACTATCAGACTGGAGAGTGCACAGAAGAGCACTATCAGACAGGAGAGAGTACAGAGGAGTACTTTCAGACAGGAGAGAGCACAGGGGAATGTTATCAGACCGGAGAGATCACAGAGGAGCACTATCAGACAGGAGAGAGCACAGAGGAGTGCTATCAGACAGAAGAGAGCACTGCGAAGTACTATCAGACAGGAAATAGCACAGAAGAGTACTATCAGACAGGAGAGAGCACAGAGGCGTCCTATCAGACAGGAGAGAGCGCATAGGAGTACTATCAGACAGGAGAGACCACAGATAAGTACTATCACACAGGAGAGAGCTCAGAGGAGTGCTATCAGACAGGAGAGAGCACATAGGAGTCCTCTCAGACAGGAGAGAGCACAGAGAAGTACTATCAGACAGGAGAGAGCACAGAAGAGTGCTATCACACAGGAGAGAGCTCAGAGGAGTGCTATCAGACAGGAGAGAACACATAGGAGTGCTATCAGACAGGAGAGAGCACAGAGGAGTCCTATCAGACAGGAGAGTGCACAGAGGAGTACTATCAGACAGGAGAGAACACAGAGGAGTACTATCAGAGAGGAGAGAGCACAGAGGAGTCCTATCAGACAGGAGAGTGCACAGAGGAGTACTATCAGACAAGAGAGTGCACAGAGGAGTACTATCAGACAGGAGAGAGCACAAATGAGTACTATCAGACTGGATAGAGCACAGAGGAGTACTATCAGACAGGAGAGAGCACAGAGGAGTACTTTCAGACTGTAGAGAGAGAACAGCGAAGTACTATCAGACAGAAGAGAGCACAGAGGAGTGTAAACAGACAGGAGAGAGCACAGAGGAGTCTTATCAGACAGGAGCAAGCACATAGGAGTCCTATCATACAGGAGAGAGCACTGAGGAGTACTATCAGACAGAAGAGAGTACAGAGGAGTACCATCAGACAGGAAAGAGCACAGGAGTGCTAGCCCACCCTCACTTACCTGGACTTTGTCCATGCCTGTGCTTTAGCTAGGACAAAGCCATGATTTTATAAGCCATGATTTCTATAAAAAGGAAATAACATTTTCTTATGAAGCATATTAGAAAATGTAATGCTGGTCCCAATCAGATGGCAAAGAAATGGAGCACTCACCAGGTCATTCGAGGTCATCAATCTTCTTTTATTTCATGGAGCTTGGCAGCATACAAACATGTAAGGGAGAGCGGACGGAACAAGGTAGGGGGGGGGAGAGGGTTGCCCAACACTCTCCCCCACCTACCTTGTTTCGCCCACTCTCCCTTATGTTTGTATGCTGCCAAGCTCCATGAAATAAAAGAAGATTGATGACCCCAAATAACCTGGTGAGTGCTTCATTTCTTTGCCATCTGTTTGGGACCTTCATTCATAGTCTTATAATGTGAGCACCGTAAGGGTCTAGTTTAGCAGATTACTGGATTACGGAGTAGCAGTAACGGGCTTCTTTCTGTTTGGGACTGTGCACTTAGAAAAGTTGATGTTTTGTCAAGATGTACAACAATTAAAAAAGGAATTTTGGTACTACATGTAGGTCCTACGACCACATTTGGATTGTTCCCTACTACTTATTTGATATATGCACTTTACCATATTTTACAACAACCTTGACCTCGGTGTGTCTGCACTATACTGTACTTTAAGAGATATTATGTTACATGCTTTCTTTAAGACAGTTTTAAGTGCTACCCTTGTGCTCTATTAATAATACTTTATACATTTTGTAATCCTTTTATATACTTCATAACATTACGTGTTGGTATATGCGACTCCCCTAAGGACACTTATTGCAACAAAAAAAAGTTGAAATACGTTGGAGTAGATATCTACATAGATTCTAAGTATTTGGTCTGATACTATATTATATTGTATCCCTGTACTTTAGGGTAAAGGTTTCAAGTGATTCTTAAGGGCATTGTCCATAATTGTGAATTCAGGGAGCTGAGCATATTATGGACAGTGGCCGCATATACTAATTTGGAGCAAATTTTAATTTACTATTTGCTCCATATTATTTTACTGGTGGCTTTTAGTAAGTTAATAATACAAATATTTTTAGGCACTTCTTTCTAGTTTTGGAATTTTGTAAATGGCACTAACAGAACGATAAAGGAATAAAGAAACAAAGAAATCCATGCGTTTTATTTAATGAATTTGTATCTACTTCTATTTGAAGTATATGACTGCTCTATGCCCTATTTGTTCCAGTTAAAGTAAACCATGTGGAGTGTGGTAGAGCTCTGTAAGAGAGACGAGAGCATCTTAAATAATTTAATTTAGGTTTGTTATGGATATTTTCCACAAATGTGTACACTGGGGAATGGAGCAAGACTACATCTAGAGAAAAGAAGGTTACAAACATAGAAGGTGATTCTTTACTGTAAGAGCAGTGAGATTATGTATCTCTTTCATGGAGTTGTCATGGTTAACTGACTAACATAGTTCAAAAGTGTCCCAGATACATTACTAGAGTAAGGGGACAGTTCCTCTATCCAAAGATTTATTCTGATTGTCAGGTTTGGGGTCTCATGGGGTGTTTTTGCCTTTCTCTGAATAAACATTACAAGATAGACTGAACTAGATGGGCGTAGGTTTTTTTTCAGCCAACAATGTTACTATGTATGTTTCTGAAAGCTGCAATACCTGTTCCTAGAAATGCCTGAAAGTCAAATGTAGCTCCGAAATCATGTTTAGTAAATAAGCATCAGTTTGGATAGTTCATATATGTTGCAAATGATTCTAGCTAATGTGTTACTAACACACTGAAATAATAATGTTATTGTTGTACCCAGCAGGGGACACCCAAAAATCGCATAACATTTGAGGCTCCAAAAATAGTGATTAGAACATTCCTGAATGGATTAACGTCAAATTACATTACAGTAATGATGTGTCTTTGGGCTTCTAAAACTTTTATGATTTAAAAATTGTGGGATAGAGACACAGTCCGTTTAATAAAACAAAATGACAATAGGCACCATGCTGCACGCATTAACTGTTTCACATCATATACTTCACATCATTTGGATATTCTGAACAAAATCAATGCACTTACACAAAATGGAGGGAATTTATCAAGCATTTTATGTGTAACTTTTCTCTAAATGTAGCAAATTTTGTCGCAGAGGGCTCAAAATGTCACAAACCAATACGGGAGTATGGTTTAAGTGCTACATTGCTATTTTGCATTGTATGTTTATTTAAATATAAATAAAAAACTGTTTTATTTTTAAATAAACGTAGGGCATAGTATATAGCACTTAAACCATGCTCCAGCATCTGGCTCGAAATTTCTGAAACTGAGAACAGCGCCCGCATAAAGGGTTTTTTCTACATTATACTCTTCATGTCCTGTACGGGAGAAGTTCCCTTCCTTCCCAATCCACCTTTGGGGACAGCAGTTCGCTTCCATATGATCATCGATACCCCATTGGGGTGATATATACGCATTACTTCCTTGACCAGGTGAGCGGCCATCTTGAAGAGCTGAAATAGCCCTGGAGATATAGCGGAGGGGCTGCATGGGATGAGCCCCCCTTTCCCCCTCCCCCCACACTTGTGCTGAGTTTCTATTTGCAGGCTGGCTGTTGCTGGGCAGGATATACTGGACATCTGATTGGACAGCATGGATTTGGCAGGAAGAAAAAAGGTCTTAAAAGAAGCAGGAGCGATTCCCGCAGCTCAGTCAGCATGTCAAGACCCAAGAAGCGTGCCCTCCCACCCCCCACTGTCCGACCCAATAATAAACGTGGCGACGCCCCTCAAAAACAGACCGTGACAGGGGGTGTCACGGTCTGTTTTTGAGGGGCATCGCCCCGTTTATTATCGGGTCGGACAGTTTTGGTTTGTTTTAATTTATTTTAATTAACATGGGGTGTCACCAAGACTGGTCTGGGCGGACAGTTTTTATTTAGTTATATATTACTTTTAATTATATGGTTATCAGCTTTGCTGATTTTTAACGGTTATTAGTTTTATTAAATTACGATTTTATTAATACAGTTATTTATTTAGTTTATTTAATTATTTATTTATTTATTTATTATCCCTCAATAAAGACCGTGGTCTTTTACTTCCATTTAGTGTTGTCTGTGTAGTTATTTGACGGATTGGAGGGGGATTTGGGAGGGTCTCATTCCATGACTTTGTCCTGTCTCTGCTGGGACACCGGTACCTTGGGTAATACACGAGGCGCTGTCCTCCTTTTTTCCATTGTTTTTCCAACAAACCAATACCAGCAATCTTTTAACTTAAAAAAAACTTGCTTACAACAACATCACAGAAGCAAAGGTCCCACACATGTGCAACAAATTTTTCATACTCTGTGCTACATTTTGATAAATTTGGCCCTCTCACACATAATATCAGGATTGTAAGTATAGACCTAACACAAGCCGTGATAAATCGGCCACATTATGAGTAAAGGACAGTTGACACAAATATAGAAAGAAAAACTGCCCAGAAATATATGGCAATGATTTTGTATATCCATATTTTGTGGTAACTATTCTCTTCAGCTGAAACCTGCAGTCATTGACTGGGATCAAAGATACTGTATCTGCAGTCTAAGCCAAGTTACACCTCAGATGCTGCAGTCATTAGCTATTAAGCAAATAGACATTCCTGAACGAATCTTTCACCCAGTTGCCTCTTCACAATGAGATTACAGGGTGCCGTTGGGTTGTCTTGGCAGTGTAAGGCACTACTATGGGCACTGTTCTTCAGGCCTGCAATGATTATGTTAGGTTGTAATAGGAGATTACTGAGATGACAGTACAATGCCTTACTACTGTAGTGTACTTTAAAAACAATCAAGCGATCATGTCCTGGAGGACTAAAAGTGTAATGAAACAACAAAATGTGAACAAAAATAATCTTTAAAAATGGCAAAAAATTTAAGACACATTCTTTTGCCATTTTTTCTAATAAAAAATGAAAACGACAATAATAAAATAAATAAATAAATAAACTTATTTGCAATTGGTATTGCAATGTGCAATAGTCTGAACTTTTTTGTTAACATAATGTTATTATAAAAATGATATATATAGGGTGCAGTCTAGGGCAATGCTAAGCAATTTTTGTTAAAAGTTTTTACAGTTTTAAACATAGTAAACTTGTAAAAGTTGTGGATAAAAATTTTTTTTTGATTTCCTGATAGACGCTATTCTGGAGTATCTTAATGGAAATAACATTCTAACACAGCACCAACATGGGTGTTTAAGGAAATGATCCTGACAGACTAATCTGATCAGCTTCTATAAGGAGGTCACTAGGTCATGAGTCGGGACTTCGCTGCGGCCGTTGACTGCCTGAGTGCAGTATGATTCGCCGACCACCAGCAACCAGGAAGAGGATCACGGCGGAGACCGGAGTGGGTTACCAGAGGCACCGGGGGAGCGAAGGAAGGCATGCATCTATTTTTTTTACTGCCGGCAGTATGGAGGACAATTTTTCTATTCTGGAGTTCTCTTTAAAAAAATATAATATTGCAAGTTATAGGTATTAGATTTCTGAAGGTGGGGTGTATATCCAGGGATCTATTCTGACTGCCATATTTGGAGTCTGAAAGAAACTTTCCCCATGGCGTAGGGCAATTGTGAACCAAGCCAATTTATAGATGGTGCCAAGTTAGACTAGACAGTCTAAAGATTGTTAACCCCTTAACGACCATGGACGTAAATGTACGTCCTGGTTTGACGGGACTTCCCGCACCAGGACTTACATTTACGTCCTGTGTATGACCGCGTGCATCGGAACGGTGCGCGCGTCATACACGGCAGGTTCCAGCTGGGGACCCGCTGGTAATGGCCGACATCCGCGATCGTGCAGATATCCGCCATTAACACCTCAGATGCCGTGATCAATACAGATCACAGCATCCGCGGCAGTGCGGCACTTTGAATGGATGTTCGGTTCGCCCGCAGCGCTGCCGCAGCGATCCAATTGTCCAGCATGGTGGCCAGAGGTCCCCTCACCTGGCTCCGGCCATCTCCCGGGGTCTTCTGCTCTGGTCTGAGATCGAGCAGACCAGAGCAGAAGATCACCAATAATACTGAGCAGTGCTGTGTCCTATACATAGCACTGAACAGTATTAGCAATCAAATGTTTGCTATAGATTTTCCCCTATGGGGACATAAAAAGTGTAAAATAAAAGTTGAAAAATGTAAAAATAAAAAGTAAAAAAAGTGAAAAATCCCCTCCCCCAATAAAAATGAAAATTGTCCGTTTTTCCCATTTTACCCCCAAAAAGCAGAATTTTTTATAAACATATTTGGTATCGCCGCATGTGTGAATGTCCATACTATCAAAATATAATTTTAATCATCCCGTACGGTGAATGGCATAAACGTAAAAAATAAAAAAAAGTCAAAAAATGCAGCATTTTTGTCACATTTTATTAATAAAAAATTTATAAAAAAATGATCTAAAAGTTTTATATATGCAAATGTGGTATCTATAAAAAGAACAGATGACAGCGCAAAAAATGAGCCCTCATACCGCCCTATATATGGAAAAATGAAAAAGTTATAGGTGGCCAAAATAGGGCGATTTTAGATTACTGATTTTGTACAAAAAATTTTAGATTTTTTTAAAGCGGTACAAAAATATAAAAGTATCTAGCCATGGGTATCATTTTAATTGTATTGACCCACAGAATAAAGAACACATGTCATTTTTACCATAAAGTGTATAGCGTGAAAACAAAACCCAAAATGTTCAAAATTGTGGTTTTCATTTAAATTTCCTCCTGTACATTTTATGGTAAAATGAGAGGTTTCATTACAAAGTACAATTGCTCATGCAAAAAACAAGCCCTTATATGGGTCTATAGATGGAAATATAAAGGAGTTATGGATTTTAGAAGGCGAGGAGGAAAAAACGAAAACGCAAAAATAAAATTGGCCTGGTCCTTAAGGTGAAAATGGGCTTGGTCCTTAAGGGGTTAAAGAGCCTAAGCCACCGTGATAAATCTTGTTTATTCTTAGATTGTCTAGTCTAAATTGACAATGTGTAAGACTTTGTTTTTATTTATCTTCTCCAATATATGATTTTTACTGCATTATTATCATCTCCATCATGCTCAAAAACTTTCATTTCATCCCACATATATGTATATACATATTATTTCATAATACATTATATGTTACAATACAGGATAAAATGTGCAAGAAGTTGTGCAAGAAAAAAAATAAGCCTTCATGTGACAAAAAAATTAGTGTAAAGGTTAGGAAAAGGTTTAGTATATGGCCGACATTCTTGTTTAGCATTTCAGCATACCATTGACTAAATTTATGGACATACCAGTCTTTAATAAGTTTCTGTCACAATAATGCAGTTGTATACACAATGCTGATAAAAATACCTTCAATGAGGCATGGCTATTCAATTTCCACCTTGTATACAAGAGCATTTTCATACAATGTCATTCAAAGTTAAAGTTACTGTATATTGGTATTGTGAATGCATAGTGAAGTTTTGGTTACAGAATACATACTATGTTTAACTCCAAGAAAGTCAATGTTATAAAATACAAGGCATTTGGTATCCAGTTGACTTATTTTTACGTAAACACAATTCAATAAATGGATTTTTTTTTTAATGAATCCTGATATTGATAAAGCTTGGTTGCCCTAGGGGTGCAAGAAGTAACAATGGGGCTCAATATCACAATTTGAGATTTTCCTAGTTCTCTATGAAGGAAAATATGGATTTTATTAAAGACAAGAAGCGAGTATTATGCCATTCTTTCTTTACTAGATGGGAATAGCAGCAAACAAACAGTTAAAATAACAGCAGGAAAAAACTTTCAGGTGGTAACAGGTGTGCTAGCAGGTAATGAGTCAACCAATCAGCACGCAGCACAGGTAATATAAGGTCCAGGTAACTCTGTCACTCCCTCTTTCTTTGGTGTGAAGTTGCTTGAAGATAAAATTAAGAAACAAGATAATTTTTTTGTTTATTTTTTTTTTATTTTTCCATCGATGGAGCTATGTGAGGGCTTGTTTACTACAGGGCTAGTTGTTGTTTCTTGGGTACACACACCTTTTCGATAGCTTTTTTACACCAAAAGAGGTGAGATGACCAATAAACAGACATAATGGCACTGTTCATCATCCAGATTGATTAAAGGGGTTAGCCATGATTACACGATACTGGAATCATTTCTTGGTGAAAAATTCCAAAATTTCATTTCAATTTCATTTCAAAATTTTTAAATATAGCATTTTTTTTTTCTACATTGAAGCTCTCTGCTTGTAAGGAAAATAGACATAAATAAATTATATATTGATTCACATATACAATACAATATCATAAAGTTGACATGTTTTTACTTTTGAGGTGTAAAAGGAGAAAAAGCCCCCCAAAATTTGCAACGGAATTTCTCCCTAGTACAGAAATACCCCATATGTGGAACTAAACTGTTACCTTGAAATACAACAGGGCTCCAAAGGGAGAGAGCGCCATGTGCATTTGAGGCCTAAATTGGGGATTTGCATCCACCACCAAAATACCCTATGGCAGTGTTTCCCAAATAGGGTGTCTCCAGCTGTTGCAAAACTCCCAGTATGCCTTGACAGCCAGTTGCTGTTTGCTGTCCGGAAATACTGGGAGTTGTTGTTTTTAAACAGCAGGAGGCTCCGTTTTGGAAACAGTGCGGTACAAGATGGTTTTTATTTTTATGGGGGGAGGGGGGCTGGGTAAGGATGTATGTATATGTAGTGTTTTACTTTTTATTTTGTGTAGGTGTAGTGTTTTTAGGGTACATTCACACAGGCGGGGGTTTACAGTGAGTTTGAGCTGCGGAGGAAAATTTGCCGCATCTCAAACTTGCAGCAGAAAACTCCCTGTAAACCCATGCCCGTGTGAATGTATCCTGTACATTCACATGGGGGGGGGGGGGGGTCAAAACTTCAGCTATTGCAAAACTACAATTCCCAGCATAGCATGCACTGACAGGCCATACATGCTGGGAGTTGTAGTTATGCAACAGCTGTAGTCACATTGGTTGCGAAACACTGAGAGTTTGTTACTTAACTCAGTGCAACCGGTGTGCCTCCAGCTGTTGCAAAACTAGAACTCCCAGCATGTACGGTCTCTCAGTGCATGCTGGGAGTTGTATTTTTGCAACAGCTGGATGCACACTGGTTGCGAAACACTGAGTTAGGTCACAAAATCTGTTTCACAACCAGTGTGTCTCCAGCTGTTGCAAAACTGCAAAACTCAGTATGCATTGACAGCCGAAGGGCATGCTGAGAGTTGTAGTTTTGCAACAGCTGGAGGCACACTGCTACAACTCCCAGCATGCCCTTCAGCTGTCCGTGCATGCTGGGAGTTGTAGTTATGCAACAGCTGAATGCACACTTTTTTTTTTATCACCGCCCCGATCGCCACCCCAATCACCGCTTAGCAGGGTAGTGATTGGTCAGCTGTTCCGACCGATCAATCACGTGATCGTGAGGTAGCCCCATTTACCCTATTTTTACCGGGTCACCGGAGACCTGATTGACCCGGAGTTGCTGCAAATCGCCAGTCTGAATTGTCAGGCGATTTGCGGCGATCATCGACATGGGGGGGTCTCAGGACCCCCCCCCCCCCCCTAGGGGTTTGCATGGGGTGCCTGCTGAATGATTTCAGCAGGCATCCCGGTCCAGTCCATGCCTGGCATGTGGCGGGGACCAGAATTCCCACGGCCCTGAAGTACCAGGACGTCAGGGCGTACCTGTACGCCCTTGGTCCTTAAGTGGTTAAAAAAATAGCTGCTTTGTTTTAACCCCTTTATGACCCAGCGATTTTTATCCTCACATTATTTTTATCCTCACATTCTAAGACCCATAACTTTGTTATTTTTCCACTGACAAAGTTGTATTAGGGCTTCTTTTTTGTGGGACAAGTTGTATTTTTAATTAGCGCACTTTATTTTATTATATAATGTATTGCGCACCCAGAAAAAAATGTAATGCAAAATTTTAAAAAATTTGGAATTGTGCAATTTTGAGAGGCAAGCATTTTTTTTCAAGGTTCACAATAAGGTAAATCTGACATGCTATCTCTATTCTATTGTTTAGTTTTTGGACCATAGTAAAAGAGGGGGGGGGGATTTAATTTTATTAGGGAGGAATTTTTAATATTTAAAAAAACATATTTTTTTCCTTTTTTTTTTTTTTTTTAAACACCTTTTAATCCTTAGGTTTTCCAGAGCTGAAATCCACCACATTTTATGTGGAAACATTAGTAAATTTGTAGGTTTAAAAATATAGATATATATACCGGTAGGTTATGTTTGGAGACACGCACCTTTTCCTGATGGCCATGCCCCTTCGTAGGGTTTTCTGAGTAAAGTGGAGAGTTAGTCAGGTTTTTTGGATTTTTTTGTTGGAAATTCTGGTGCATGACACATGAGACCCAAAAAAATACTTCAAAATCTACTCGGAAAAGCCTTAGTAAATTAGGCCTAATAAATTTTTGGTGCAATTTATTTATTTATTTCTAGCCTAAAATGGAAGTGGATCCATAAGAAGGAAACTATAAACAAAATATACACTTTTCTATTTTGTACCTTCTTATGTATTTGGCTTAAAAGTTGCATGAAAAACTGCCACAAAAAGTGTGATTCCAGTGGATTTAAACTGGATCTAAACAGTTCCTTATTATGTGGGCTAATAACCCTTCCACACATTTAGCTTTTTTGTTATGTTTTCCTTTCCGTTTCACAGTATAGTAGTCTGGGACATTCTGTTTCACCTCTGTGCTTTAGGGTCACTTTGGAGATTGCTGTCTACACCTTGAAGTGTGAAGTGTCTAGTGCTAATAATAACAACATTTCTATGGGAGATCTGCCAACATTCCTTATATAGAATGTTAATGATCCTACATACAGTATACTGATTGAGGAGGGCTAAAGTGTTAGGATAAAATTCACTTGTACTTTTACATCTGGGAAGATGGTCATTTGCCCATGATAAACTACTGGTATATAGCACAAGAGGTGAAGAGGTGAAAGCTGTATTTTGAAACATCCTGCTATGTAATGGTGAAGGATGCTACTTCTTCTAACATAACATCAATATACAGGGTGGGCCATTTATATGGATACACTTTAATAAAATGGGAATGGTTGGTGATATTAACTTCCTGTTTGTGGCACATTAGTATATGTGAGGGGGGAAACTTTTCAAGATGGGTGGTGACCATGGTGGCCATTTTAAAGTCAGCCATTTTGAATTCAACTTTTGTTTTTTCAATAGGAAGAGGGTCATGTGACACATCAAACTTATTGGGAATTTCACAAGAAAAACAATGATGTGCTTGGTTTTAACGTAACTTTATTCTTCCATGAGTTATTTACAAGTTTCTGACCACTTATAAAATGTGTTCAATGTGCTGCCCATTGTGTTGGATTGTCAATGTAACCCTCTTCTCCCACTCTTCACACACTGATAGCAACACCGCAGGAGAAATGCTAGCACAGGCTTCCAGTATCCGTAGTTTCAGGTGCTGCACATCTCGTATCTTCACAGCATAGACAATTGCCTTCAGATGACCCCAAAGATAAAAGTCTAAGGGGGTCAGATCGGGAGACCTTGGGGGCCATTCAACTGGCCCACGATGACCAATCCACTTTCCAGGAAACTGTTCATCTAGGAATGCTCGGACCTGACACCCATAATGTGGTGGTGCACCATCTTGCTGGAAAAACTCAGTGAACGTGCCAGCTTCAGTGCATAAAGAGGGAAACACATGATCATGTAGCAATTTCTCATATCCAGTGGCCTTGAGGTTTCCATTGATGAAGAATGTGTCAGACCAATAGCGGTGGTTTTGTTTGTTAACTTCACCATTCACATAAAGGTTTGCCTCATCACTGAACAAAATCTTCTGCGTAAACTGAGGGTCCTGTTCCAATTTTTGTTTTGGCCATTCTGCAAATTCAGTGCGCCAATCTGGGTCATCCTCGTTGAGATGCTGCAGTAGCTGGAGTTTGTAAAGGTGCCATTTGTGAGTAGCTAATATCCACAGAAGGGATGTTCGACTAATGCCACTCTCTAGTGACAGGCGGCGAGTGCTAAGCTGTGGGCTCTTGCTGAATGAAGCTAGGACAGCTACTGATGCTTCTTCATTAGTGACAGATTTCATGTGTCCACATTTTGTCAAATCCAACACTGAACCAGTTTCGCGAAACTTAGCAAGCAGTTTTCTAACTGTAGTATGGGTGATGGGTGGTCTCATACGGTGTCTTGAAATCTGCTGCAATGACCTGGTTACTGCGTTCACCAGACATGTCAAGGTTAACATGTGAGGAGCGTGTAGATATTGTGTTGATGTCTGGTGAACAAAGAGAAACTTGTAAATAACTCATGAAAGAATAAAGTTTTGCTAAAACCAAGCACATCATTGTTTTTCTTGTGAAATTCCCAATAAGTTTGATGTGTTACATGACCCTCTTCCTATTGAAAAAACAAAAGTTGATTTCAAAATGGCCGACTTCAAAATGGCCACCATGGTCACCACCCATCTTAAGAAGTTTCCCCCCTCACATATACTAATATGCCACAAACAGGAAGTTAATATCACCAATCCATATATATATATATATATATATATATATATATACTTGCTGAGTACTAGCTGAGTACCCGGAGCTGCCCGGTTTTTCCTTCCTAATCCTTGTTGGGGAGGAAAATAAACAAAGGAGGAAGCTTTTGATTTCATATCACGTCCTCATATATTGTTGTCATATTCCAACCCCATATCCCATCCGCATATCCTGACCTCCTATGTCGTCCTCCTATGTCGTCCTCCTATCTCGACCTCCTATCCCATCCTCCTATCCCGTCCTCCTATCCCGTCCTCCTATCCCGTCCTCCTATCCCGTCCTCTTATCTCGTCGTCCTATATCGTCCTCCTATCCCGTCCTCCTATCTTGACCTCCTATCCCGAACTCCTATCCCGACCTCCTATCCCTTCCTCCTATCTCGGTCTCCTATCCCAACCTCATATCCCCTCCTCATATCCCAGTCTCCTATTTTGACCTTCTATCTTGACCTCCTATCCTGACCTCCTATCCCGTCCTTCTATCTCGAGCTCCTAACCTGACCTCCTATCCTGACCTCCTATCTCCACCTCCTATCTCGACCTGCTATCTTGACCTCCTATCCCGACCTCCTATCCCGACCTCCTATCTTGACCTCCTATCTTGACCTCCTATCCTGACCTCCTATCTCGACCTCCTATCCCGAACTCCTATCTCGGCCTCCTATCCCGACCTCCTATCCCGTCCTCCTATCTCGACCTCCTATCCCGACCTCCTATCCCGTCCTCCATTCCCATCCTCATATCTTGACCTCCTATCTCGATCTCCTATCCCGACCTCCTATCCCATCCTCCTTTCCCTTCCTCATATCTCGACCTCATATCCCGAACTCCTATGCCGTCCTCATATCCCGTCCTCCTATCTCGACCTCCAATCCCGACCCGTAATATGTGTACCAGTTATTGAAATATCTCCAGCCGTACTGAAGTTATGTGGGAACATACATTTCCCATTGATTTGCATGGGACTTTAAACAAAAACCCTGACCCTCACAAATGGGGGTAGTTAAGGGTTAAATTAACTATTCTATTTTTTAAGTGGACATATAAGTAACATGTGACCAAGAATTATCGAAATATCTCCATCCGTTTGGAAGTTATGCAGTAACATATATTTCCCATAGACTTGTATGGGACTTTAAGCATAAACCCCGCCCCTGGCAAATGGGGGTGAGTAAGGGTTAAATCACCTATCATATCTTTGTTGTTGACATATAAGTAACATGTGTGCCAAGTTTCATGTTAATATCTTCAGCCGTCTGGACGTGATGCTGGAACATACACACATACATACACACATTGAGTTTTATAAGTATAAAGCCTGATGGGCTGTGTTTGTGCGAGGGGCGGAAGTAATTATCGCTCCCTGCACTTCCAGGTGGGGCTCATTGGGAACAGGTGGGGGCGTGTGTATATAGCTTCCCCCTCTCCTACAGGGGCGGAGCACGTGTCGTTTGTGGAATCTCTGCTTCCTGTGGCAGGCTGGTGTTTGAATCTCCCACAAAAATCTTCAGAGCTGCTGCTCACGGTGCGGAGGCCTCGCTGATCATGGGTCTGGGGTGGTGCAGGCGCGGCATTCTGGCAGCTCCGCTGGCTGTCTTATCTGGGGATGCTGTGTCTCACTCTGATTATAAGGTAATATTGGGCAGTTATGGTTCTGGCTGGCTCTGCCCGCAGCGGTAGTGGGGGCCAGGAGCGGCAAGCAGGTGAGTTAAATTGGTGCTGGGGGTGGTGCGGCCTCAGCATTTCGCGCAGCCCGCTAGCTGCCTCATGGCGACATGTGGACCGCCCGCCACCCACACAACTACAATTGTCTATGCCCTTGGGACAGGTTGCGGCAGCTGCCCAGTCCTCGTTATGCGGTCCTGTCAGCTTGTCTGCTATCGTTAATCTAATGTATAGTGTAATGCGCTGCAGAGGGTTGTTTCAATATAAAGTTTGCTGTATACAGTGTGGTGCAATGCTCTGCAAAGAGTCGTTTCAATATAACTTTTGCTGTGTGGTGCGGTGCTCTGCGGGGTATACGGTGCCCTTGCAGTATACGGTACAGTGTAATGCTCTGCAAAGGGTCTCGTTACAATATAACATGTACTGTATAACGGTATAGTGCAGTGCTCTGCAGATGGTCTCGTTACAATATAGTATACATGATATACAGTTATGGTGCAATAATCTGCAGATGGTCTCGTTACAATATAGTATGCATGATATACAGTTATGGTGCAATAATCTGCAGATGGTCTTGTTACAATATAGTATACATGATATATAGTTAAGGTGCAATGCTCTGCAGATGGTCTCGTTACAATATAGTATACATAATATACAGCTATGGTGCTATGCTCTGCAGATGGTCTTGTTACAATATAATATATACTATATACAGTATAGTGCTATACAGTATAGTGCTATGCAGATGGTCTCATTATAAACAAACTTTATACAGTTAGTGCAATGCTCTGCAGATGGGATGGTTTCAATACAACATATTATATAGGGCATAGTGCAATGCTCTGCAGAGGGTCGTTACAGTTAGCATGTCCAGTGTGGTGCAGTGCTCTGCGAAGGGTCTCGTTGCAACACAGGGTGGCATTTACTGTTTGGTGTGGTGCAATACTCTGCAGAGGATCACGTTGCAGGGTAGCATATGCTGTGTGTGGTGATGCAGTGCTCTGTAGACTGTCTTGTTTCAATATAGTATATAGTAGGGTGCAATGCTCTGTAGAGATATAACATAGGCTACATCCAAATAAATCATAGTATACACAGTGTTATTTGCACGATCATGGTATCCATACGGTTCATACGCTTGGTTTATTATGGGCATACACGCATTACTGGTACAAGGTGCACACGAGTAGAGCATCTTCACGGTTTGATAACTCCATGAGTTTCTTATTGTCCGTACTCTCATGGTTAATTCATACGCTTATGGCACACTGCTCTGACGCGCATAGTATGTATACAGTTTCATGTGCTAATATCATTATATACGGTACATATACTCACTGACGATACATTCACAGCATTTATACTGGGCAAACTCGTTTATGCTGTTCACCTCATGGTTATTCTCTCACTCACTGGTGTTTTACACGGTCCACAAACTTGGCATTTATGCTGTTCACATTCTTGGCATGTTCACGGCCTTACGTTCTTTCTACCATGTTACGTTCATGGCAATCAAACACGTCGTAATTATCACTGGTTCATACGCTCAAAGTATCATTCGGTTCATATGTTAATGGTATTTCATACTGGTTACGGCAGTATACTGCCTATAGCAATTATACGGTTCATACACTCATGGCAGTTATAGTGGTCACACTCTCACGGTTCTTAAGTTGTTCACATGTTCACCGCAGGGTTCATACGGTTCATACGCTCATGGCGGTTGTATTGGTTGCACCGTCATGGTTTTGTTGTTCACACGTTCATCGCATTCAAACACGCAGGGTTCATACCCTCATGGCAGTTATATGGGTTACACGGTCATGGTTTTGTTGTTCACGCGTTCACCGCATTCATACACGCAGGTTTCATACGCTCATGGCAGTTACATCGGTCACACGGTTATGGTTTTGTTGTTCACACGTTCATCGCATTCATACATGCAGGGTTTCATACGCTCATGGCAGTTATATTGGTTACATAGTCATTGTTTTGTTGTTCACACGTTCATCACATTCATACATGCCTAGTTCATACGCTCATGGCAGTTATATTGGTTACATAGTCATTGTTTTGTTGTTCACACGTTCATCACATTCATACATGCCTAGTTCATACGCTCATGGCAGTTATATTGGTTACACGGTCATTGTTTTGTTGTTCACACGTTCATCGCATTCATACATGCCGAGTTCATACGCTCATGGCAGTTATATTGGTTACACGGTCATTGTTTTGTTGTTCACACGTTCACCGCATTCATACGCTCATGGCAGTTATATTGGTTACACGGTCATTGTTTTGTCGTTCACATGTTCACCGCATTCATACACGCAGGTTTCCTATGGTTCTCACACATAGTGACATGCTGTTTCGTGCAGTTGTGGCCACGCGCTCATAGCATGTTCACAGCATTATACTGCTCATAGTACTCATACCTCATAGCGTCATACCACATATTAATTCGTAGCACATATGCTCGACGCTTATACTGCACATGTACTTGTAGCATTTATACTGCACATACACATGGCCCACATCAGGCACATACGCTCTTAGCATTGATATCGCAAGTATACTCATAGCATTATACTGCTCATAGTATCATATCACTATACGCTCATAGCATTTATACCACATACACGCTCATTGTATTCATACCACAGACGTTCACGTCATGTATATTGCACATAGAATTGTAGCAATACACTACACGGACATTCGTAGCATTCATTCTGTACATACGATGGTAGTAATTATTATGCTGACACGTTGTTGTACTTATTCTGCGTACATGTAGCATTCATTCTGTTATGTTATCTGCACTAACATCCATAGCGTTTAGTGTACATGGGTAATGGTATTTATTCTGCATGTTCATCCATAGCGTCTACACTACACACATGCTCCCGTAGCTTTTACTGTACGTATGTTTATAGCATTCATTCTGTGTATTCGTGCATAGTCTTTTATACGGAAAGTTCACTCAGGTTTGTCAGGATGTAGTCCTATTGCCTGACTCCTCTTCAGGTTAAGGGGTCAATGTCGGTTTCTACTGACTCGTTCAGAGCAATCGCATTGTTGTTTATTGTCATGACCTGACAAGTTCTCAGGTCAGATACAACCTCCTCTGTTGTATTTCACGACTACGTTATCAGTTAGTTATAGTACACATATTCAACTATCCGGCACAGGTACTCGTTCAAGGGTGGTCATCATTTTAGTGGCACTAATCGGCTGTTCAATACCCGGTCACCTGACTCGTTCCTTCAGGGGTTGAATCGCGGTTGTTACTGACTCACATTCAGAGCAACCAATTTCAGGAATAGTCACAATGTTAACCTGTTGCCTGACTCCTCTTCAGGTTAAGGGGTAATGTCGGTTGCTACTGACTCGTATTCAGAGCAATTTTGTCGTTGGTGTATTTGTTATGACCTGACACGTTTTCAGGTCAGATACAACCTCGTCTGTTGTATTTCTCGATTATGTTATTTCGTTATAGTACACAGATTCAACTCTCTGGCATAGTTGCACGTTACGCTCATAGTCTGGTTACGTTCATAGCTTTATTTTGTTGTACTGCACATGGGTAATAGTTTTTCTGCATTTCCATCCTTAGAGTCTACACTACACATATGCTCGCGTAGCTTTACTGTACTCATGCTCATAGCTTTCATACTGCATATTCGTGCATAATGTTTATACGGAAAGCTTATACAGCTTTGTTAGGATGTTGCCCTATTTGCCTGACTCCTTCAGCTTAAGGAGTTAATGTCGGTTGCTACCGACAAATTTTCAGAGCAATTACATTGTGGTTCATTGTCACGACCTGAGACGTTCTCAGGACAGATACAGCCTCCTCCGTGGTATTTCATGACCACGTTATCAGTTACTTATAGTAGACATATTCAACTATCCGGCATAGTTGCACGTTGTCTATCTTTTTAGATATATGTTTACACTTTATTTTCTAGGCATGTATGAGGTACTCATAATGATGTTAGAGCATAAATTCATAACGTTCCTTACGTTTTCACGGTACTTACGCTCCCAGCTTGTGTATGATACATGCACCAGTACACAGCATTTGTTGCATACTACCATGGTTGTATGCGGGTAGGTTATGTGCATTCGTTCCTAGTGGAATAGCAGTTGCACCTCTGGCTGTACATATATTTACAAGACAAGATTACAGTATTCATATGGTGCTTACATTTATTGCAGATATATCGAGCACATATTCTTAAACCTCCTACGTCTGCAGGGGGGGATGCACCACATAGGTTATTGTTAGACATGTCTCAGAGCAATAACATATTGAGTAGTGACTTGTAGTTGGGTATACTGTTAGCAGGTTATGCCGTACATACGGTTAACATGTTTCATGCAGTGCACACAGGGGAGGTAGATCCTTTGCTTAGGGTATTGGACACAATTGGTCATTTTTGTTACTGACACGCCTTCAGAACAACACGCCAGCTTCATACAGGTATCTTGTCATGAATACTCATGATGTTACCCTGTTGCCTGACTCCTCTTCAGGTTAAAAGGGGTAATGCCAGTTGCTACTGACTCGTTTTCAGAGCAATTTTGTCATGTGTTATATTTGTTATGACCTGACACGTTTTCAGGTCAGATACAACCTCGTCTGTTGTATTTCTCGATGACGTTATAATTTCGTTATAGTACACAGATTCAACTATCCGGCATAATTGCACATTCTCTTTTAAGGAGGGCCAGCATTTAGTTGCAGATATATTCTGCATTTAATACACAGTTTCAGGACTCATTTCTTTAGGATCGGGGTTTGAATCGTGGTTGCTGCTGTCTCATTTCAGAGCAATTGATTTGACATGGTTATGTAGGTAATCTGACACGTTTCAGATCGTATACAATCTCAATATGGCATTTCACACCTACGTATTTGAGAAGGAAAAAAAAAAAAAAAAAAGTGGTTTACAAAGACCTGTGACGTTTACAGGCACAATGATTTCACAAAGACCTGTCATGTCTACAGGCTCGATGGTTCCGCGGGGACCTGTGACGGGTTCAGGCACGACGGTGTCACAAAGACCTGTCAGGTCTACAGACATGATGGTTCATCTAAACACTGTTCACGTCTACAGATACGTTGCTCTCGCAGGGAGCTGTCATCTGCAATGGGTCATCCCTTCCAAGTCCAGTTGGGTCAGTACAGTGGCTAGTTAGGTATGTCTGTTACAGTCTCAATCAGGTAAGGTGCCTTTCGTGAACCTTGTCATGCGACATGACCCACACGGTCTATCAGGTAGATAGGTATTTCTTGTCATTTACCTGTCAGTTTAGTTTTTGCCTCTTAAATAGCAGGGGATTGGTGCTTGTCAGACCTGCCATGAAGTTAGCCTTTCCGTGTCCATTCGAAGTAATGTCACAAGTAGGGATGGTGATAGGTATAGTTCAGTTAGTATTTGGCAGGGAAGGTTATTCTCAGGTTGATTCTTTACAGATGGATGTTACTACCACGGTTTCAAAGGTATGGTTACCACCTCTAGTAGTCACTAGTTGGTCAGGGCTACTCTTTCAGCACACTAGGTATAGTCTACTTTGGGTATGTGAAGATTGATGCTGGATGTAGGATGTTTTATTTCAGGAATTGTATTCATCCTAGCATGGTTGCTTTTTGCCCTCTATAGGCGTGCCCTCATTGCGCGGTTATGGCACAACTCAGACCGCTATGCTAGGGTAAGATCTTGTATAGGTATGTAGGCAATCTTTCCTGTCACTAGTACACGTATGGAGCCCCGATCACAAGTATAAAGCCTGATGGGCTGTATTTGTGCGAGGGGCGGAAGTAATTATCGCTCCCTGCACTTCCAGGTGGGGCTCATTGGGAACAGGTGGGGGCGTGTGTATATAGCTTCCCCCTCTCCTACAGGGGCGGAGCACGTGTCGTTTGTGGAACCCTCCCAACCCTCCCTTATCTTATTCCTTCACTATAGTGCATGCCCTCTATAGGCGTGCCCTCATTGCGCGGTTATGGCACAACTCAGACCGCTATGCTAGGGTAAGATCTTGTATAGGTATGTAGGCAATCTTTCCTGTCACTAGTACACGTATGGAGCCCCGATCACAAATATAGATATACTAGCTGAGTACCCGACGTTGCCTGATTTTTCCTTCCTAATCCTTGTTGCGGAGGAAAATAAACAAAGGAGGAAGCTTTTGACTTCATATCCCGTCCTCATATATTGTTGTCATATCCCGACCTCCTATCCCGTCATCGTATCCCGACCTCCTATCCCGTCCTCCTATCACGTCCTCCTATCCCGTCCTCCTATCTCGTCCTCCTTTCCCGTCCTCATATCTCTACTTTCCTTTCCCGTCCTCCTTTTCCGTCCTCCTTTCCCGTCGTCCTATCTCGACCTCCTTTCCCGTCCTCCTATCTCGACCTCCTTTCCCGTCCTCCTATCCCGTCCATCCATCCCGTCATCTATCCCGTCATCTATCCCGTCCTCCTATCCCGTCCTCCTATCCCGTCCTCCTATCCCGTCCTCCTTTCCCGTCCTCCTTTCCCGTCCTCATATCTTGACCTCCTTTCCCGACCTCCTTTCCCGTCCTCCTATCCCGTCCTCCTATTCAGTCCATCTATCCCGTCCTCCTATCCCGACCTCCTATCCCATCCTCCTATCCCATCCTCCTATGCCATCCTCCTATCACGACCTCCTATCATGTCCTCCTATCTCGACCTCCTATCTCGACCTCCTATCTCGTCCTCCTATCTCGACCTCCTATCCCGACCTCCTATCTCGACCTCCCATCCCGACCTCCCATCCCGACCTCCTATCCCGACCTCCTATCCTGACCTCCTATCCCGACCTTCTATCCAGTCCTCCTATCTTGACCTCCTATCTTGACCTCCTATCCCGACCTCCTATCCCGACCTCCTATCCCGACCTCCTATCCCAACCCTCCTATCACAGTTGTCCTATCCCGGTCCTCCTATCGCATCCTCCTATCCTGTCCTCCTATCCCGTCCTCCTATCCCGACCTCCTACCCCGACCTCCTATCTCGACCTCCTATCCCGGTCCTCCTATCCCGGTCCTCCTATCCCGTTCCTCCCATCCCGTCCTCCTATCCCGACCTCCTATCCCGACCTCCTATTCCATCCTCCTATCCCGTCCTCCTATCCCGACCTCCTATGTCGACCTCCTATCCCGACCCGTAATATGTGTACCAGTTATTGAAATATCTCCAGCCGTACGGAAGTTATGTGGAAACATACATTTCCCATTGATTTGCATGGGACTTTAAACAAAAACCCCGACCCTCACAAATGGAGGTAGTTAAGGGTTAAATTAACTATCCTATATTTTAAGTTTTAAGTAACATGTGACCAAGTATTATCAAAATATCACCAGCTGTTTGGAAGTTATGCAGTAACATATATTTCCCATTGACTTGTATGGGACTTTAAACAAAGACCCCGACCCTGGCAAATGGGGGTGAGTAAGGGTTAAATCACCTATCCTATGTCTGTAGTTGACATATAAGTAACATGTGTGCCAAGTTTCATGTTAATATCTTTAGCCGTTTGGACGTGATGCTGGAACATACACATATACATACATACACACACACACACACGTTGAGTTTTATATATATAGATACTGTACATGTTTATTCCCTTTGTGTGTATTGGAACTAAACCAAAAAAAGGGAGGAAAAAAAGCAAATTGGATATAATGTCCTACCAAACTCCAAAAATGGTCTGGACAAAATTATTGGCACCCTTTCAAAATTGTGGAAAAATAAGATTGTTTCAAGCATATGGTGCTCCTTTAAACTCACCTGGGGCAAGTAACAGGTGTGGGCAATATAAAAATCACACCTGAAAGCTGATAAAAAGGAGAGAAGTTCACTTAGTCTTTGCATTGTGTGTCTGTGTATGCCACACTAAGCATGGACAACAGAAAAAGGAGAAGAGAACTGTCTGAGGACTTGAGAACCAAAATTGTGAAAAAATATCAACAATCTCAAGGTTACAAGTCCATCTCCAGATTTGCCTTTGTCCACAGTGCGCAACATTATCAAGAAGTTTGCAACCCATGGCACTGTAGCTAATCTCCCTGGGAATGGACAGAAGAGAAAAATTGGTGAAAGGTGTCAACGCAGGATAGTCCTTATGGTGGATAAGCAGCCCCAAATAAGTTCCAAAGATATTCAAGCTGTCCTGCAGGCTAAGGGAGCATCAGTGTCAGCGCGAACACTACATTTTGCCAAAATGAACTTGAGTAAGCCAAAATCCTTCTGAGAAAACGTCTTGTGGACAAAAGAGACCAAGATAGAGTTTTTTGGTAAAGCACATCATTTTACTGTTTACCGATAACGGAATGAGGCCTAGAAAGAAAAGAACACAGTACCTACAGTAAAATATGGTGGAGGTTCAATGATGTTTTGCTGCCTCTGGCACTGGGTGTCTTGAATGTGTGCAAGGCATCATGAAATCTGAGCATTACCAACGGATTTCGGGTTGCACAGTACAGTCCAGTGTCAGAAAGCTGGGTTTGCATCCGAGATCGTGGGTCTTCCAGCAGGACAATGACCCCAAACATACATCAAAAAGCACCCAGAAATGAATGGCAACAAAGCGCTGGAGAGTTCTGAAGTGGCCAGCAATGAGTCCAGATCTAAATCCCATTGAACATCTGTGGAGAGATCTTAAAATTGCTGTTGGGAAAAGGCGCCTTCCAATAAGAGAGACCTGGAGCAGTTTGCAAAGGAAGAGTGATCCAACATTCCGGCTGAGAGGTGTAAGAAGCTTATTGATGGTTATAGGAAGCGACTGATTTTAGTTGTTGTTTCCAAAGGGTGTGCAACCAAATATTAAGTTAAGGGTGCCAATAATTTTGTCCAGCCCATTTTTGGAGTTTGGTGTGACAGTATGTCCAATTTTTTTTTCTTCCTTTTTGGTTTAGGTCCAATATACACAAAGGAAATAAACATGTGTATAGCAAAACATGTGTTACTGCAATCCTTTTCTGTGAGAAATACTTCATTTTCTTGAAAAATTTCAGGGGTGCCAACATTTACGGCCATGACTGTATATGTGTATATATATATATATATATATATATATATATATATATATATATTTAGAGTATAATTTAATTGCGATGTATTAAAGATGACTTTACTTTAAAACGACATGATCACCTCAGACCCCATTTCCGGTTATTTGATATCACCAAGGGAAGCCATGTCTAGCCAGACACACATACTGCTGAAACAAATAAAGGGAAAACTAAGATATCACTTCCGAGATCTGAATGAATGAACTAATCGTATGAAATACTTTCGTCTTTACATAGTTGAATGTGCTTGACAACAAAATCACACAAAAATGATCAATGGAAATCAAATTTATCAACCCATGGAGGTCTGGATATGGAGTCGCACTCAAAATCAAAGTGGAAAACCAAACTACAGGCTGATCCAACTTTGATGTAATGTCCTTAAAACAAGTCAAAATGAGGCTCAGTAGTGTGTGTGGCCTCCGCGTGCCCGTATGACCTCCCTACAATGCCTGAGCATGCTCCTGATGAGGTGACGGATGGTCTCCTGAGGGATGTCCTCCCAGACCTGGATTAATGCTGAAAAAAAAGAAAAATGGAGGAGCGAACACACCTTCCCACACAGCAGCTGAATAATCACTTTAGACGGTTTGTAGATACACTTACGTCACCGAGGGGAGCAGGTTGTCATTAGCGCTCCCCTCGTGCCCGCAAGCTTTCTGTCGCACTTTTGTTCCGCCAGCTGTTTTCTTGCTTCTCTCATCTAATTTCTCTGGTCTTGCTCTGCGCTTTTGTGAAAAAGTTTTCACGAAGGCTTCACTTGTTGAATATGAGTAACATTTATTGCACATAACATAAAAACTACATAAAAAACATTCCGACGCGTTGCGGAGCTGCCTTCTTCCTCAGGGAATGACATACACAAAATAAGGCTCCTACTTAAACTTCAGTTCACCTCTACTACTGGAAATGACATAAAAACGGAAAAGACGCACCTCTAAAAATGACTTATGAATGAATGGAAAACACACATCTAAAATACTATGAAAAACAATGCGTTAAAACCTTTTGGGGATAAAGTATCCAATTTAAATATATAAAAGCTTTCTCTCTTGCGCAATGTGGCAAACCTCCTCAAGCTTTTTTCTATTTGTTCTATCGGAGTAACTGTCAATAGCTCAGGGTCCGCATTATGGGCTATGGCAAAATGCCGGGACACTTTATGTTTAGGGTAGCGACGTCTAATATAAAATCTGTGGGATGTGATCTTTTTTCTCAGGGACTGTGACGGTCTCCCTACATATGAATTCCACAGGGGCGTTTTTATCTCAATAACCTCACCTATGGAATTACTAATCACTGATTTCGCACCTTGCTTGATGCTTTTACACATCCCACATTTTTGTTACCACATTTATGGACTCCCCTTTCTTGTTTTTTACTAGTATACTTCTCTATTTTATTTTATTTATCTGTACATGGGTACGATGGAGTAATTTGTTGAGCAATAGTTCTAGCACTTCTATAAATGAATCTTTGGTTTATTACTATTTTCTCCCAATACATCTTTCTAAAAGGGATCGTTTTCTAAAGTATTCCAATGTCTATAAAAAAAATCTTTTTGATCTGCTTAGCATTTGGAGAAATACGGGAAATAAAAGCTGTCATTAGGTTTCGTTTTTCTTTCTTCTTATTTCCCTATTTAGGGAAATATGTCATCTATGTTTTAGAATGTCCCTGTGGAATTCAGTATGCAGGGAGAACGTCACAGTCACTGAGAAAAAGGAACACATACCACAGATTTTATATTAGACATCACTACCCTAAGGCTGGAATTCCACTTGTTTTTTGTTTTTTTTGGGGGGGAACGCCAAGAAAAGCGCAAGAAAAAAAGCCAGGTGTCAGGTATTTTTTCATGCGTTTTTTTCTACCCAAAAAACGCAGCACAAAAAAACAAGTAGAAACTTAGCCTAAACATAACGTGTCCTGGCATTTTGCCATAGCCCAGAGTGCGGAACCTGAGCTAGTTACTCCGATAGAACAAATAGAAAAAAGCTTGAGGAGGTTTGCCACATTGTGTAAGGCTGGGTTCACACTACGTTTTGTAATTACGGTTCCCGTATACGGCTGGGAGGAGGGGTGGGCGGGGCTTAATCGCGGCACCCGCACTCAGCCGTATAGGGAACCGTAGTTAATGTATGTCTATGAACCGACCATAGTGAACCGCAGCCTCCGGTCGGCTGCTTTTTCGGCCGTATGCGGTTTCCCGACCGCAAGCAAAAACGTGGTCGACCACGTTTTTGCTTGCGGTCGGGAAACCGCATACAGCCGAAAAAGCAGCCGACCGGAGGCTGCGGTTCACTCCGGTCGGCTCATAGACATACATTAACTACGGTTCCCGAATACGACTGAGTGTGGGTGCCGCAATTAAGCCCCGCCCCCCTCCTCCCAGCCGTATACGGGAACCGTAATTACAAAACATAGTGTGAACCCAGCCTAAGAGAGAAAGCTTTTAAAGGTTTCCAAAGGTTTTAATGAACTGTTAGAGTGAAAAAGAATTTTTATAGTATTTTAGATGTGTGTTTTCCGTTCATTCATAAGTCCTTTTTAGAGGTGCGTCTTTTCCATTCTTATGTCATTTCCAGTAGTAGAGGTGAACTGAAGTTTAAATAGGAGCCTTATTTTGTGTATGTCATTCCCTGAGGAAGGAGGTGGCTCCGCAATGCGTCAAAATGTTTTTTATGTAGTTTTTATATTATATGCAATAAATGTTACTCATATTCAACAAGTGAAGCCTTCGTGAAAACTTTTTCACAAAAGCGCAGAGCAAGACCAGAGAAATTAGACAAGAGAAGCATAACCCCAAGTAACACAGCTGGAGGAACAAAAGTGGGACAGAAAGCTTGCCGGCACGAGGGGAGCGCTATTGACAACCTGCTCTACTTACCATCTAAAGTGATTATTCAGATCCTGTGTGGGAAGGTGTGTCCGCTCCTCCATTTTTCTTTCTTTTTTTCAGCAATATTCCATTTCGGGGGAGAAGGATTCACAAGAAACAAGAAAAACTTCCCATTTAAAGATACACCACTCAAAAAGTTTTTGGATCTTACATAGTAACATAGTTCATAAGGTTGATAAAAAGACCAGAGTCCATCAAGTTCTACCTATAACCCTAATCAGTCCCTACTGAGTTGATCCAGAGGAAGGCAAAAAATCCCTCATACTAGAGGTAAAAATTCCTTCCCAACTCCAAATATGGCAGTCAAAATAAATCCCTGGATCAACGTTCTGTCCCTATAAATCTAGTATACATAACCAGCGATATTATTACTCTCCAAAATATTACTCTCCAAAAATGCATCCAGGCCCTTTATGAACTCTCTACAGAGTTCACCATGACCACCTCCTCAGGCAGAGAATTCCACAGTCTCACTGCTCTTACAGTAAAGAACCCCTGTCTGTGCTGGTGTAGTAACCTTCTTTCCTCTAGACGTAGAGGATGCCCCCTTGTTATAGATACAGTCCTGGGTATAAATAGATCATGGGAGAGATCTCTGTACTGTCCCCTGATATATTTATACATAGTTATTAGGTCTCCCCTAAGCCTTCTTTTCTCTAAACTAAATAACTCTAATTCTGATAATCTTTCTGGGTACTGTAGTCCTCCCATTCCCCGTATTACCCTAATTGCCCGTCTTTGAACCCTCTCCATCTCCACTATATCTTTCTTGTACACTGGTGCCCAGTACTGTACACAGTATTCCATGTGTGGTCTGACTAGTGATTTGTACAGGGGTAGAATTATTTCCTTGTCGTGGGCCTTTGTGCCCTTATTGATGCACCCCATGATTTTATTTGCCTTGGCAGCAGCTGCCCGACACTGGACACTACCGCTAAATTTACTGTTAACTAAGACTCTCAAGTCCTTTTCCATGTCAGTTGTCCCGAGTGTTCACCCATTTAATACATAATCCCAGCCCAGATTTTTCCTCCCATGTGCATGACCTTATATTTATCACTGTTGAACCTCATCTGCCACTTCCCAGCCCAAACCTCCAACCTATCCAGATCCATTTGTAATAGTGCACTGTCCTCTATTGTGTTTACCACTTTACAGAGTTTAGTATCATCTGCAAAGATTGCTACTTAATTATTCAACACCTCTACAAGGTCATTAATGAATATATTAAATAGGACATGACCCAAGACTGACCACTGTGGTACCCCATTAGTAACAGTCACCCAATCAGAATAAGTACCATTAATAACCACCCTCTGTTTCCTATCACTGAGCAAGTTACTTACCCCCTTGCACACATTCTCCTCCAGCCCAATTCTTCTCATTTGATGCACCAACCTTTTATGTGGAACCGTATCAAATGCTTTGGAAAAATCCAGATATACGACATCCAGCGATTACCCCAAGTCCAGTCTGGAGCTCACCTCCTCATAAAAGCTGATCAGGTTAGATTGACTGGACCGATCCCTCATAAACCCATGCTGATATGGAGTCATACATTTATTTTTATCAAGATACTCCAAAATAGCATCTCTTAGAAAACCCTCAAACAATATTACATTACTTAATTCCTTTAGAACATGGGGGTGAATGCCATCTGGACCTGGTGATTTGTCTATTTAGATTTTTTGTAGGCGGTACTGTACTTCTTCCTGGGTTAGACAGGTGACCTGTACTCCTTCCTGGGTTAGAAAGGTGACCTGTACTGGGGAGTTTACCTTATCTCGCTGTATTTCACCAGGCATTTAATTTTCCTCATAATTTTTTAAAGGGCCTACACTTTCATTTTTGACCTTTTTGCTATTTATATAGTTAAAAACCTTTTGGGATTAGTTTTACCTTCTTTGGCAATGAGTCTTTCTGTCTCTATTTTTTAGGCTTTTATCTGTTTTTTTACATATTTTACATTTTTCTCTATAGCTTTTTAACCACTTAAGGACCGGGGGTTTTTCCGTTTTTGCATTTTCGTTTTTTGCTCCTTGCCTTTAAAAAATCATAACTCTTTCAATTTTGCACCTAAAAATCCATATGATGGCTTATTTTTTGCGCCACCAATTCTACTTTGTAATGGCGTCAGTCATTTTGCCCAAAAATCTACGGTGAAACGGAAAAAAAATGATACCCTACTTATATAGGTTTGATTTTGTTGGACTTCTGGAAAAAATCATAACTACATGCAGGAAAATGAATACGTTTAAAATTGTCATCTTCTGACCCCTATAACTTTTTTATTTTTCCGTGTATGGGGCGATATGAGGGCTCATTTTTTGCGCCGTGATCTGAAGTTTTTAACGGTACCATTTTTGCATTGATAGGACTTATTGATCATTTTTAAATGATATTTTTAAATGATATAAAAAGTGACCAAAAATGCACTATTTTGGACTTTGGAATTTTTTTGCACACACACCATTGACCGAGCGGTTTAATTAATGATATATTTTTATAATTCGGACATTTCCGCACGTGGTGATACCATATATGTTTATTTTTATTTACACTGTGTTTTTTTTTTATTGGAAAAGGGGGGTGATTCAAACTTTTAATAGGGGAGGAGTTAAATGATCTTTATTCACTTTTTTTTCACTTTTTTTTTGCAGTGTTATAGCTCCATAGGGACCTATAACACTGCACACACTGATCTTTATCATTGATCACTGGTTTCTCATAAGAAACCAGTGATCAACGATTCTGCCGCATGACTGCTCATGCCTGGATCTCGGGCACTGAGCAGTCATTCCGGCGATCGGACAGCGAGGAGGCAGGTAGGGGCCCTCCCGCTGTCCTGTAAGCTGTTCGGGATGCCGCGATTAGCCGCGGCTATCCCGAACAGCCCGACTGAGCTAGCCGGCAACTTTCACTTTTAGCAGCGCGGCTCAGCTCTGAGCGCGCGGCTAAAGGGTTAATAGCACGCGGCGCCGCGATCGGCGTTGCGCGCTATTAGAGGCGGGTCCCGGCTTCACTATGACGCTGGGCCCGCCGTGATATGACGCGGGGTTACTGTGTAACCCCGCGTTATATCAGGAGAGCAGGACCAAGGACGTACCGGTACATCCTTGGTCCTTAAGGGGTTAAAGGGGTATTCCAGGCCAAAACTTTTTTTTTTTTACATATCAACTGGCTCCGGAAAGTTAAACAGATTTGTAAATTACTTCTATTAAAAAAATCATAATCCTTCCAATAGTTATTAGCTTCTGAAGTTGAGTTGCTGTTTTCTGTATAACTGCTTTCTGATGACTCACGTCCCGGGATCTGTCCAGCTCCTATGGGGATATTCTCCCATCATGCACAGCTCCCGGAACGTGACATCATCATTGAGCAGTTAGACAGAAAACTTCAGAAGCTAATAACTATTGGAAGTATTAAGATTTTTTAATAGAAGTAATTTACAAATCTGTTTAACTTTCCGGAGCCAGTTGATATATAAAAAAAGTTTTTGCCTGGAATATTCCTTTAATGCTTCTTCACTGCCATCCTGTTTTAGTAGTTTAAATGCTTTATTTTTGTCATTTATTGCCCCGTTTTTTTTACTTTTTTTTGTTTTTTGTATATAGAAGTGATCTGTCAGCCGCTCCCAAAAGTTTTCTCTCACATTTCTCCAGACCTGGACTAAAGCATCCGCCAACTCATGGACAGTCTTGTGCAACATGGCATTGGGGGATGGAGCGAGACATAATGTCCCATATGTGCTCAATCGGATTCAGGTCTGGGGAATGGGCGGGCCAGTCCATACCATCAATGCCTTCCTCTTGCAGGAACTGCTTACACACTCCAGCCACACTCTAGCATTGTCTTGCATTAGGAGGAACCCAGGGCCAACCGCACCAGCATATGGTCTCACAAGGGGTCTGAGGATCTTATCTTGGTACCGAATAGCAGTCAGGCTACCTCTGGCAAACACATGAATGACTGTGAGGCCCCCCAAAGAAATGCTACCCCACACCATTACTGAGCCACTGCCAAACCAGTCATGCTGAAGGATGTTGCAGGCAGCAGAACGTTCTCCACGGCGTCTCCAGACTCTGTGGACCTCACCTTTTGACGTCCGGCCCTCAAACCACCCTCATGGAGTCTGTTTCTGACCATTTTAGGGGACACATGCTCATTTGTGGCTTGCTGGAGGTCATTTTGCAGGGCTCTGGAAGCGCTCCTCCTGTGCCTTCTTGCACAAATGCGGAGGTAGCAATCCTTCTTCTGGATTGTTGCCCTCCTATGGCCTCCTCCAAATCTCCTGATGTACTGGCCTGTCTCCTGGTAACACCTCCATGCTCTGGACACTACACTGACAGACACAGCAAACCTTCTTGCCACAGCTCGCATTGATGTGCCATCCTGTTGTAGACTCCGTCTCATGCTATCACTAGAGTGAAAGCACCGCCAGCATTCAAAAGTGACCAAAACATCAGCCAGGAAGCATAGGAACTGAGAATTGGTCTGTGGTCACGACCTGCAGAACCATAGGCTAATTGCCTATAATTTCCATCTGTTGTCTGTTTCATTTGCACAACAGCATGTGAAATTGTCCTGAGTGGACAGTGTGATTTCACAGAAGTGTGATTGACTTGGAGTTGCATTGTGTTTTTTAAGTGTTCCCTTTATTTTTTTGAGCAGTGTGGTATTACATGGAAGCCATTCAAATGAATAGCTAACCCTGTTATTGATGGGCTTTGTCCACCAATAGTAAGAGCTGCTGTTTGTAAGCAGCACACTATGTGCTCACCTATTTACATAGGACACTTTCCTACATATTTGTATTCCCAAAAATACATATAACAACCCTACAGATCAAGCCCCTATATGCTAATACATTAGGTCGGGACAAGGGTAGGCGGGCAGGAATCTGTACAGGGCTCCATCGCCTACCCATTAATTATTAGCTGCGGTATGTTCCAGAGGAAGTTCTTTTCTTTTTTAATTGCTTTTCTGTTGGACCACAGTACTCTCTGCTGACACCTCTGTCCATTTTAGGAATGGTCCAGAGTAGGAGCAAATCCCCATAGCAAACCTATCCTGCTCTGTACAGTTCCTAAAATGGACAGAGGTGTCAGCAGAGAGCACTGTCACAGACAGAAAGGAAATTAAAAAAGAAAAGAAATTCCTTTGGAGCAAACAGCAGCTGATAAGTATGAAAGGATTAAGATTTTTTAAATAGAAGTAATTTACAAATCTGTTTAATTTTCTGGCATCAGTTGATTTAAAAAAAATGTTTTCCAGTGGTGTACCCCTTTAACTCTGGGTGATTGTTAGCATTGGAAATCCAGGACTTATGCACTGGATTTATAGGCTAGTGTGCATTGTTTTCACCTGCAAGGGAACCCTTAGACATGCTTGCAAGTGGAAACCAACAAAGCAAAGAGTAATTGGCCTGCAGTCTACAGGAGACTGGGAGTGGTGCATGAGACTATGCGCCTGTTCCCAGCTGAGGCCCATTCATAATGACCTCATTGTGCATGCACCCTGCAAATGAAGGAGCCCCTGTTAGTGTGGGAGCAAAGGTGAGTATTAGTGTTTACTTTTTTTGTGAGGGGCACCTATGTACACTGTGGAGGAACCTGTCTACATTGTAGCCATTTATCTACCTACTGGGGGGATCTGTCTACGCTGGGGGCACCTATCCACACTGAGGGGCACCTCAATGGGGAAACTATATACCTACTGGGGGGGGGGGATCTGTGTACACCTGGGGGCACCAATCCCCACTGGTGGGAACTTCTACCTATTGCGGAACCTGTCTACACTGGAGACAACTATATAGCTACTGGAGGCACTTATAAAGCTACTGGGGCAGCTATCTACATATTGGAGGGCACCTACCTACACTGGCATCTATCTACACTGGAAGCATCTATCTACTCAGAGTGCTACTATCTATCTATGGAGGGGCACCTACTTCGCTACTTTAGATAAACACAATTCAAGTTCATCCCAAGTTTTTTTAATGGTCAGTATTTCTCTCATGTGTAGAGAAAATTGCACCAATGTTCTTTCATTGTTTAAAATCAGTTTCTTGTAGAAATGATGATGCGATTTTTCTTTTGCTGAATAATTAAAAAATATCAACCGTTTGCAGCACACTTCCTTACTATTTCTCAATGCCCTCTTGGTGTGAACAGGAGAAAATCAGCTATTTGTATCTTTGGGAAAATCATGTGATACAACCTGCTGTGGTCCATGTTGTCAGAAATCTTCACTGCAAGAGTAGGGCCATTTGGAAGGGTCACTATACTCCAAATCCAGCACAATATCAATTTCTTTTGAATACTTTGCAGTATTTTCACTTTTATTTACATCTTTTTTTGTGTGTGTGTTTTCCAGAATTGTTTCCAATTTGTGAAATTTCTGTTCAATGTACGACTGCTGTTCAATAGTAGGAATACAACATCCAGCTCCCCCGCTGCTTCTTTCAACAAGAGTCCAGTTAGATACTTGCTCTTGACTTGGTTCTCTTGAGAAAAAACAAAAAAACATCTGATTCTGTAAAGACAGCTCAGTTCTAGGGCCCATCTGAGAAAATATAAACGTTCATACAGCTGAGGCTTACCTACGGATTCTAGAGCCAGATTTCACGTCTTTGCCTGTGACAATAGGAATTCTTGCGGAACACAGACTTAAAGGGGTACTCTGGCGCTAAGACATCTTATCCCTTATCCAAAGGATAGGGGATAAGATGCCTGATCGCAGGGGTCCCGCCTCTGGGGACCACCACGATCTTGCACGCAGCATCCCATTAGAATCAGTCCCCGGAGCGTGTTAACTCTGGGTCTGATTACTGGCGATCACGGGGACGGAGCATTGTGATGTCACGACTCTGCCCCCGTGTGACATCACGCTCCGCCCCCTCAATGCAAGTCTATGGGAGGGACGTGACAGCGAACATGATCCAGGGACTGATTCTAAAGTGGTGCTGCGTGCAAGATCACAGGGGTCCCCAGCGTCGGGACCCTCGCGATCAGGCATCTTATCCCCTATCCTTTGGATAAGGGATAAGATGTCTTAGCGCCGGAGTACCCCTTTAACTAAAAATCCTGAATTTAATACATTTACTTTTGTTTTACCAAACTTTTGTTTAAAAAACTAAAAACCAAACTAAAGTTGACTGTTGTCACCAGGATAGCATAGCATACAATGTGTACCCGTTGTCACTGAGACACTTTATTGTCACTGAGCATACTTTACACATCACCTGCCATATGGGTACTCCAAGGAACTATGCTATACGGTCTCTCCAAATATGACAGGGCCTTTATGGAATATCTGCCAGTGTTCTGTCAATTAGACCACGACTATAGGTCCTGCATTTAATGTGTGTGTATATATATATATATATATATATATGTATATCTATCATGTGTGTATAAATGTGTATATGTGTCCTCCAGTATAACTTAAAATTGGCTAAAGATATTTCGATTAAACTTGCTTCACATCTTTCTTATATGCCAAAAAATATATAATAGAGTGTAAAGATGTTCCAATACTGACTTTCTTTACAGCTCATGAATAAAACAGCAGAGCCCGAACATTTCTTAATCGCATAACTATCAGGCTGCAGAGATTGGCCAGGAGTTTTAAACATTCTGTTACCAGACCAACCTCATGGTAAAGTATGATTTGAACGTCTGGTAGGCAGGTGCAGAGAATAGTTAGAGTGGAGGCAGGGAGAAGGACAGAGCAGGGCAATAGAGAACAAATTATTAGTGTGCTGAGAGAAGAGTGAGGGGGGGAGAATAGACATCAGTGTGGGGGTAGGGAGATGGCATGGTCGGGCTGCTACACTGAGGAGTGCTGGTAGGACAAGCAGCCTATCTCTGCTGGTACTTTAGACTGGATAGATTATCTCTCTGGTGAAGCAACCGCATCGCACACATGAAGAGAAGTAGCAGATGTCATTTAGCTGCTGTATTTCCTGAATTGGCAGTGATATAAATATAGATTTTTCATAGATTGATTATTATATGGCGTGAAATGTCTTCAACGATATATTAAGCTATTGGCCTATTGCGGAACCTGTCTACACTGGAGACAACTTTATAGCTACTAGAGGCTAAAAAAAAATAAAAGGATTGTGTTACTTTTGCCCTTTTACAAGGTTTAAGTAATACCAGGTAATGCCTGGTGCTCAGCTTATTGTTTATATATACAGGAATTACACACGGCTGAGAAGGTGATTTAAAGGATGTAACTATATCAGTAAGGCTGCTTTCACACTATAAAATTAATCCGTTTTAAAGATCCGTTTGATGTTCCGTTATGAAAACCCTGAAAATCGTCCGTTAAACAGCCGTTAGAAAATCCCATTATAGTCTATGGGATTTTTACATTATCTGTTTTAACCCGTTAAAGCCCGTTATGATGCATTGACAGTCCTCACATCATGACCTGATAAAGATACTATTGCACGGGAGGGTAATCCTGCATTCAATTTCCCCTACATGCTTGGCATTTGTTTGTTCCATAGATGGTCAGGTTGTGTTACCATCACTGAGAACAGCCACAAACACTCTTGTAAATAAATAGAGGTCAAATATTTACTTATTATACAACAAATTGATATTCCAGGAAATGTAACATGAAGGGCAATGATATATTATAAAAATCCTGCTTTACCCACAAAACACATTATTACCCGAATGTATAGTATTCTTCTGTTTTCTAGTAGTACAGGGAATGTATCTGTATCAGTGTTTGTTGTTGTCTTGTTGTCTTGTGCCATGTTTAATTGATAGATGTCATTTGCCTGTATGTTCACCAAGCTTGTTAAGTCAGGCATCTGTTTCTATTACCCAACAATTACTATATTACAGGACATCCTGCATTTCCATTTCCTCTATTATACAACATCCATTTATAGTCATAACAGAATAGTTTCTCCCATGTATCTTTTCTGAACCAAAGAGTTCATGCCCTAATAACTAGGCTAAAACACAATTCTTATGATCATTGCAGAGCAGTGGACTGTACTACAAGAGATCTCAGCTCTACCCTGTATGTGTTCGCTCCTTTAAGACATATCATTGAGGGACAATTTTTTTTCTTATTTAAAAAAGGTGGGCACATACAAGGCATAAGATGTGGCAGCAAGACTGCAATGTATAAAGGCTGAATGGCTTAGGTTCCCCAAACGCTTCTGTTCAAGTCCTGTTAGTCCAAAAAATTATCAACTGGGTAATCTGGATTTGTCTGTCTATCACTACATAGTAACATAGTTCATACGGTCGAAAAAAGACCAAAAAAAGAGTCCATCAAGTTCAATCTATAACCCTAATGAGTTCCTAATGAGTTGATGTAGATCTAGAATCCATAACCTGTAATGTTATTATTCTCCAAAAATGCATCCAGACCCCTTTTAAATTCTTTTACAGAGTTCACCATGACCACCTCATCTGGCAGAGAATTCCACAGTATCACTGCTCTTACAGTAAAGAACCCCCTCTGTGCTGGAGTAGAAACCTTCTTTTCTCTAAACATAGAGGATGCCCCCTTGTTATAGATACAGTCCTGGGTATAAATAGATCATGGGAGAGATCTCTGTACTGTCCCCTGATATATTTATACATAGTTATTAAGTCTCCCCTAAGCCTTCTTTTTTTCTAAACTAAATACCCTAATTCTGATAATCTTTCTGGGTACTGTAGTCCTCACATTCCCCGTATTACTCTGGTTGCCCGTCTTTGAACCCTCTCCAGCTCCACTATATCTTTCTTGTACATTGGTGCCCAGTACTGTACACAGTATTCCATGTGAGGTCTGACTAGTGATTTGCACAGCAGTAGAATTATTTCCTTGTCGAGGGCATCTATGCCCTTATTGATGCACCCCATGATTTTATTTGCCTTGCCAGCAACTGCTCGACACTGGTCACTAAAGTTAAATTTACTATTAACTAAGACTCCCAAGTCCTTTTCCACTTCAGTCGTCTCAAGTGTATTCCCGTTTAATACATAATCCCAGCCCGGATTTTTCTTCCCCATGTGCATTACCTTACATTTATCAGTGTTGAACCTCATATGCCATGTCCCAGCTCAAATCTCCAACCTATACAGACCCATTTGTAACAGTGCTCTGTCCTCTATTGTGTTTATCGCTTTACAGAGCTTAGTATCATCTGCAAAGATTGCTACTTTACTGTTCAACCCCTCTACAAGGTCATTAATGAATATATCAAATAGAGCAGGACCCAAGACTGACCCCTGTGGTACCCCACTAGTAACAGTCACCCAATCAGAATAAGTACCATTAATAACCACCCTCTGGTTCCTATCACTGAGCCAGTTACTTACCCACTTGCACACATTTTCCCCCAGCCCCATCCTTCTCATTTAGCTCACCTCCTTATAAATGCTGATCAGGTTAGTTTGACAGGACCAATCCCTCATAAAGCTATGCTGATATGGAGTCATACATTTATTTTAATCAAGATTCTCCAAAATAGCATCCCTTAGAAAACCCTAAAACAATTTACATACAACGGAGGTTACACTAACAGGCCTATAATTCCCGGGGTCACCTTTTGAACCCTTTTGAAATATTGGCACCACATCTGCAATGCGTCAGTCCTGGGGAACAGTCCAGGTTCCTATAGAGTCCCTGAATATTAAAAATAGGGGTCTGTCTATTACATTACTTAATTCCTTTAGAACACGGGGGTGAATGTCATCTGGACCTGTCAATTTGTCTATTTTGATTTTTTGTAGGCGCCACTGTATTTCTTCCTGGGTTAGACAGGTGACCTGTACTCGGGAGTTTACCTTATCTTGCTGTATTTCACCTGGCATTTCAATTTCCTGCATTTCAATACAGTGGAGAAGAATTTGTTTAATATATTTGCTTTTACCTGATCCCAGTTTATAATTTCTTCCTCATCATTTTTTTTAAAGGGGCAATACTTTCATTTTTAACCTTTCTACTATTTTTATAGTTATGTAAACCTACAATACGCTACAAAGAGCATAAACCTTATGCCCCAATAATGAAATACAAGTAATATAAAAATATATATGTAAATTTTATTAAGTACAAAGACATAAATTAAAAATATATGATATAAAATAGGAAAAGAAAATTCATACACAGTCAATATAAATCCATAGATATAAGTTGATAAAAATTCATCTCAATTTACAACATGTAATAATTGATGATAATAAAAGCAGGATAAAAAAGGTATATATAAAGGGAGAGTTGAGTCCGGTAGATGGATTAAAAAATGTATATATATGTAATAGATCTATATGTATGTACAGGGGATAGGATTAAGTGTGCAGAAGTAACTAAGAATAAAGCCCAAGTGCTAAAAAACTGTAAACACTTCTTACATAGTGTAAAATATCACACAGTGAATAACTAAGCAAAGTGCAACGTGCTAGGAAAGCAGTGGTGTTTAAGCAACATAGCATGTGATGTGTTAAATACAAA
Organism: Hyla sarda; assembly: GCF_029499605.1. NCBI lineage: Eukaryota > Metazoa > Chordata > Amphibia > Anura > Hylidae > Hyla > Hyla sarda. Next base: position 211,933,852 of record NC_079189.1, read on the forward strand.
AACAAAAGTGCACAATAGAAGTGACAGTTAGATAAAATAGAAGGCAGAGGACATATAGATACCAGACTGGACCCTACACCTGCTATGAGTCTCCGACGCGTTTCGCCCGCAACCAGGCTTTCTCGAGGAGTGTGGTTTGTGGTCAAAAACTAGATTATTTATATGGGTGTAAACCAATAAAAACAGAGTAACGCACCTGTTATGTATAAGGAGGAAGTGCTGTGGACCGGAAGTGAGGTAGGAAGCGGCTAATAGTATAAGTTCTAGAGTGCAGGGCTACATAAAAATGGCGCCTCTGTCAAAGGATAATAAACTCCTTCAAAATGGCTGCCTCAGCGCATACTGCGCATGTGCACAGGCGATTTCGGCACAAGAGGGGAATAAGGCTACACAAAGATGGCCGCGATCGTAACTAAACAAAAAAAATATATATATACATATATATAAAAGTATATAAAAGGAACCGCCCGCTTGTATATATTGATAAAAAAAAAGGGGGGGGGGTACAAAGGCTGATGAAAGAAAAATGTGTGAGTGGAAGAGTGGATGTAGGTGAAAGTGGGGAAAAAACGGAACAGGGTGAGAAATAAAGGGACAGGGGATGTGTGAACAACAAGGGAGATGGAAGTAGTGGAGATACTGACAAGTATACATAGTGACATGATAGAAAAATGTGAACCCCCATAATTGAAGGTAGTACACCACAAAAGATGTGTAATGTAATATATAAGTGCACATACAATAAGAACATGTGCAAACAGATCCATATATTCATATAAATTATACATACATAATTAAGATGGGGGGCCCCCCAATGGAATACAGAGAATAATAATAATAACATAGCACGTACATGTGCGCAAAAGTCATTGCACACATGACAGGCATACAGGACTAAGCATAATATGTATAGGTAAAAGACATAGATAAAAATAGTAATAATGACAAACATAGGAAAAAGAAAGAGGGAAAGGGAGAAAAACAGAAAAAAGGGGGGGGGGAAGGGGAGAGAACGAAAAAGTATGGTCCGAAAAATGGTGAATAGACATCTATCAATATAGGCGGAGGTTCCGAATACCTGTAAAGACAAAAAGAATGGTGAAAGACAGGGGCAAAATTTGTATAGATTCAGCAATATACAAATGAAAAATAATAGTGGGTAAATACAATAGAGAAGAAAAGAAAACAAACCACGACATAACCAGAGATGAAGAAGATATGAAGAAATGAGTGGTGAAAAAGTGAAAAAAAGTGAAAAAAGGAACCAAGACATAGAAGTGGAGAAAATTGAAAAGATGTGTGGAAAGAATAATGTGTATGAATACACATTAAAAAATGAATATTGGAAACACAGGCAATAAAATGTGTATACAACACATAATATCTGAATGTAGGACTAAAGAGGTATATGGAATAACAGTGGAGAAGCGAACACAAAAAAATGATTATACAATTATAGTTAAATCAATGATTAATAATGCAAATATATATAATATTGAGCACTTAGATAATTAAGATATGGATGTGCCAAACAAAAGGAATATACATAGAAAATGTGTGGGGTAGATGTGAATACAAAGTAAAAAAAGAAGAAAAAAGGGAAAAAAAGAGAAAAGGAGGGGAAAAAAAGAGAAAATGGGGTGGGATGAAAAATGATGGGATGAAAAATAGGGAAAGAGGAATGGGGAAAGGGAAGTGGAGAAGGACAGGGGAGGGGAAAGAAAAGGGGGAGAGGAGAAGGAAAAAGAAAAGAGAAGAAGGAGTAGGGGAGGGAAAAGATGGAGGTGAGAAGTAGGAGTGGGAAGGGGGAAGAAGGAAAGGAAAGTGAAGAAAGGGGAAAAGAAAGAAATAATGAAAAAATAGCATACAGAGTATATAGAATCACACAGAACCTACAGAGGATTATATATAGATACTTACAGAAAGGATGCAAAGCTATTGATTTCGTTCAATCCCACCGGTGCTTTTGTTCCTAATATTTCAATCCATTTGCATTCTTTTTGTGCTAAACGCTTCTTCCAATCTCCTCCCCGTGTGTTAATATACACTCTGTCTATGCCCCTAAAAAGTAACAGAGATGGATCACTATTGTGCTACTCCTTAAAATGCCTAGCCAGAGATTTCTGGTAAGAGGGGTCGGGGCCCTCTTTTACAGCTTTAATATCCAGTACATGTTCACGTATCCTTCGGCGGAATTCACGAGTAGTGAGGCCCACATAGATTTTCGGACATGGGCATTTAGCCCAATAGACAATTCCTTTAGTGGTACAATCGATATGATGGGTGATTTTAAAGGATTTAATACCTCTAGCATCCTCAAAAGTAGTACTTTTTTCCACATTAGAGCAAGCCAAACATTGTCCACATGAAAAAGTGCCCCACTTTGGTCCCTTGGACCCAAACATCTGAGAGGGATTAGGGGCAGAATGATGACGATGTACCAGAGTATCTTTAATATTTTTAGATCTTCTATATGTGACCGTGGGTTTACTGGGTATGCATTTTAGAAGTACCTGATCAGATGATAGGATAGGCCAGTACTGCTCCATCGCCTTTAACATTTCTTGCGTATGGGAATGATAGTTTGTGATAAATCGTACTTGTTCAGAGGTATTGTTTTCTTTTCTTCTTTTGTGCTGTAATAAATGAGTACGATTACTCGTTTTGGCTCTATTGTAGGCTCTTTCTATAGATGTTTTTCCGTATCCTCTCTCTCGAAATCATACCTCTAGGTCACGGGCTTGTTTCTCAAAGTTGTTTTCATCAGAGCATATACGTCTCGCCCTTAGGAATTGTCCAGTTGGAATATTGGTGATAAGGTGTCTAGGATGTCCAGATTTAGCAAGTAATATAGTGTTCGCAGAAGTGCTTTTGCGGAAAAGATCTGTAACCAAAAAGCGATTATCATTAGTAGAAATTCTAATATCCAGGAATTCAGTGCATGGTCACCCTATATTGGACGTCAGTTTGATGTTTAGATTGCTTTGATTTAGTCGTTCTATAAGGGTCTCCAGCTCATTTGCTGGGCCCTGCCATATCAATAGAACGTCGTCTATACAGCGCCCCCAATAGTGAATGCCATCTGGACCTGGCGATTTGTCTATTTTGATTTTTCGTAGGCAGCACTGTATTTCTTCCTGGGTAAGACAGGTGACCTGTACTCGGGAGTTTACCTTATCTTGCTGTATTTCACCTGGCATTTCAATTTCCTCAGTGAATACAGTGGAGAAGAATTTGTTTAATATATTTGCTTTTTCCTGATCCCAGTTTATAATTTCTTCCTCATCATTTTTTTTAAGGGGCAACACTTTAATTTTTAACCTTTCTACTCTTTTTTTATAGTTAAAAAAACATTTTGGGGTTAGTTTTACTCTCTTTGGCAATACGTTTTTCTGTTTCTATTTTTGCGGCTTTTTTAAATTTTTTTTTTTACATTTTTCTCTATAGCTTTTTAATGCTTCTTCACTGCTATCCTGTTTTAGTAGTTTAAATGCTTTATTTTTGTCATTTATTGCACCCTTAACATTTTTATTCATCCTTATTAATTTTCATTTATTTTTTACCCTTTTATATACCATATTATATACCATAAGGTATATACATCTTACAGTGAGAATTTAAGATATTTTTAAAAGTCTCCAGTTTAATGTCAGTATTCTTGTTTTTGAGGACATTATCTTAGTTTATATTGTTAAGGGCTTCTCTGAGTTGATCAAACTTTGCCTTCCTAAAGTTCATTGTTTTTGTGGCCCCTCGAGAGATTCCCTTATTGATGAACAAGCTGTAATATATTATATTATGATCACTATTTCCTAGGTATCCTTCTACTTGCCCATTAGTTACTCTGTCAGATTTGTTGGTTAATATTAAGTCTAGTAGGGCGCCCCCTCTGGTTGGGCCCTGCACCATTTGGGACAGATAATTGTCTTCATCTATAGTCAGAAACCTGTTTCCTTTATGAGATTCACAGGTCTCAGTCTCCCAGTTTATATCCGGATAGTTAAAGTCCCCCATTATTCTCCCCTCATTCTGATTTGCTGCCTTGTTTATTTGCCTCAGTAATTGATCTTCTGCCTCTTCCATTATGTTTGGTGGCTTATAGCAAATCAGGATTTTTTTATTTTTATCTCCATATATTTCTATCCATAATGGCTCCACATTATCGTTTCCCTCCCATATATCCTCCCGTAGTGCGGCCTTCAGACTCGATTTCACATACCGACAAACTCCTCCCCCTTTCAGTTTTGTCCGATCCTTCCTGAATAGACTATAACCCAGTATGTTGACCGCCCAGTCACAGCTATCGTCCAACCAAGTCTCTGTTATACCCACTATGTCATAATTCTCCTCAGACATCAACCACTCCAGTTCCTCTGTTTTATTGGTCAGACTTCTGGCATTAGTCAATTTAAGGGTGTATGTTTGTTTTTTCTTGCATTGCAGGTGATGTTAGGCTTCTTCTCCGAATGCCTGCTCCACCCCCTCTCGCGTCTTGATCGCAGCATCCTCGCGGCCACGCCCCCTGTCAGCGACCGTGCGGTTCGGCTGCCGTTTCCCTCATTCATTAATAAGAGTAGAGCAAGACTGTGTAAGACTGTGAGAGTAAGACTGTGTGGCAGGCTCCTATGAGGGCCTGCTGGATTGGTTAGTAAGATAGCTCCTGAGGAGTATTTTCTTTGGGGGGGGGGGGGGGTCATTGTATCTGGCTGGCCACAGTGGCCATACTGTTTTACTGCCTGCATATTAAACTGTTTGTTACAGTGCACCAGCACACACATTTAACTATTTCTTTTCTGCTTGTGTTTTCTGCACAGCCCCTGTTGCTACTGACAGGTTCTTGCCCATACTCCCTATCATTACATTATGTCTGAGAGCAAAGCTGACGTGACCATGGGGGATGGCCCCGTTTCAGTACATGAACCGGAATTGTTGTCAGCTGACCAAGTGCAGCAATTGGTCAATAGGTCGGTGCATTCTGCCTTGGCATCGGTCATGACTTCTCTGAATGAAACCATATCTAAATCGGTGTCCCTGGCTATGTTCCACTTACACCAGGAGACGGCGGCCGATCCAGCAGTCCCGATCACTGCTCCGGTCATACCCGCTCAAGCGACTAGCTTGCGTAAACCAGGTAAGTCTGACTGGAAGCGTCATCATTGTGCAGACATTATGACCTCTCCTGTACTCCAGCTTAGTACAGGAGATAGACAAAATATTTCAGTGGGTTCTTTGCTTTTGAGCTCCAACCCTACCGCTGACAATAGACCCTCTGCCCGGGAGGATGATGATGCACTTCGGGCTTCTTGTTCTACGAAACGTAACAAACCTGACTCCTATGTGGACGAGTCAGAGGAGGAATCCGTTTCGGCGGCTGACCTCTCCGACCCTTCCGTCTTTAGTAATGACGGTGAGGATGATTGCACGGAGGATGTCCATGCCCCACCTGGGTTCACCTCCACAACTGATAACCCCTCCCATGCCGTTCTAGACTCTAAAGGGGTCCGTTTCTTTGACCCGGATGCTATCTCGCATCCGCGGTCTGAAGATTGGGCACCGCTACCGCAGGTAGCTAAATATATCGAGAAATGGCTCAGGAAACCCCTTGATAGGGGTAATCGTAGCAAATTGCTGGCGGAATGTCCCCAGCCCTCTATTGATAATAAAGTGGCGGTCACCCCGGAACTTGATCCAATCCAGATCAAGTATCTGGTGAAGTCGGGCAAGAACTGGAGGAAGGGCATTGACCGCTCCTTCAAATCCGTACTGGGTAAATTGCTAGACTTAGAATAACGAAAAAATTGAACATGGCTGAGCAGACTGTCGCCACGGGCGAACCAGTGGACGCAGAGGTCCTTAGAAGAAGGGCCTTAGGGGCGACTTGTCTGCTGGGTTACGCCAATACGGCCATGTCAGTTGAGCGTGGCCGTTCAATCTTGATGCGCTTGGATCCACAGCTAATGCATCTGATGATGGAGGAACCGGGCCCCTCTGCGGAGGGTCTTCTCTTCGGTGACTCTTTTATAAAAAAAACATTAATACATTTGTAGGTCTATTTTCTAGCCTGGACAAGGCTCAGACCTCAATGAGAAAGACTAGGAGTGCTAAGGTTTTCGGCAAAGCCGGAAGGGGTAAGGGTCGCCCTTCTGGTCGAGGAGCCTCCTGTGCAATATCTCTATGACAGACCCCAGGTTCATACTGTCACAGCAACCCCTGTCACCACGCCCTTCTTTCCTACCGGAAGTCGACCCTGGAGGGCAAGAGGCGGTTCCCGAGGTTTCCCCAGAGCCAGAGGAACAGGTGAGTCAGTGGGCAGGCTGAAATATTTTTTCCCCGCTGGTCCATGATTACTTTAGACCAGTCGGTCCTGCATGTGGTGGCAGGTTACAGCACAGAATTTGTGATGGCACCTGCGCAAGCGCGGTGGCCAAGAATGATTCATTTCTCGGAATCGGACAAAGACTTGATCCGCTCGGAGATCAGAGATCTGTACGCAAAGCGCGCTATAAGTTCGGCATGTCCAGGATTGGAATGGAAGGACGATTTTCAACTCCAAACCGGACTTGATTATAGAGTCGGATGCCAGCTTGAACCGCTGGGGAGCTTGGTGCGGTTCTTCCACCACGGGGGGAAAATGGTCGGAAGCAGAGTCTCAGTTGCACATCAACTGTCTGGAACTCCTAGCGGGTTCCTTTGCACTCAGAAGCTTTGCCTCCCACAGATCAGACTGTTGTGTCCTGCTTTGCATGAACAACATCATGGTGGTGCAATACATCAACCACTTGGGGGGTAGTGTTGCTCGCGAATATTCGCAATACGAATTTTATTCGCGAATATCGCATATTCGTGAATTCGCGAATATTCGCGAATATAGCACTATATATTCGTAATTACGAATATTGTTTTTTTTTTTTCCACCACAGTACACAGTAAACAGTGATCATCCCTCTCTGCTTCCAGCTTGTGTGGTGTAAAGAAGGCTCTAATACTACTGTGTGAGATGGGCGCGCGAATTTTCGCATATGCGAAAATTTGCATATGCAAATTTTCGCATATGCAAATTTTTGCTTATACGGGTTTCTGTATATGTAAATTTTCGCATATGCTAATGTTCGCATACCCGAATATTTGCTTATGCAAAAAACACGAATGTTCGCGAATATATGACGAATATTCGTCCATATATTCGCGAATTCGAATATGGCCTATGCCGCTCAACACTAGGGGTACGAAGTCGAAAATGTTGACGGACATCACAAAGGAGTTTTGGATGTTTTGTCTTCAAAAAATGTAATTCTGAAGGCAGAGTATCTTCTGGGAGTATCCAATTCCATTGTGGATTGGAATTCCAAACACCTGGTAGACAGCAGCAATTGGACTTTACATCCAACAGTTTTCCGGGAAATTCAATCCCTGTGGGGCCCTCTAGATCTGGATCTGTTTGCCTCTTGGCTCAACTGCCGATTGCCCAGTTTTTTCAGTTGGAGGCCAGACCCGGAGGCTTTGGCAACAGATGCGTTTCTTCAAGTTTGGCCTCAGGGCACGCTGTATGCGTTTCCGCCGTTCGCCATGATCCCCAGGGTATTGTGACAGGCGGAGTCGGAGAAATCGACTCTGGTGCAGGTCACTCCGTGGTGGCCAGCTCAGTCTTGGTTTCCCCAGGTTCTGAAGATGGCCGTAGATTGTCCAAGGGTATGTCCTCTTTTTCCCTCGCTCCTTCGGGGTCCGGCAGCTCAATTACATCCGTTGGTTCTGTCCGGGCAATTACTGTTGGTTGCTTGGCTGATTTCAGGGCACCAACATCTGATAGTTGTTTTTCACAGTCGGCTAGGGACCTCATTCAGTAGGCATGGGCTCCGGGCACCAGATCGGCTTACAGATCTGCCTGGAAATGATGGGTTCATTGGTGCTCTCAATGACAAGTGGATCCCATTCAGGCCCCTTTGTCCGGAATAGCCCTATAGGCCAGGAAGGCCTATAGGGCTATCAATGTCTATAGGTCCGCCATTTCAGCTCAACATGTTCCTGTGGATGGATTGGCAATTGGTCAGCATCCGTTGATTTGCCGTCTCTTGCGGGGTATCTGGTTTCGGCGTCCACCTACTCCTCGATATAGAGTCACTTGGGACGTGTTGCTTGTTATTCGCATGTTTAATACATGGTATGACTATGATGACTTACCCCTTAAATTATTGTCTTACAAGTTGACAATGTTAAGTGTTTGATATCCATTAAGCGCGTTTCTGATGCACGTGCTTTGGATATATCTAGGAGACAATTACCTCCTCAAGGGGTTGAGTTTACAATTTTTCAACATATGAAAACACAGCTTTGTTCGGTGCTTTATCATTTTTTTCCGGTGCATCCTAAGCTGTGAGCGGTACACTGTTTGAAGTCTTACGAGAGTAGGACGGCTTTGTTGCGATCTTCACGGTTTTCCCAGCTGTTAGTATCTTTTTGTTCTCCCCATCAGCCGGTCTCATCCCCGGCATTAGCTCGATGGGTAAGGCAGTCGATGGCATTGGCTGGGGTTGATGTATCCGTTTTTGGGGCCCATTCTGCCAGACATTTTGAAGGCTGGATTGACCCTCTGAGAATCTGTTTAGGACTTCCTATTTTAAACCCGAATCTCATGTTTCTATGGTAGTGTTGTGATACTTTATATGTATTTCCATTTTGAATTGCTTGTTATGCTTTGAACTTGCATTTGATACGAGCCTCCTGTCTGCCATAAAATTTAGGATTTTCCTAGTTACTATGATGGAAAATATAGATTTTATAAAGACAGGAGGCGAGTATCAACCCTCCCTACTTCCCACCCCTGTTATGGTTTGTATTTCTCTCTTTTAGGATATTGAAGCAGAGAAAAGGATGGACTACAGTTGGTTCGTTTGGATCATCTGTTGATTCTTTGTTGATTGACCTTCTGGCACTTTGAGGGTCATTAAACGGTTCCATGGTTAGATCGTTCATCGATATGGAGAAGGTCTTCTGGTTCCGGTTGAAGAGGGCATAAAGAAAGAGGAGGAGGCGGGTCCAGAGTCAGTTTATATGGAGCATCCAGGAACGGGATTGGATGGATTGGAAGTGGGAGGTGCAGGGGGTTGCTAGGTGCCCTACACATTTTTTCTTCAGTTTTACTAAGTTTACATTGCATGTTTCTTTCTGCTATTGAGCTTAATAAAGGAAGAATATGCATTTGTTACTCGCCTCCTGTCTTTATAAAATCTATATTTTCCATCATAGTAACTATGAAAATCCTAAATTAAACTCCCTGAATTTAAAATCCCTTAATTTTAAGTCACTCTCACTTTTATAATTCACACTCTTGTATACAGACACACAATCACTAGCTCAAACAATCGCTTAGTGTACTTGCTTTTATAGTCACCAGATACCCCCTTTCTCTTCCTTTGCCTGGAAGAACATGACTGGTTACAAATACTGATAGAAAGTCAGGATAGTTCTATTAAAGGGTACCTTTCATTTAAAGAAATGTTTTGATATATTATATATTAATGTATGCAGAATAGCTTTCCAATAGCATGTTATTAAAAAATATGCTTCTTTCTATTTAATTTTCCACTTTGAAGAAATGACCACTAGGGGTCTCCCTACCAGTCCTGGCCGCAAGACTTTTTTTTTTAAATAAATTTTAGACTCATGCTGGAATCCTAAATCTCAGACTGCAGCCGGGACACAGACAAACTCAGCAATGCTCCCTGCATTTGCGGTCAGATGATATTCCGGAAAAAATGTATAAAAAAAAAGTTATAGGGATTAGAATAGGGTGATTTAAGCAACACTTATTTTGTTAAAACAAAGACTAATTTTTTTTTAATGTATTTCAATAATAGAAAAGCTATTTAAAGGGGTACTCCAGTGGAAAAATCAACTGGGGCCAGTAAGTTAAACAGATTTGTAAATTACTTCTATTAAAAATTCTTAATCCTTCCAGTACTTATTAGCGGCTGTATCCTACCGAGGAAATTCTTTTCTTTTTGGATTTCTTTTCTGTCACAAGCAAAGTGCTCTCTGTTGACAAATCTGTCCATTTTAGGAACTGTCCAGAGCAGCATATGTTTGCTATGGGGATTTTCTCCTGCTCTGGATAGTTCCTGACATGGACAGAGGTGTCAGCAGAGAGCACTGTGGTCATGATAGAAAAGAAATCCAAAAAGAAAATAATTTTCCTTTGTAGTATACAGCCACTAATAAATACTGGAAGGATTAATATTTTGTTAGTAAGTAATTTTTAATAAGTAATTTACAAATCTGTTTAAATTTTTGGCATCAGTTGATTTAAAAAAATTCCACCGGATTACCACTTTAAATATGGTTGTTTTAATCTTTTTCACCCACAAGGACAGGGACAGTAACATTAAACACTGTTATACAGTCTGTGCACTCACTACTTTAAATTGTAGCAGAACGTCATTTCTTTAGCATGAGTATATTTAATCCTGAGTGTGAAACATAGGAATAGGTGCCCAGGTGTCCAAGAAAATCTCACAATCAAGTCAGGGATGTGAAATAAAAGAAGCTTTTTTATTAAATAAATAAAACATTAAAGTGTTTTGGGGTGTAGCAACCCCTTCTTCAGATTGGTAAAGTGATGCACTTTACCAATCGGAAGAAGGGGTTGCTACACCCCAAAACACGTTATTGTTTTATTTATTTAATAAACAAGCTTCTTTTACTTCCCATCCTGGACTTGGTTATGAGATTTCCTTGGACACGTGGGTGCCAATTTCAAAGATCATTTTCTTCAGTCTATTAACTATGTTTAGGCCACTAAAGTAAATGGGGGCATTGCCACTACACTGCAGTATATCTCTGTTTGACAGAATAGAATATATACCCTAAGTGTAAGGTTAAATCATGATGTGAATATATAGGACAGTGTTTCCCAACCAGGGTGCCTCCAGGTATTGCAAAACTACAACTCCCAGAATGCCTGGACAGCCTGATATACTGATATAGGACCATATATAGTAGCCAAAGAAGGAGAGAACAGAGGTAACTACTGCCCACTACCCCCACTTCTTCAAATATTCCCATCATATAATGGTAGATATCAGCTGCACACAGGCTCTGCAGACCATATAAGCGATTACATACAGTTACATCAGGTGACTCTCATTCTGATCAGAGTCCATTACCTTCCTTTTTCTTCTCCATCTGACCCAGAATGTCATGACAATTAATTCAAGCCACAACTTGTCTCCCCAGAACCTGCAAGACAAACATTTTAGGCTCTGCACTTGTCCAGCACCTATAGTGCCCCAAACAGTAATAATGCCCCCTGTAGAGATTGCCAGCCCTCCTGTATAGCCCCTATATGGCAGTAGGCCCCGACCGAAGTTAGTTAGCATCACAGTCTGACTCCACAGTAGTGGCTGTTCTGCTCCTCATTGGCAGACAGCGGAGGACCCGGTGTATTCTAGCAGACGTGACTGTCTCAGCATGTCTACTCCCAGCAGCCATTGCCCTGTTAAAGTGGTAGAGGGTGGCTGCATTCCTAATGATGTGATGGCGGCCCTAGGTGACTGTCACTCAAGAGTACACACTGTAACAAATTACCTTTCTGATAACAAACTGTAACAAACCCTTCATAGAATTAAGGACACAGCCCATTATGGCCTTGAAGACACAGAAAGTTAACTTTTTAGCATTTTGATTTTTTCCTCCTCCCTTTCTAAGAGCTATAACTAATTTCGCCATCCACAGACCCATATCAGGCTTGTTTTTGCAAGACCAATTGTACTTTGTAATGACATCACACATTTTTCAATAAAATCTATGGCACAACCAAAAACTTTTTTTTCAATTTTTTTTCTTTTGTGACTTTTGTTGGGGGGGGGGGTTCGTTTATTTGGAGTGCACTTTATGGTAACGATTATATGCCATCTTTATTCTGTCGCTCAATATGATTAAAATGATACCCATGCTTACATGCTTTTTTATTATTATACTGCTTTAAAAAAAATTAAAGTAAAGCATTTTTTCCTAAAAATTGTTTTTTGACCCCTATATCTTTTTTAATTTTCCCTATACGGGGCTGTATGAGGGCAAATTTTTTGTGCCATGATCTGTAGTGTTCATCAGTACCACTCTTGCACATGATCACTTTTATTTATTCTGGGTTGTCATATGGACATTGGCTTTATTTTACATTTACGCCTTTCACTGTATGGGATCATAAACATTATATTTTAATAGTTTGGATATTTTCACATGCAGTAGTACCAAATATGCAGGGTTTTTTATTTCTTTTTATAAAAAAAAAATAGAAAAAGGGAATGATTTAAATCTTTATTAGGGGAGGGGCTTATGTGTGTTTTCCAAAAAAAAAAAATGTATATTTTTTATTAGTTTACTTTCACTTTTTTAGGTCCCCCATAGGGAACTTTTACATGCAATCTTCAAATTGCTTACACTGAGTAATGCTTCACTGTTGCATAGCATTACTCAGTGTTATTGGTGATCTGCTAGTAGAGCAGATTGGAGACGGGACTCACACGGAGCAGGTGAGAGGAACTGAAAAAGAGGAGCAAACTGATTGGACCTCTGCATACATGTTGCCGGGTAGCTGTGCGGCATTTAAGGGGTTAATGAAAGAGAACAGCAAGAACACCGTTCTCTGTCATCAACTGTAAGTGCGCGGCTGCTGACAGGACTGCTGCTCAGGATGTAAGTGTATTTCCTGGTGCATTAAGTACCAGGGTACCAAGACGTATATTTACTAGTGATGAGCGGCATTGCCCATATTCAAATTCGCGATATTTTGAGAATATATAGACGGATATTCGTCCTATATTCGCGAATTTCGCGTATTCGTTATATTCGCAAATGTGAATATTTTCATATTTGCGTATTCGAGGAAGAAAACAGTGAGGGGATGGGCAACTTTACTATTGGTTGCTAGGGATGTTGTTGATAACCTCTGACAAGTGTATTTGCATCATTCTATTTGGCCCACAAGTAAAAAGAAGGAATATGCGATTATACGAATATGCGAATATACACATATACGAATATTCACATATGCGAATATTCACATATGGGAATTTGTGATAAAAATTTGAAATGCGAATATTCGCGCCCAACACTAATATTTACCTCCAATGGGGGAGATTAATTAAAACCTGTCAGAGGATAAGTTGACCGGTTTCCCATATCAACCAATCAGCTCGCTTCTTTATATTTTAAAAAGGCCTCTGAAAAATGAAAAAAGTGATTTGATCCACTGTTCCTCTGCACAGGTCTTTATATATCTCCCCCAATGTTCTTAAGGGGTTATCATTCTGATGATACACTGTAATAACACTGATATGTCCCTATCATCATGATAACACACTGTAAAAAAAACTCCTCATGTAATCTTCTTAGTACTGCGGTGACACACTGTGAAAACCTCCTCCTCATTGATCTCCTTACTATTGGGGTGACACACTGTAACAAACCTCCTCCTCATGTAATCTCCTTACTACTGGGGTGACACACTGTAACAAACCTCCTCCTCATGTAATCTTCTTACTACTGGGGTGACACACTGTAACAAACCTCATCCTCATGTAATCTTCTTACTACTGGGGTGACACACTGTAACAAACCTCCTCCTCATGTAATCTTCTTACTACTGGGGTGACACACTGTGAAAACCTCCTCCTCATGTAATCTTCTTACTACTGGGGTGACACACTGTAACAAACCTCCTCCTCATGTAATCTCCTTACTACTGGGGTGACACACTGTAACAAACCTCCTTATTCTGTGGAGCTTTTACTTTCTGTGCAGCTGACAATCAAGCTCTGTGCAGAGAAGCACTTCCTGAGTTTGGTCTCCTGCCAGCCCCCAGTAGGAGACCAAACTCACTGTATTAATTGTGGCAGGGAACAGAACAGAGCCACCTAGTGACTGTTTTTTATATTATATTTTAAACATATTTATGTTGATAATTTTAAAAGCAAGTGAATGGGAAAGTGTCTGCTAATTACACAAGGAACGCTATTTAAAAGTTTTATTTGGTGACAGGTACTATTCATCTATTTTTTAGCCTGATTTACTTTAGGTTTTCGTCTTCCTGTAAGAATAATGCGGAATACTACTGGTCTGTCCTTCAAAGGGCATTGAAAACCTGACAGAAAAGGCCTACCATAAGAGCCTGAAATAACCCTGGCCATCCTTTGATATAGGGCTTTGCTATAACTCTGATATTCCTTTGAAAAGTATACACTTGTATATCCATTGCACTGCCAAGTATCAAAACAATTTCAAACTTCTAAAAAGGCAGACTTACTGTTTAATGATGAAAACTCGCAGGCCGCCGGCAGCTACCGGGAACATTTATTCTCTAAGTAAGACAGGTTCTTATTTCACAGCTTCTTATTGTTGTGTTACCGGAAATGACACTTTGTCACTTGCAGTTCTTGGCTGAAATGATATTTTTAAGCTTTTCTATGGAATTTAGGGAATAAATTGCCGTTAATAATGGTTAATAAAACAAAGAAAACACGTCCTTTCCTGGCTGCCTGCTAATAGTTGCGAGCAGCAAATCTGTACTGTTCCTTGTCACCTAGAATTGGCTGGAAGCAGCATCGGCCTATGTTACTATATTATTATTGGGATTTGTATGGACCCCCACCAGCTATGATTATTGTAGGCCAGTAAGTGCCTTATGTTATCCCACCTACATTAGTTATATGGTCATATTATGAGAGTGACGCAGAGTGGAAAGGAGAGTATTACTGCCATAGAACAGTACATGTTCTACATATTATATTGTTAACCCCAATATTAAACCGTAATAAAAATTAAAAATAAAGTATTTATTTTTCCATCCACAGATGTATGATGGCTTGTTTTTTTTTTTGCAGGGTGAGTTCTGTACTGGCACCCTTTATTTTACCATTTGATGTACCAGAAAAAATATATATATATTTAAGGGATGTAAAAAAAAAAAAAAAAAAGAATGCAATTCTGCCAATTTTAGGTGTTGTGGCAGGAGAGGAAGGGGTGAGCAATTATCCTCCTCCCCCCCCCCCCCCACACACACATCATGCTGTGCTCACCCATGTGGCCCCCGATCCCCCCTCCAACAAAAGCGCAGAGGAAATTGATTGTTAGTGATAGTGGTCATAGTGTGGCAGTATATTTCTTAGGTAGTATGTAGTATTTGTTATATTTGTAATATTTCATCACTGTATGAGGTAATATTTGCCATTGGTGTATAGGCAACAATGTTATAAGATAATCATATTATGTATCTAAATCTTTTTTAAGTGTGATGGGGAATGTGCTTATTTATGTCACAGTAGGAGCTTGTCTAGGGTTGGTAGAGGCCTAATAGGTAAATAATTTCATATGCAAGAAGTTTATAATGTGGCCCTAAGCAAAGGCCCACAGGGAAAAATTTTGACTATCCGGAGTATCCCCCAAGCACCAGTCTGCCTACAAGTTTGTAGTGTGTGTGTCCCCACTACCCTAAGCAACCTGTGTGCCTAGAAGTTTTTTATTTTTTTTTTATTTTTTTTTATATATAATTGCCCAACTCTCTACTTTTGTCTTGGCCCCCAGTGAGTCCCCCCAAAATGAAAAAAATATGGAGATTCCACTGCTGCCATTTTGGGAGTTATGTTCTTATGACTAGAGATGAGCGAATTTTCCAAAAATTCTGAATTTATTTGTGGCGAATCGCTATTAAAAACTGCTATTTCTGGGCTACAGAGAGCCTCAATAGGGGTGTAGAACACTTTGCCTTGCTGTAACACTCATAGGGTGTGTGCTGGGTTAGTGAAATAATACTGTTATTCAGTGACAAGAGTTACCTTCCATTCAGTTCTTCTTATCTGGCGTGTATGTATCGAAATTATTTATTTAAATTCTATAAAATGTTATTTAAGTCACTCTTCATCAATTGTAAAACTTAAACGCCTTTAATCCCTTATGGACTCAGCCCATTTTGGAAAGGGGTAATGGCCTGAAAGGGGTATTCCAGTATTTTTTTTTTATTATTATTTGACTATGCTGCAGGGGCTGTAAAGTTAGTGTAGTTCATAATATAGTCTCTGCACCTGTGTGTGACGGTTTTCTCACAATTATTCTGTGATTTTCACTCCAATATTTATTTTTACCAGTATACAAAAATGACTGTTGTCTCAGATTTCCAGGTTGCAATGCGGCCGAGACCTGACTCACTAGTCAGCTGAAAACAGGGAGTCTGTCTGCTTCAATGGGTGGAGCGATCGCTTGGTGGGAGAGAGATCAATCTGCAACTAATGCAACAGCTGTGGGCACCCTGATTAAAAAACTACACTGATTTGAATGGATGCAGCTCATTTATGTTTCAATGGATGGGGTGGCTGATGTGTGGGAGGGAGGAAGATGGAATTGTGGGATTAGTTGTCAAAAAAAGGAAAGTCAAACAGGAAATACTAGTTCACAAAAAGCTAGCCACAGTGTTATGGTAATCTCATGACATAGTCATTTAGCCAAGACAAGCGCAGATCCTTCCTAAGCATGTCCATTACTGTCTGCCAGGTACGTACTAAAATCACCTTATAGTGGATAACCCCTTTAAGGACTCAGCAAAAGTAACTTTTACGTTATCTCCCTTTCTCCTCGCCATCTAAAATTCATAACTCTTAAAATTTTCATCCACAGACGAGTATGAGGGCTTGTTTTTTGCATGACTAGTTGTCCTTTTTAATGACATCCATCATTTTACCATAAAATGTATGGCGCAACAAAAAAATACTATTTGTGTGGGAAAATTTAAATGAAAACAACAATTTAGCACATTTTTGAGGAGACCATATAGTGGCTGAATGACACATACTGGAGGTGGCATCAGCATGAGGAGACCATATAGAATGACACAGTTTGGAGGTGGCGGCAACCTAAGGAGACAATAAAGTGGCTGAATGACACAGCCTGGAGGTAGTATCAGTATGAGGAGAACATATGGTGGCAGAAAGAGACAGCCTGGAGCTGGCATCAGCATGAGGAGAACATATGGTGGAAGAATGAGACAGCCTGGAGGTGGCATCAGCATGAGAACATAAGGTGGCAGAATGAGACAGCTTGGAGGTGGCATCAGCATGAGAACATATGGTGGCAGAATGAGACAGCCTGGAGCTGGCATCAGCATGAGGAGAACATTTGGTGGCAGAATGAGAAAGCCTGGAGGTGGCATCAGCATGAGGGGAACATATGGTGGCAGAATTACACAGCCTGGAGCTGGCATCAGCATGAGGAGAACATATAGTGGCAGAATGAGACAGACTGGAGGTGACATCAGCAGCAGCAGGAGTCCTGAAAGTGACCTGGTGACAGAGTGGGGCGGTGGATGGGAATACCAGTACTTGGTGATGAAGGTGGCTAAAAGAAGGAGAACATGGCATCAGATGTGTGGCATCAGGTGGGTGGCAGTATCAGATTAGTAGCTGAGGCAGGTAGACAGAAGAAAATGGTCTACTATGCAAGCAAGTTAGCATGCATCGTGCCATTTGTGCAAGTGACTCGGAGGGACTCCATGCCTCCATCTCCACTGCATACTGCCACAGTGTGTCTGGGTCCTCTGTCTCATCTTCCTCATCACCCTTTAGCTCCTCTGGCTGCTCCTGCTCCTCCTCTCCTGTCAGATGACTATAAAACCACCCATTATGTGAAACCTAAGCTGTGCTCCACTGTCCCCCTCCTACTCCTCCTTTTCCAGTTCAGCCCCCACAGGGCTCATGTGGCCGTGAGATGTAGGTGCCACTTCACCAGTGCCCTGACCAGCCATCGTTTTCAACACGTTTTGTAAGAAATGAAGCAGTGGAATGACGTTGTTCATCCCATAATCCTGGCGACAGACTAATAATGTGGCTTCCTCAAAGGGCCTGAGCAAACAGCAGGTGTCACGTATGAGCTGGTTGACATTGAAGTTACACAGGGGAGTCCCCCTATCTGCTTGGATCAAGAAATCGGTGATGGCTCTTCTCTGTTCATATAGTCGGTCCAACATATGGAGGGTTGAATTCCAACGTGTGGAAACGTCGCAAATCAGACTATGTTGTGGGATACCGTTCTGACGCTGCAGCTCAAGGAGGGTGTGCTTTGTGGTGTACGAGTGGCTGAAGTGCATGCAAAGTTTCCTTCCAATTGTTAGGATGTCTTGCAGATTGGGGGAACACTTCAGAAACCGCTTGACAACCAGATTGAACACGTGTGCCATGCAGGGTGCATGGCTCAGGCTTCCTTGACACAGCGTAGACAAGATGTTCTTCCCGTTGTCGGTCACCATGGTTCCCATTTCCAGTTTTCTTGGAGTAAGCCATGATTCGATTTCTTAATGAATGACTTTCAGCAGTTCCTCCCCTCTGTGACTCCTTTTGCCAAGGCAAACCATGTATCTCCTCCACTTCCTGGCTGGGCAGTAGCTGCTGACTGTCCTCTAGTAGATCGTCCTCCCTAAATAGTGGAGCTGAACCCATACGATACATCTGTGGGGGAAGGAAGAGAATAAGACAGAGGCAATGGGAGGACAGGGACTGCTCCCGGGCCATGCCAACTGAGGGTTGTGCCTGAGGAACCCACCGACTGTTGACTGGGGGTGTCAGATGTCACTTGTGATGAAGTTGATGACCGAGTTAACCAATCTGTATAAGGCTACAGAAACAAGTGTGTAGCGTTAGCTGGCCTTTCAGAGTAACTAGTCCCAAATTAGTTTAACAGGAAAATATATAAAGGACACTACATAGGTGTACGTACAGTTTAAACTTATGAGAGGAGGACTATGTGCTCCACTACAAACTGTATAAGGCTACAGAAACAAGTGTGTAGCGTTAGCTGGCCTTTCACAGTAACTAGGCCCAAATTTGTTTGACAGGAAAAAAAAAACGTACACCACCTATGTACGCACAGGTTACACTTATGAGAGGTGGACAAGACGCTACACTTAAAACTGTATGAGGCTACAGAAACGGGTGTAGCTTTGGCTGGCCTTTCACAGTAACTGGGCCCAAATTAGTTTTACCGGGAAAAAAAATGTACACCACATATGTACGCACAGGTTACACTTATGAGAAGGCAATAAGCTCCGCTATGCAAATTGTATTAGGTACTGTAATCAGGTGACTATGGTTTTTCGTGCTCACCCTAACTGGCCCCTGTTAGCTTTACAGTTGTTGTGCACCAAATTGCAGCAGTACAGAATCGCTGTGGATTAGTGCCCAGTACAGTATTATTAGGCACTAATAGCAGGTGACAGTGGCTTTTAGTGCTCAGCCTAACTGGCCCCTATAAGCCTTAGACTTGTTGTACACCACTGCAGCAGTACAGAATCGCTGTGTGGTACAGCCCAGTACAGTATTAAAAGGCACTAATAGCAGGTAACAATGGCTTTTAGTGCTCAGCCTAAATGGCCCGTACAAGCTTTAGAGTTGTTGTACACCAGTGCAGCAGGACAGAATGGCTGTATAGTAGAGCCCAGTACATTATTATTAGGCACTTATAATAGGTGACAATGGCTTTTAGTGTTCAGCCTAACTGGCCCCTATAAGCTTTAGAATTGTTGTACACCCCAGTGCAGCAGTAGAGTCGCTGTGTATTACACCCAAGTGTACTTTCTCTCTCCTTTCCCTGTCAGTGCGTTTCTGCAGTGATTTTGGCTTGCGCTGAATTGCTGCTGTCAAGCTGTTTTTCTGTGCAACGCGCATTCTGCTCTATCTCTCCCTGAAATAAAACGCTGGAATGCTTGGCGGAAAGATGGCTGCCAATTATATAGGGGTGTGACATCACAGGGCTGGCTGGCTGCTGATAGGCTGCATGCTGCATGTGATTCAGGGTCATCTCGCCTACCCGCCTTCCCAGAGTTCCTTGCCCCATGTCCTCACATGTGGATCCGCCATTTTAGATATCCTGGAGCCTGGACCGCACTAAATGGAGTTTAATGAAGTCATTTGTGCAATTGAATCGGCCCGATATTTGGATTCATTGTGAAGAAAATTTTTCCTGAAATTCGTTACGAATTCGGATTCATCAGCTTAGATTCACTCATCCCTACTTATGACCATTACTCTGCAGTAAAAATTACCCATTATCACTATTCTGCAAGTCAGGACAATTGTAGCGCAAACAAATTTATATACTGTCGTTTTTGCTAATGTTTTATTACTTTTCAAAACTAAAAACTTTTAAAAATGTATGCTTTGCATTGCCAAATTTTGTCCTCTAAAATAATTTTTCAGTTTGTGATGCAGTATGTGGTCTTATTTTTCTGTGAATCTGTTATTTTTATAGATACCATTTTGGGGTACATATGACTTTTTGAACAATGTTTTTGAAGAGGCAAGGTGACCAAAAAACAGCAATTCTTGCACTTAATATTTTATTTCTTGTTGGCATTCACTGTTCAGGATCAATAACATTAAATTTAATATTTCAAACAAGTTACACATGTTCCGATACCAATTATGTTTTTTTTTTATTTGATAAATGGAAAAAGGGATATTTTGAATGTTTAATATGAGGTTTTTATATATACCCCTTAAAAGGGTGCTCCACGGAAAGTTAATAAAAATAAAAATGCCCCAAAGCAACCACAATACCTGCTCTGTGTCCTCTGTAGTTATCCATGAGATTTTGCCAGCTCCTGAATATTCTTTTTCCTTACTTGCAGCCCAGACTACAACTCCCAGCAGTCAGTGCAGCTCTGTGTAATGGCTGCCAGCCAATTGCTTTTACTATCTATGTGCATGCTGTGTTGTTATAAACACAGTGAGCAGCACACACTGTACATGTCTTTTCTTTTAAACTATCCCCCCCCCCCCCCCAGCAATAAATCATGATATGCTCCCAGTGGCAGCAGTCAGTGATTAGATCTATAGCAGGCATAGAGCAGCGTTATGTGCTGAGGAGATTCTGGGCTGTTTCTCTCCCAGCAAGGTCCTCACATAGATAGGGGAGGGGAAGGGGAAGTGTGGCTGTGAAGCCAGACCAGACAGAAATCCCATGGGGGGAAATTTATCAAAACCTGTCCAGTGAAAAAGTTGCTGAGTTGCCCATAGCATCCAATTAGATTGCTTCTTTCATTTTTGAAAAGGCCACTGCAAAATGAAAGAAGCAATCTGATTGGTTGCCATGGGCAACTCAGCAACTTCTCCTCTGGACAGATTTTGATAAATCTCCCCCATGGTGTTTATTTTCCAAGAGGGTGGGGGCTTCTCTCAGTGAGGGCTTTGCACAAAGACAAGGTGGATCTGAATATGATGTCTTTCTCTCACTCTCTGCATGTAAGTGACAGCGGAAAGAGGGAAATTGCTCTATATATCTAATGAATGATACTTAGACAAATAAATAGGTTTATGAGAGGGTGGGATGGGCTATGGTTTTAGTTCCCTGAAGAACAATGGACATAAATGTATGTCCTGATGTGCTGGTACTTTGCGCACCAGGACGTACATTTACGTCCTGTACATGAAGAAAGCACTGGAGCAGTGCTCGCATCAGCATGGTAGGTCCGACTGCTATCCACGCTGATGTTCACCATTAACCCCTCAGGTGTCGTGATTAATACAGATGACAGCATCTGCACAGCGTGGGGCTTTTAATGGCTGAACTGATTGCCAGCGGCATGACCACGGAGATCCGATGAGTGAAGATGGCGAACAGAAGTCCCCTCACCTTCTTCTACTTGAATACAGCTTTGATCCACGAGCACCACTGGAGTGCAGTGCCACATTGCCTTGGCATTTTTGGACCCTCACCTGCTCTGGCTGTCATTCCGGGGTATTCTTCTCTTGTCTGCCTTCCAGCAGACCAGAGAATAAGGTCGCTGAACAGTAATAGTAATCTATTCATTAAAAAGTGTAAAATAAATGTGAAAAAAAGTTTTTTTTAAATGTGAAAAAGCCCCTCCCCCCAATAAAAATTTTAATCACCCCTTTTCTCCATTTTAGTAAAAAAATGTAAAAATAAATAAATAATAAACATATGTGGTGTCAGAGCGTGCGTACATGTTCGGAATATCAAAATATAATGTTAATGATCCCCTACAGTGAACGGCATAAACGTAAAAAAAAGTCAGTAATTGCTGCTTTTTGGCCTCATCATATCCCAGAATAATTTAATAAAAAGTGATCAAAAGGTCACAATTACGTAAAAGAGGTACCGGTAAAAGCTACAGATCACAACGCAAAAAATAAGCCTCATACATCTCCATAAACAGAAAAAAAAGAGAGTTAGAGGGATCAGAATAAGGTGATTGATTTTTTTTTTAAGTAGCACAGTAGCACAATAACAGAAAAGCATGTAAACATGGGTATCATTTTAATCATATTGCTATATAAAAGAAAAAGACAGAAAAGGGTGTGCAGCAATGTGCCGTTATACTGGTGAGATGGAGGAGCAATGTGAAGTGATCACAGCCTGCTCATCTGATGATGTTGCACTAAGAGTGCAACACCTTTAGTCGCCTCTCGCCTGTTTTCAGGGTAGTTAGCCGGGGTGCAGCCAGGAGCTTTCCCGTCCGGAGTATATCTCAGGTCGGTCAGGTAGAGTAACATAGCTGTGGGCAGAAAAGGTTTTGAGGGGAGGGACCCCCTCTTCGTCAAGTCCAAGGATCATTGGACCTGACGAAGAGGGGGTCCCTCCCCTCGAAACCGGTAGTCCTAGCGCTTTTTATGTGAATAAACCCCTTGTCCTTCCACTACTGGAATATCCGAGCACTTTTTTGTGACAACTAATCATCCTGAACTTCACGGTAGAAGCGCCAATTAGAGCACCTTTTCTGCCCACAGCTATGGATTCTATCTTATTTTAATCATATTGACCTATAAAATAAATGGTACATGTCATTTTTACCATAAAGTGTACTGCGTAGAAACAAAACCCTCCAAAAGTAGCAAAATAGCATTTTACTTTTCAATTTCCCCACAAAAGAATATTTTTTCATTGCTCCATACACTTTATGGTAAAATAAAAGGTGTCTTTACAAAGTAAACTGGCTTTGTCCTTAAGGCCAAAATGGTCTGTGTCCTTAACCCCTTAAGGATGCAGGACGTAAATGTACGTCCTGGTGCGGTGGTACTTAACGCACCAGGACATACATTTACGTCCTGTGCATAACCGCGGGCATCGGAGCGATGCCCGTGTCATGCGCGGCTAATCCCGGCTGCTGATCGCAGCCAGGGTCCCGCCGGCAATGGCCGACGCCCGCGATCTCGTCCGCCATTAACCCCTCAGGCGTCCGCCATTAACCCCTCAGGTGCCGGGATCAATACAGATCCCGGCATCTGCGGCAGTGCGCGATTTGAATGAATGATCGGATCGCCCGCAGCTCTGCTGTGGGGATCCGATCATTCAGAACGCCGCACGGAGGTCCCCTCTCCTGCCTCCGTCCGGCTCCCGGCGTCTCCTGCTCTGGTCTGAGATCGAGCAGACCAGAGCAGAAGATCGCCGATAACACTGATCTGTTCTATGTCCTATACATAGAACAGATCAGTATTAGCAATCATGGTATTGCTATGAATAGTCCCCTATGGGGACTATTCAAGTGTAAAAAAAAATTAAAAAAAATGTAAAAGTAAAAGTAAAAAAAAAGTGAAAAATCCCCTCCCCCAATAAAAAAGTAAAACGTCCGTTTTTTCCTATTTTACCCCCAAAAAGCGTAAAAAATAAATTTTATAGACATATTTGGTATCATGGCATGCGTAAATGTCCGAACTATTAAAATAAAATGTTAATGATCCCGTACAGTGAACGGCGTGAACGAAAAAAAAAAAGTACAAAATTGCTACTTTTTTAATACATTTTATTAAAAAAAAAATTATAAAACATTTATTAAAAGTTTTTTATATGCAAATGTGGATTCAAAAAAAAGTACAGATCATGGCACAAAAAATGAGCCCCCATACCGCCACATATACGGAAAAATAAAAAAGTTAGAGGTCATCAAAATAAAGGGATTATAAACGTACTAATTTGGTTAAAAAGTTTGTGATTTTTTTTAAGCGCAACAATAATAGAAAAGTATGTAATAATGGGTATCATTTTAATCATATTGACCCTCAGAATAAAGAACACACATCATTTTTACCATAAATTGTACGGCGTGAAAACGAAACCTTCCAAAATTAGCAAAATTGCGTTTTTCGTTTTAATTTCCCCACAAAAATAGTGTTTTTTGGTTGCGCCATACATTTTATGATATAATGAGTTATGTCATTACAAAGCACAACTGGTCGCGCAAAAAACAAGCCCTCATACTAGTCTGTGGATGAAAATATAAAAGAGTTATGATTTTTAGAAGGCGAGGAGGAAAAAATGAAAACGTAAAAATTTAATTGTCTGAGTCCTTAAGGCCAAAAAGTTCTTAAGGGGTTAAAGGGTTAAAAAAAAATAATATATTTTTTCCCCCTTTTTTTTTAAACTTTTTTCATGCCTCTGGAAGGATTTAATAGTTGTACTACCATGTTAGGCCTTAACCAGGTCTGTGGCTACATGACAACCCAAAACCAGCCTATGATCATATCGGGAGACTTGGTGAAAGGGGATCCCCTCTGCCTATTAATTGCAGCATACAGGGGCTTAAACAGTCAACATTAAAGTAGTCTTTGATCCTGTTCACTGGCAGCAGGTTTCAGGTATAATACACAAACCTGCCACATATTGAGCAAGCTTAGTTCCCAAGTCCGCCCTGTATCTCCCCAGTGCACATTCTCTGAAATTGTGATTGTTAAGGGGTTAAAGGAAATCTGTCATCACTGTCATCTGCACTAACCTGTCGGTACAGTCAGGTAGTGCAGGTGACACTGATGAGAACGGTACTTACCTCTTCCCGTTCCATGCTGTTTCTTCAACAATCTTCTGCTGTATCCTCTGCTCCAGTCCTAACTTGGAGCATGGGCGGAGCTTAGTGACATCACCGCAGTTTGCTAGCAGTGGGACCCAGTAGAGAACAGCAGCAGCGATGTCACTAAGCTCCGCCCATGCTCCTGACCCGGGAACAGAAGATACGGCAGAAGATTGTGGGAGAACCAGAACACCGAACGGGACCAGGTAAGTATCGTTGTCATCAGTGTCACCTGCACTACCTGTCTGTATCGACAGGCTAGTGCAGGTGACACTGATGACAGATTTCCCATAATGCTGAATTAATGTACAGAATAGTAGTTTTCCACTGACTGTTATGTCTGTAAATACAATTAGCACAAACAATACATTCTGATGTGAATACCACATGATTGTACAGAGATGACCAGTGCTACAAGGTGCATGAGGTCTGTCACAGATTGTTTTTGCAGGAATTTCTCTGTCATGCAGAAACCACTCAATGACTGGCAAGAAGTGTTTCCTATGTTTTAAAGAGGGCCTGTCATCTGTTCTGACCTATCTGTTTTGGTAAATATTTTTATTAAATAAAATGTCTTTTAGGCCTCTGTGTTGTGTCGCTCCCTAGTTATAACTTTTGGCCTTGTCCAAATGGTGTGACTCTACACTGTCAGGCACTGACACTGTCTGGTCTGGTCAATGTCAGACAACTGGTCACAACTTGTTTATTTATACATAACTGATTATGATGCTGTACTACTGGTTACTGTTATTGTGCACACATTTTGTAAACCTGTCTACATATCACTGGATATTGTTATTGTTTATTTTATATGCTCCTAACAGTACTTTTGAGATTCAGCTTTAGTCTTGTTCTCCAGACCTCTGTGGAACCCCATAATCTCATTTGTCCAAAAAAAAAAATATATATATATATAAAAAAAAAAAAAAAAAAGAATAAATAAATTCAAATATCAATATATTATCAAGATAATAGTAATAGTATGACTGACACATATAGCACTGGTATTTATGGGGGTGATAATAGTAATAGTATGACTGACACATACAGCCCTCGTATTAATGGGGGTGATAAAAGTAATAGTATGACTGACACATATAGCACTGGTATTTATGGGGGTGATAGTAGTAATGGTATGATTGACAAATATAGCACTGGTATTAATGGGGGTGATAGTAGTAATAGTATGACTGACACATATAGCACTGGTATTAATGGGGGTGATAGTAGTAATAGTATGACTGACACATATAGCACTGGTATTAATGGGGGTGATAGGAGTGATAGTATGACTGACACATATAGCACTGGTATTAATTGGGGTGATAAAAGTAATAGTATGACTGACACATATAGCACTGGTATTAATGGGGGTGATAGGAGTGATAGTATGACTGACACATATAGCACTGGTATTAATGGGGGTGATAGTAGTAATAGTATGACTGACACATATAGCACTGGTATTTATGGGGGTGATACTAGTAATAGTATGACTGACACATATAGCACTGGTATTAATGGTGGTGATAATGGTAATAGTATGACTGACACATATAGCCCTGGTATTTATGGGGGTGATAGTAGTAATAGTATGACTGACACATATAGCCCTGGTATTAATGGGGGTGATAATAGTAATAGTATGACTGACACATATAGCCCTGGTATTTATGGGGGTGATAGTAGTAATAGTATGACTGACACACATAGCACTGGTATTTATGGGGGTGATAATAGTAATAGTATGACTGACACATATAGCACTGGTATTTATGGGGGTGATAGTAGTGATAGTATGACTGACACATATAGCACTGCTATTAATCGGGGTGATAGTAGTATTAGTATGACTGACATATATAGCACTGGTATTTATGGGGGTGATAGTAGTAATAGTATGACTGACACATATAGCACTGGTATTAATGGAGGTGATAATAGTAATAGTATGACTAACACATACAGCCCTCGTATTAATGGGGGTGATAAAAGTAATAGTATGACTGACACATATAGCACTGGTATTTATGGGGGTGATAGTAGTAATAGTATGACTGACACATATAGCACTGGTATTAATGGGGGTGACAATAGTAATAGTATGACTGACACATATAGCCCTGGTATTAATGGGGGTGATAATAGTAATAGTATGACTGACACATATAGCACTGGTATTTATGGGGGTGATAGGAGTGATAGTATGACTGACACATATAGCACTGGTATTTATGGGGGTGATAGTAGTAATAGTATGACTGACACATACAGCACTGGTATTAATGAAGGTGATAATAGTAATAGTATGACTGACACATATAGCACTGGTATTAATGGGGGTGATAGTAGTAATAGTATGACTGACACATATAGCACTGGTATTAATGGGGGTGATAGGAGTGATAGTATGACTGACACATATAGCACTGGTATTAATTGGGGTGATAAAAGTAATAGTATGACTGACACATATAACACTGGTATTAATGGGGGTGATAGTAGTAATAGTATGACTGACACATATAGCACTGGTATTAATGGTGGTGATAATGGTAATAGTATGACTGACACATATAGCCCTGGTATTTATGGGGGTGATAGTAGTAATAGTATGACTGACACATATAGCACTGGTATTAATGAAGGTGATAATAGTAATAGTATGACTGACACATATAGCACTGGTATTTATGGGGGTGATAGTAGTAATAGTATGACTGACACATATAGCACTGGTATTTATGGGGGTGATAGTAGTAATAGTATGACTGACACATATAGCCCTGGTATTAATGGGGGGTGATAATAGTAATAGTATGACTGACACATATAGCCCTGGTATTTATGGGGGTGATAGTAGTAATAGTATGACTGACACATATAGCCCTGGTATTTATGGGGGTGATAGTAGTAATAGTATGACTGACACATATAGCACTGGTATTAATGGGGGTGATAGTAGTAATAGTATGACTGACATATATAGCACTGGTATTTATGGGGGTGATAGTAGTAATAGTATGACTGACACATATAGCACTGGTATTAATGGGGGTGATAATAGTAATAGTATGACTGACACATATAGCACTGGTATTTATGGGGGTGATAGTAGTAATAGTATGACTGACACATATAGCACTGGTATTTATGGGGGTGATAATAGTAATAGTATGACTGACACATATAGCACTGGTATTTATGGGGGTGATAGTAGTAATAGTATGACTGACACATATAGCACTGGTATTTATGGGGGTGATAGTAGTAATAGTATGACTGACACATATAGCCCTGGTATTAATGGGGGTGATAATAGTAATAGTATGACTGACACATATAGCACTGGTATTTATGGGGGTGATAGTAGTAATAGCAAAAAGAGAGTGAACAGTATTTGGGATTATTGAGGGGGTTAGCTGAAGTTCACACCCATGGATTCATGTACACGGCAGTGCTAACTCTGTACTGTTTCTATGCATAGTATTATATGTATCAGTCATATAACTGCTAGTAGCACTGGTATATAGCATGATGGGGGGTGATAGCATTAATAGTATGACACAATTGGTACCTGGTGTGACAGATGAGAAGCAGCAAACTGCTAAAGCCGGTGGGTCCCTGTGTAGGTTCGTGGCGCCCACTGCTCCTCTTTGGCAGGTGCCAAACAGGGAGAAGGAGGTACATGTCTGGCCACCACAGGGGCCAGCGGCAGCTGATGTGCCTATACTAGGCATGTCTTTACCAGAAGCCACCGATGTCTTAACACAGCAGTAGCAATAATTTAAATAAAAGCCTGAGACCCGGGGTGCCAGACCCTGGGCTACAGCACTTTTAGCCCCCAGCATCACCACTTTTAAAAGCAAGCTTGGTAATATACTGCAGTTTATTAGAAAAAAAATGTCTCCTTCTCAAATTATAAGCCACTGTCTCTTCTCCCTACTGAACTGATCATTTACTCTCAATTCACTACTAGAATCTGGCGTGATATATCAAACCAACTAACAGCTCAATGAAAGAAGAGGTGAAATGCTGCACAATGATGTCTACTGAAAAGACAAGGAGGAGGTGCAGTAAGAGGTGAGCTCAGTGAAAACTGACAATTAGAGATAGAGTCTCAAGAGGGAAAAACTGGTAAAAAAAAAATGCAATAAACAAGTCGGATAATGGCCAGAATACTTCTATTTCTCATTTAAACATACATGAAAACTTGGAGCGGGGGGGATGGGGGGGTGTTGACCACGGCCGCTCTGAGCAGGAGAAGAGCTGGTGTTCTGTAAATAAAGCTTTAGAACACCGGGGTGCTGAGAAGAAGATTATGTGGAGTCCCAGCGGTCTA
This sequence comes from Hyla sarda, assembly GCF_029499605.1. NCBI lineage: Eukaryota > Metazoa > Chordata > Amphibia > Anura > Hylidae > Hyla > Hyla sarda. The sequence goes on from NC_079189.1 coordinate 211,963,029, forward strand.
ACTGCCCGAGATCAGACACGTATCCCCTATCCTCTGGATAGGGGATAAGATGTAATGTACCAAAGCTTCCCATTAATACATTTTAGACATTTTCCCCTCATCTGAAAAGAGCAATGGCTTATAGGAAACAGGTATGACCTTGTGGAAAGCAGACTTGGCCTATAATAATTTGAATCTAATGTAAAGTAATCCATCCAAACTTGGTGTAAAATTGGGTGAGACATTCTACAGATAAAACAGCCTAAATGTTAGACAGTTTTATAAACTGCCCTCCATCCATACTTTTTGTACACTTTGGAATAACCCAATACACCTGTCACTTGTCTTTATTTTTTGCGTACTTGTACTTTGTAATGACACCATTTACTTTACCATAACATGTACAACGCAATGAGAAAAAATATATATTTGTGTGAGGAAATGAAAAAAAAAAATACAATTTTGCTACTTTTGGGAGAATAATTCCAGCCGCCATTTCAACTCTTCGGACCCCAACGATTGCGCCACAGGGTCTGATCAGTACCCTTATTTCACTGCCACCTTTATTGTTAGCCTTTAGATGCCGTGATCGGCATTGATCACAGCATCTAAAAGGTGATGGCATAAATCATTGTGATCACTGTTATCAGCCATTTGCAGTGAGTCCCAGCTGCTGAGCATCTGGTCCTTGTAGTCTATGAACCGAGCACAGCTCATGCACTCGTCTTATAGACAGTAAAAACTGCAGAATATAAATGTACATCCCGGTGTGTTAGGTACCTGGTGGCTAGGATGTTAACTTACGTCCAAAGTCGTCTAGGGATTAAGTCACCATATTTATGCTCTATATACTGCTTATACTTGTATTTATAATAGTATTTCTGCTTTTTTATTGTTCTGTTAAATTTTGAAAGACCTGATGTAATTTTCTTTCAATTCCAAAATGAACGTGTTTTTATCTATAGAAGGAGTGTTACACCTCTTATCCATGAGTTCTCTTCAGCATCTGAATAGGGTACCATAAAAGAGAGCTGTCAGGTACAGAACCTATAAACATAAATCAATAGGAGCACACTGCGGGACAAATCTTTTTATGGCGAAATGTGATGACAGAAAGGTACAATGCTATATTAATGTGGGGAGAGATCCCTTATAAACAAATATTCAGTGAGTCATCCAGCATGCCAATGCCATTTACAAGCATTCTATCATACATTGTTACAGCTAGCTGACCTTTCAGAAGTGAATCTCATCTGTTTATGAGTTTTGCTCTCAGCAGATATAAAATGTGCCATTTTTCAGACTAGAGACAGCAATTATGTAAATAATGCAGCAACAATGTGCAGATACATGTACTAGTCTAGTGCTTGAAGGCAGAATCAACATTGCACAGAAATTCAAGGTATTGCATAAAAAAGCACATTAAAGGGGTACTCCGGTAGTCAACGTGTTTTTCCGTTTTTGACCTACCCCGTTTGTTTTGTTTCATTTCTATTCTTGTTGTTTAGCCTACTCTATTTCCGTTCTTTGTTGTCTTTTTATCCCTCACTTTGTTTTCCTATCTTTGCTTCTATTTCCTGTTTCTTGCTGTGCTGAAAACTACAAAGCCCAGCATGAAACATGCCTTGCTGGTTTGGGGCAGCTCCTTTTTTTTTGGTTGTTTGTTCCGCCCTTTACCCACCCTACTATTTTCCCGGATCAGCCCCCTTATACACAGCACACTAATATAATCAGCCCTTGTTGGGATACACTGTCATACACACACAAAAGGGACTACAACTCCCAGCATGTGTCATTCAGAAGTCCCCCCTCCCCCTTCACATATAAAGATCATTCCCAATATAAGATTTATTCCCCTGCAGTCCATACATCCCCAACCCGTGCACCTTCTCATCCTCCCCTTCAGATAACACTTATCTTATCTGTGTTCCTTCTCCTGTGAAGACCTGCGTCCTTAGAATACAGAGCAGGGAGAGGGGAGGTGAGGAGCTGTGTACTCAGCTGGATGCAATGAGGGGGCGTGGCTTATTTTTCTCATGCAGACAGAGGAAAAAAAAAAGCTATGACATCTTGTCCACAACAGACTCAGAACATGACCGACTATGGACAACAGTAAAAGAAAACCCTCTGAACTACAGAACTTCCTGCCCAACAAACAGGTAAGAAAAACACATACATGCTGCCAAAACATATAACACATGTATATTGCAAAAAAACTAAACTTACAGAGAAGATGCCATATAGTCAAAAAAATTAACCACCGGAGTACCCCTTTAAGTTGAAGTATATGAATGAGTAAGAAGGGGGGTTGTTTAATCAAAACAACCCATCCATAGCCATATACCCCATAGGGGCACATGATTATCATAAAGGGGGCCTTCACTTGGGATATCTTTCTATTAGCAAGAGCAGAGAACTTTTCTTATATTTTAACCTTTCATGAATGGATCATGTCTTCCAGGGAATAGTTTCCATATAATGGTATATTTTCCTGCAGTGGTTTCTCGATTGCAAATCTTGTGACTAGCCAGATTTTCGTTGTTCAGGTGACAACACACTATAAAGCAGGCCATACATTTAAGACAACCATCTTGGATGACCTTGCCATAGGTTTGCCGTGCATAGGTTGTGTCTGGTATTATTAAGCTGTTTGTGAGGGATCTTGTTTCTATTCTTTCTCTGCCTAGTTATTAAGTTATATTTAAATGGAACAAGTCACATAAAAATGCAGCCCAATGTGTGTTCAGCATGTTATAGAACAGGGGGAGCTGAGCAGTGCTCATCTAGGCTAAGAAGTCCAGTGGGCGGTCCTACTCAGGGATTGACAGCTAAATGTTGAAATATTCCGGGAACTTTTATCATAAAACTAACATATATATATATATATATATATATATATATATATATATATATATAATGAAGTATTTTTCTCAGAAGAGGATTGCAGTAACACATTTTTTTTACTATACACATGTTTATTCCCTTTGTGCGTATTGGAACTAAAGCAAAAAAGGGAGGAAAAAAGCAAATTGGACATAATGTCACACCAAACTCCAAAAATGGGCTGGCCAAAATTATTGGCACCCTTAACTTAATATTTGGGTCCACACCATTTGGAAACAATAACTGAAATCAGAGGCTTCCTATAACCATCAATAAGCTTCTTACACCTCTCAGCCGGAATGTTGGACAACTCTTCTATTGCAAACTGCTCCAGGTTTCTCTTATTGGAAGGGCGCCTTTTCCCAACAGCAATTTTAAGATCTCTCCAGAGGTGTTCAATGGGATTTAGATCTGGACTCATTGCTGGCCACTTCAGAACTTTCCAGCGCTTTGTTGCCATCCATTTCTGGGCGCTTTTTGACATATGTTTGTGGTCATTGTCCTGCCAGAAGACCCAAGATCTCAGACACAAACCGAGCTTTCTGACACTGGGCTGTACAGTGCGAACCAAATTCCGTTGGTAATCCTCAGATTTCATGATGCCTTGCACATTCAAGGCACCCAGTGCCAGAGGCAGCAGAACAACCCCAAAACATAACTGAACCCCCACCATATTTCACTGTAGGTACTGTGTTCTTTTCTTTGTAGGCCTCATTCCGTTTTCGGTAAACAGTAGAATGATGTGCTTTACCAAAAAGCTCTATCTTGGTCTCACCTGTCCACAAGGCGTTTTCCCAGAAGGATTTTGGATTACTCAAGTTCATTTTGGCAAAATTTAGTCTTGCTTTTTTATGTCTCTGTGTCAGTGGGGTCCTCCTGGGTCTCCTGCCATAGCGTTTCATTTCATTAAAACGTTGACGGATAGTTTGCGCTGACACTGATGCTGCCTGAGCCTGCAGGACAGCTTGAATATCTTTGGAACTTGTTTGGGGCTGCTTATCCACGATCCAGACTATCCTGCATTTACACCTTTCATCAATTTTTCTCTTCCGTCCATGCCCAGGGAGATTAGCTACAGTGCTATGGGTTGCAAACTTCTTGATAATGTTGCGCACTGTGGACAAAGGCATATCTAGATCTCTGGAGATGGACTTGAAACCTTGAGATTGTTGATATTTTTCAACAATTTTGGTTCTCAAATCCACAGACAGTTCTCTTCTCCTCTTTCTGTTGTCCATGCTTAGTGTGGCACACACAGACACACAATGCAAAGACTAAGTGAACTCCTCTCCTTTTTATTTGCTTTCAGATGTGATTTTTATATTGTCCACACCTGTTACTTTCCCCAGGTGAGTTTAACGGAGCATCACATGCTTGAAACAATCTTATTTTTCCACAATTTTTAAAGGGTGCCAATAATTTTGTCCACCCCATTTTTGGAGTTTAGTCTGGCATTATGTTCAATTTGCTTTTTTTCATCCCTTTTTTAGTTTAGTTCCAATGCACATAAAATGAACATAAACATGTGTATAGCAAAACATGTGTTACTGCAATCCTTTTCTGTGAGAAATACCTGATTTTCTAGAAAAATTTCAGGGGTGCCAACATTTACGACCATGCCTGTGTATGTATATATATATATATATATATTTATTTATTTTTTTTTTAAGCTGCTTAGCTCCTGTGTTAACACTTTGTAAAATTTTGAGGGGTATCTTGCAGACTTTATTTTTCCAGATTATGGATAAAATAAATTACACTGCAAAATTATATGAAGTGTGAACATGGCCTTAGACTACATTTTCAAGGTGACAGGTTCCCTTTAAGCAGTACATTATAAAACTAACCATAAACAGAAAATTGCATGGGGGAGAACATAAAAAAAGAACATCTCTGAGTTGTTTATATAAATACTAATAAAACGGAAAAGTGAAATGGATTTCTTAGCAGTTTAATGATTGAAATAGGCAAAAAATTGATATACAGTATGAGTAACACATACGTGTCTTGGGTATTGTTTACTAAGCTCTATCAGCAAGGTCAGGTTTACATTCTCATCAATCCAGTGCCTTAAAGGGGTACTCCGGTGAAAACCTTTTTTCTTTTAAAGCAACTGTTGGCAGAAAGTTAAACAGATTTGTAAATTACTTCTATTAAAAAATCTTAATCCTTCCTGTACTTATTAGCTGCTGAATACTACAGAGGAAATTATTTTCTTTTTGGAATGCTCTCTGATGACTTCACAAGCACAGTTCTCTCTGCTGACGTTATTATAATAATAATAACACTTTATTTATTGTTGTCCTTAGTGGGATTTGAACCCAAGTCCCCAGCACTGCAAGGCAGCAGTGCTAACCACTGAGCCACCATGCTGCCCTTAGCATACATCTGCTATGCATGGTTGCTAAAATGGACAGAGATGTCAGCAAAGAGCACTGTGTGTTCGTGATGTCATCAGTGTTCCAAAAAGAAAGGAATTTCCTCTGTAGCATTCAGCAGCTAAAAAGTACTGGAAGGATTAAGATTTTTTAATAGAAGTAATTTACAAATATGTTTAACTTTCTGCCACCAGTTGATTTAAAAGAAAAAAGGTTTTCACCGGAGTACCCCTTTAAGGTACCCATACACATTAGAATGAAGTGGATGAAAACAGTCAATTGCAACCACAATGGTCTCTAGTAGGATGACATTTAACAATGACAGATCATGTTCAAAAAGTAAGTTAAGTTAAAAAAAATGTGTAACTTGTTAATGAACGATCTATCCACTGAATTCCTAGAAAAATGATTCATCCTTCTCTCAGTGTATGGCTGCATTAATGAAACCATCATTCACAAGACGATTATTCATTCAATATATCTAATGTGTATGGCCACCTTAAGAGGGATGTGTATCAATATGGGTGTAAACCGATACTTAATAGTTACAATGATGGAGCATACAATACAGCACAGTAGGTCAAATAAATAGCAAATTCTACAATATGATTTAAAAAGTACGCATAATAAGACTCTGGAGTGCATTTGGGCACTAAGTGCAAGCATTTATTATATCACCACCTTATGACCAAGAATCAAAGCTTATAATTGTGGAGTGTGACAAAAGAAACTGTTTCTATAACATAACTTATAGGGGTACTCCGGCGGAAACCTTTTTTTTTTAATCAACTGATGCCAGAAAGTTAAACAGATTTGTAAATTACTTCTATTAAAAAATATTAATCCTTCCAGTACTTATTTCCTGCTGAATACAACAGAGGAAGTTCTTTTCTTTTTGGATTTCTTTTCACCTGACACCTCTGTCCATGTCAGGAACTGTCCAGAGCTGGAGAAAATCTGCATAGCAAATCTCTCTTGCTCTGGACAGTTCCTAAAATGGAAAGAGGTGTCAGCAGAGAGCACTGTGGTCAGACAGAAAATAAATCCAAAAAGAAAAGAATTTCCTCTGTAGTATTCAGCAGCTAATAAGGAAGTACTGGCAGGATAAAGATTTTTTTTATAGAAGTAATTTATAAATCTGTTTAACTTTTTGGCACCAGTTGATTTAAAAGAAAAAGTCTTCCACCGGAGTACCCCTTTAAACAGATCAATGTGCGATACAGTTGCCAAGGCTATTATATGACGCCCAGCGAGTTCTGTGCACATGCCCTTTTCTCATGAACGGGACTCGTGCAAGGAACTTTCTAGGTGTTGGTTGTCCAGATTAAACAATTCCTTTTAGACTTGGAGTCCCCATTAGCTATATTTCTACCAGAGAACCCACAATGGCAATTCTCACCCTTTCTGTCACTTTACAGCACTGCTCATTACACATTGTTACGCCGAGCGCTCCGGGTCCCCGCTCCTCCCCGGAGCGCTCGCTACACTCCTCTCACTGCAGCGCTCCGGGCCCGGGGCGCTGCGATACCGCCTCTGGCCGGGATGCGATTCGCGATGCGGGTAGCGCCCGCTCGCGATGCGCACCCCGGCTCCCGTACCTGACTCGCTCTCCGTCAGTTCTGTCCCGGCGCGCGCGGCCCCGCTCCCTAGGGCGCGCGCGCGCCGGGTCTCTGCGATTTAAAGGGCCACTGCGCCGCTGATTGGCGCAGTGGTTCCAATTAGTGTTTACACCTGTGCACTTCCCTATATCACCTCACTTCCCCTTCACTCCCTCGCCGGATCTTGTTGCCTTAGTGCCAGTGAAAGCGTTTCCTTGTGTGTTCCTAGCCTGTGTTCCAGACCTCCTGCCGTTGCCCCTGACTACGATCCTTGCTGCCTGCCCCGACCTTCTGCTACGTCCGACCTTGCTTCTGTCTACTCCCTTGTACCGCGCCTATCTTCAGCAGCCAGAGAGGTTGAGCCGTTGCTAGGGGATACGACCTGGTCACTACCGCCGCAGCAAGACCATCCCGCTTTGCGGCGGGCTCTGGTGAAAACCAGTAGTGACTTAGAACCGATCCTCTAGCACGGTCCACGCCAATCCCTCTCTGGCACAGAGGATCCACTACCTGCCAGCCGGCATCGTGACAGTAGATCCGGCCATGGATCCCGCTGAAGTTCCTCTGCCAGTTGTCGCTGACCTCACCACGGTGGTCGCCCAGCAGTCACAACAGATTGCGCAACAAGGCCAACAGCTGTCTCAACTGACTGTTATGCTACAACAGTTACTACCACAGCTCCAGCAACCATCTCCTCCGCCAGCTCCTGTACCTCCTCCGCAGCGAGTGGCCGCTTCTGGACTACGACTATCCTTGCCGGATAAATTTGATGGGGACTCTAAGCTTTGCCGTGGCTTCCTTTCCCAATGTTCATTACACTTGGAGATGATGTCGGACCAGTTCCCCACTGAAAGGTCTAAGGTGGCTTTCGTAGTCAGCCTGCTGTCTGGAAAAGCCCTGGCTTGGGCCACACCGCTCTGGGACCGCAATGACCCCGTCACTGCCTCTGTACACTCCTTCTTCTCGGAAATTCGAAGTGTCTTTGAGGAACCTGCCCGAGCCTCTTCTGCTGAGACTGCCCTGTTGAACCTGGTCCAGGGTAATTCTTCCGTTGGCGAGTATGCCGTACAATTCCGTACTCTTGCTTCTGAATTATCCTGGAACAATGAGGCCCTCTGCGCGACCTTTAAAAAAGGCCTATCCAGTAACATTAAAGATGTTCTGGCCGCACGAGAAATGCCTGCTAATCTTCATGAACTTATTCACCTAGCCACTCGCATTGACATGCGTTTTTCCGAAAGGCGTCAGGAGCTCCGCCAAGATATGGACTCTGTTCGCACGAGGCGTTTCTTCTCCTCGGCTCCTCTCTCCTCTGGTTCCCTGCAATCTGTTCCTGTGCCTCCCGCCGTGGAGGCTATGCAGGTCGACCGGTCTCGCCTGACATCTCAAGAGAGGACACGACGCCGCATGGAGAACCTCTGCCTGTACTGTGCTAGTACCGAACACTTCCTGAGGGATTGTCCTATCCGCCCTCCCCGCCTGGAAAGACGTACCCTGACTCCGCACAAAGGTGAGACAATCCTTGATGTCCACTCTGCTTCTCCACGTCTTACTGTGCCTGTGCGGATGTCTGCCTCTGCCTTCTCCTTCTCTTCTGTGGCCTTCTTAGACTCTGGATCTGCAGGAAATTTTATTTTGGCCTCTCTCGTCAACAGGTTCAACATCCCAGTGACCAGTCTCACCAGACCCCTTTACATCAATTGTATAAACAATGAAAGATTGGACTGTTCCATACGTTTCCGCACGGAGCCCCTTCTAATGAGCATCGGATCTCATCACGAGAGGATTGAACTTTTGGTCCTCCCCAATTGCACCTCGGAAATTCTCCTTGGACTTCCCTGGCTTCAACTTCATTCCCCAACCCTGGATTGGTCCACTGGGGAGATCAAGAGTTGGGGGCCCTCTTGTTCCAAGGACTGTCTAAAACCGGTTCCCAGTAACCCTTGCCGTAACTCTGTGCTTCCTCCAGTAACCGGTCTCCCTAAGGCCTATATGGACTTCGCGGATGTTTTCTGCAAAAAACAAGCGGAGACTCTACCTCCTCACAGGCCTTATGATTGTCCTATCGACCTCCTCCCGGGCACTACTCCACCCCGGGGCAGAATTTATCCTCTCTCTGCCCCAGAGACTCTTGCCATGTCTGAATACGTCCAGGAGAATCTAAAAAAGGGCTTTATCCGTAAATCCTCCTCTCCTGCCGGAGCCGGATTTTTCTTTGTGTCCAAAAAAGATGGCTCTCTACGTCCTTGCATTGACTACCGCGGACTTAATAAAATCACGGTTAAAAACCGCTACCCCTTACCCCTCATCTCTGAACTCTTTGATCGCCTCCAAGGTGCCCACATCTTTACTAAATTGGACTTAAGAGGCGCCTATAACCTCATCCGCATCAGAGAGGGGGATGAGTGGAAAACAGCATTTAACACCAGAGATGGACACTTTGAGTATCTGGTCATGCCCTTTGGCCTGTGCAACGCCCCTGCTGTCTTCCAAGACTTTGTTAATGAAATTTTTCGTGATCTGTTATACTCCTGTGTTGTTGTATATCTTGATGATATCCTAATTTTTTCGGCCAATCTAGAAGAACACCGCCAGCATGTCCGTATGGTTCTTCAGAGACTTCGTGACAATCAACTCTATGCTAAAATTGAGAAATGTCTGTTTGAATGCCAATCTCTTCCTTTTCTAGGATACTTGGTCTCTGGCCAGGGACTACAGATGGATCCAGATAAACTCTCTGCCGTCTTGGATTGGCCACGCCCCTCCGGACTCCGTGCCATCCAACGTTTTTTGGGGTTCGCCAATTATTACAGGCAATTTATTCCACATTTTTCTACCATTGTGGCTCCTATTGTGGCTTTAACAAAAAAAAATGCCGATCCCAAGTCTTGGCCTCCTCAAGCGGAAGACGCCTTTAAACGACTCAAGTCCGCCTTCTCTTCGGCTCCCGTGCTCTCCAGACCTGACCCATCTAAACCCTTCCTATTGGAGGTTGATGCCTCCTCAGTGGGAGCTGGAGCTGTCCTTCTACAAAAAAACTCTTCCGGGCATGCTGTTACTTGTGGTTTTTTTTCTAGGACCTTCTCTCCGGCGGAGAGGAACTACTCCATCGGGGATCGAGAGCTTCTAGCCATTAAATTAGCACTTGAGGAATGGAGGCATCTGCTGGAGGGATCAAGATTTCCAGTTATTATTTACACCGATCACAAGAACCTCTCATACCTCGAGTCTGCCCAACGGCTGAATCCTCGTCAGGCCAGGTGGTCTCTGTTCTTTGCCCGATTTAATTTTGAAATTCACTTTCGGCCTGCTGATAAGAACATTAGGGCCGATGCTCTCTCTCGTTCCTCAGATGCTTCTGAAATTGAACTCTCTCCTCAACACATCATTCCTCCTGACTGCCTGATTTCCACTTCTCCAGCCTCCATCAGGCAAACTCCACCAGGAAAGACCTTTGTTTCTCCACGCCAACGCCTCGGAATCCTCAAATGGGGTCACTCCTCCCATCTCGCAGGTCATGCGGGCATCAAGAAATCTGTGCAACTCATCTCTCGCTTCTATTGGTGGCCGACTCTAGAGACTGATGTGGTGGACTTTGTGCGAGCCTGCACTATCTGTGCCCGGGATAAGACTCCTCGCCAGAAGCCCGCTGGTTTTCTTCTTCCTCTGCCTGTTCCCGAACAACCTTGGTCTCTGATTGGTATGGATTTTATTACTGACTTACCCCCATCCCATGGCAACACTGTTATTTGGGTGGTCGTTGATCGATTCTCCAAAATGGCACATTTCATCCCTCTTCCTGGTCTTCCTTCAGCGCCTCAGTTGGCTAAACAATTTTTTGTACACATTTTTCGTCTTCACGGGTTGCCTACGCAGATCGTCTCGGATAGAGGCGTCCAATTTGTGTCTAAATTCTGGAGGGCTCTCTGTAAACAACTCAAGATTAAATTAAATTTTTCTTCTGCATACCATCCTCAATCCAATGGACAAGTAGAAAGAATTAACCAGATCTTGGGTGACTATTTACGACATTTTGTTTCCTCCCGCCAGGATGACTGGGCAGATCTTCTACCTTGGGCCGAATTCTCGTATAATTTCAGAATCTCTGAATCTTCCTCCAAATCCCCGTTTTTCGTGGTGTACGGCCGTCACCCTCTTCCCCCCCTCCCTACCCCCTTGCCCTCTGGTCTGCCCGCTGTGGATGAAATTTCTCGTGATCTCTCCATCATATGGAGAGAGACCCAAAATTCTCTCTTACAGGCTTCTTCACGCATGAAGAGATTCGCGGATAAGAAAAGAAGAGCTCCTCCCATTTTTTCCCCTGGAGACAAGGTATGGCTCTCCGCCAAATATGTCCGCTTCCGTGTCCCTAGCTATAAGTTGGGACCACGCTATCTTGGTCCTTTCAAGATTTTGCGCCAGATTAATCCTGTCTCTTACAAACTTCTTCTTCCTCCTTCTCTTCGTATTCCTAATGCCTTTCATGTTTCTCTTCTTAAACCACTTATCATTAACCGTTTCTCTCCCAAATCTGTTCCCCCCACTCCTGTCTCCGGCTCCTCGGACATCTTCTCCGTCAAGGAAATTTTGGCATCTAAAAAGGTCAGAGGGAAAACCTTCTTTTTAGTGGATTGGGAGGGTTGTGGTCCTGAAGAGAGGTCCTGGGAACCTGAGGACAATATCCTGGACAAAAGTCTGGTCCTCAGGTTCTCAGGCTCCAAGAAGAGGGGGAGACCCAAGGGGGGGGGTACTGTTACGCCGAGCGCTCCGGGTCCCCGCTCCTCCCCGGAGCGCTCGCTACACTCCTCTCACTGCAGCGCTCCGGGCCCGGGGCGCTGCGATACCGCCTCTGGCCGGGATGCGATTCGCGATGCGGGTAGCGCCCGCTCGCGATGCGCACCCCGGCTCCCGTACCTGACTCGCTCTCCGTCAGTTCTGTCCCGGCGCGCGCGGCCCCGCTCCCTAGGGCGCGCGCGCGCCGGGTCTCTGCGATTTAAAGGGCCACTGCGCCGCTGATTGGCGCAGTGGTTCCAATTAGTGTTTACACCTGTGCACTTCCCTATATCACCTCACTTCCCCTTCACTCCCTCGCCGGATCTTGTTGCCTTAGTGCCAGTGAAAGCGTTTCCTTGTGTGTTCCTAGCCTGTGTTCCAGACCTCCTGCCGTTGCCCCTGACTACGATCCTTGCTGCCTGCCCCGACCTTCTGCTACGTCCGACCTTGCTTCTGTCTACTCCCTTGTACCGCGCCTATCTTCAGCAGCCAGAGAGGTTGAGCCGTTGCTAGGGGATACGACCTGGTCACTACCGCCGCAGCAAGACCATCCCGCTTTGCGGCGGGCTCTGGTGAAAACCAGTAGTGACTTAGAACCGATCCTCTAGCACGGTCCACGCCAATCCCTCTCTGGCACAGAGGATCCACTACCTGCCAGCCGGCATCGTGACACACATTCAAGTCAATGGGCATCTACTGATTATGTATGCTGGTGACATGACCCATAGGAATGTTTTGTTTAGTTAGAGGGGTGTCCTGATCAGAGAGCCTCATACATATTTCATTATGCACTGGATTATTATAAAGATGTGGTAGCAAGAGAAAAAAAACTGGAAAACGCACTCACCGGGGACTTGCTGAGATGAGCAGTTTCTTTATTCGAGCGTGCTGTACAGGTACACAAGACAGGTGCACAGGGAGCTGAAGGTGGAAACAGGCAGGGGCGGCAACTAGTTTCGCGCACGTGGGCGCTTCCTCTGGCTCTGCGAGCCAGAGGAAGCACCCACGTGCGTGAAACTAGTTGCCGCCCCTGCACACCCCCCCCGCCTGTTTCCACCTTCAGCTCCCTGTGCACCTGTCTTGTGTTCCTGTACAGCACGCTCGAATAAAGAAACTGCTCATCTCAGCAAGTCCCCGGTGAGTGCGTTTTCCAGTTTTTTCTCTTGCTACTACATGTATATGCTACTCCGTCCTTATGGATCACAGCACCACCTTATGAAGGGACACTGCAGCGTTTACACAGACATATCCAGGGTTTGCCATTACTATTAACCATCGCATCACTGCCGTCCAGACTAGCGGTGCCGGACTTATCACTTCTCTTCTCTTTTCTGTTGTGGATTATTATAAAGAGGACTCATTGTATGATCATTAGAGCTTTGGGCCAAAACAAAATAAGTTCATTCTCACCTTCTGCGATCAACTGTAATCTGCTGGGAAACCTAGCAGCCTCGCTGCCGCAGGACAAATAAGGTATTATACGGTGTCCATTAAAATGAATGTATGGAATCTAAACCTTTGAGGAGATGTTTGCATTGTTACAGATTTCACTCATGTTCTTCTTTCATCTTGCTTTGTTTCCTTCAGCTTCATCTCTTTTGTCCTACTGTACGTCAGCATATATAACATATATAATGTGTATAACTGTATAACTGGTGTTTTGAGCCTGCCTTTTAATTTCAATAAAAATTATTGATGAGCTAACCAATGGAGGGTCGGAATGAAGGATTACCCTGTACTGACTCCGGATACCCTGATAGGGTAGACAATGGGCTTTCTGAACTAGAAAACCTCTTTTATGAAAATTGTCATTGTGTGTGCAGGATGTTCCCCGTTTTTCTCCACTTGCAGTTGGATTCGCCTATAGCTAATGTTATATAAGAAATTGCTAATGTGCAATTCTCCAATATATAGTAGTGAGAAGCCAGAGAAGGGTTTTATGTTAAATAGCTATGATCATACAATCCCTCTAACTTATACTGTACCTATGAATATTCCAAAATACCATATACAGTACAAAACAGGCCAAAATGAACCCAATTTAAACAGCATGGTAATGATACCTCTTATGATATACAGTGATCCCCCAACTTACAATGGCCTCAACATACAATAGTTTCAACATACAATGGTCTTTTCTGGACCGTTGTCACTTGAAACCAGACTCAACATACAATGCTACGGACAGTCCAGATCTGCGAAACGTGTCAATGGCCGGAAGAACTGACCAATCAAATGGACATTTTACTGGTAAAACACCTGTATTATTGAAGTGCATGCACTGACTGGTGTCTGGTAGCGCCACCTACAGTTCAGGGAGGTATTACATGTTCTGTACTACTCTTTACCTGTGCCACGGTTAGCTGCTCCTTTGGACACCAAGTAAGGAGCGGTTCCATTTTACTTTTTTAGGACATTGTGTACTGTACAGGACCCTGAAAAAGCTCCTGTCCTCTACATAGACTAGTGTTTCCCAACGAGGGTGCCTCCAGCTGTTGCAAAACTACAACTCCCAGCATGCCCGGACAGCCTTTGGCTGTCCGGGCATGCTGGGAGTTGTAGTTTTGCAACAGCTGGACGCACCCTCATTGGGAAACACTGAAATAGACAGTGATTACATCTCCCAGCAGATCTTTCTTACTTTCATATGTAAGGATTTGCTTTATCTATATTAGTTATCTACTTATTTTTCTTTAATCCTCACTTCTTCCTATTTTTGGATGACATTTTGGTGGCTTCAGAACCAATTACCAGGTTTCCATAGAGTTCTGGTCTCAACATACAATGGTTTCAACATACAATGGTCGTCCCAGAACCAATTAATATTGTAACTTGAGGGACCACTGTACATCTTTTCAACAGCTTCTTCCCTGTTACCAGCTGTTGAACCTTGGATTCACATTTCTCAAAGAAGGCACTCAGCATAATACTTTGTGATACAATACTTCCAGTGTTTACTAAATGTTCAAGTGATTTAATGTAAAACCAGTGTATCAATGACGGATACGGTCCATTGACTGAGAAAAAGGATACAATTAGTTGGAACACATAGTTACAAGAAGCCATAGAGGTAGGAAGATTCAGTATAACCATTCTCTGCTCTGAAATTCATGTACCACTTTTCTTAAAGGGGTACTCCGCCACTAGACATCTTATCCCCTATCCAAAGGATAGGGGATAAGATGTCAGATCGCCGCGGTCCCGCAGCTGGGGAGCACCGGGATTGTCGCTGCGGCACCCCGCCATCATTACTGCACAGAGCGAGTTCCTCTGTGCGTAATGACGGGCGATACAGGGGACGGAGCAGCGTGACGTCATGGCTCCGCCCCTCGTAACATCACGGCCCGTCCCTTTAATGCAAGTCTATGGCAGGGGGGCGGGTGACGTAATGATGCTCCAGCCCCTGTATTGCCTGTCATTACGTGCAGAGCGATCTCGCTCTGTGCAGTAATGATAGTGAAGTGCCGCAGCGGCGATCCTGGGGGTCCCCAGCAGCGGGACCGCGGCGATCTGACATCTTATCTCCTATCCTTTGGATAGGGGATAAGATGCCAGGGGCGGAGTACCCCTTTAAGTCTATTGTCATTGGTTACACAATGTCTTCCACAAGCTTCCTTTCATGTTCAAGGACCTTGTTTGAGTAGAATGTACCTAAAACAAACCTGCGCAGCATGGGAAGGCAGAATATTGCACAGTGGTCTCCAAACTGTGGACCTCCAGATGTTGCAAAACGGTAACTTGCCCAGACAGGATTTGTAGTTTTGCAGCATCTGGAGGTCCACAGATTGGAGACCACTGATATAGCAGATAGAACTTCCTGTGACTACTTCTATTTAGATGGTTGTATTATAGAATCATTCAGAGGGACATAGAAGATAAATGGTGTACTGCACCCTGTATATAAATAGGAAAGAAGATTAGGCTTGCAGAATAGAAAATACAGAAACTTTGAAAAACAAATCAAATACTAACATCATTGAAGAGGTCGGGCAAGACGCCTCTGACCTAAACTGCTGAACCTAGTGCAACATATGTACGTTATACCCCTGTGTATATCAATCTCTATGTGCACCACACTTCATGTTAATGTGCTATGATGCAACCTTTCTGCATAATAAGTGACGAATACAAACCGTAAGTACTGTACTAACCGTAAGTACAGTCTATATAACAGATGTACATCAGGTGTACATGGTGCACTTCTTTGGATTTCTTACAAAGTGCTTTACAAATGTCAATATTCCATAAAAGAACTCATTACAAGCCAGGATCATTTCACATGTGCAAAACCGCTATTTCATTAAAAAATATAGATTTCTTTCTTTTTTTTCTTAAATAAGGCTATAAGATATTGGCTTATGAAAAAGAAGGAGGAATCATACTCTATGTGATTTCTATAATCCGGGATCTGAGCTGTATGATGAATGATGAATACACAGGATGGAGCAGAAATGGATACTTTGGTTTTCAGTTCAGGACTTTGTTCATTACACAGCAGATACAATGTGATAGATCATTTTAGCGAGCCTGAGGATTTAAAGGTAACTTAGAATTTTTGCTCTGACTCTTCACAACAATAAGAGCAAAGACAACGTTTTGTTCTTCTTCAGCATGGAATCTTTTCCTTATGAGTCATCATACAGTGGATTGTTGTAGTTTCCTAGAGACCCGTAATCTTGGTCTTCAAGTAGTCTTCCATATGATGAACGCCTACAAAATATAAGGTTCACAATGAGGGAAAATTACTCTGCTGGACTGGAAATACTCTGCCGGACTGGAAACACTCTGCCGGACTGGAAATACTCTGCTGGACTGGAAATACTCTGCTGGACTGGAAATATTTAGCATTTTAAAGCTCTGATTATGGGAGTTACAGAACTATAATATTGATGACCTATAGTTAGGACAGGCAAAACAAATGGGGGTCCAAGTTGATGGAAATAGGACTGTTAATGGGACTGTGTTGCAATAACAAGCACAGCTACTACCAA
This sequence comes from Hyla sarda, assembly GCF_029499605.1. Classification (NCBI taxonomy): domain Eukaryota; kingdom Metazoa; phylum Chordata; class Amphibia; order Anura; family Hylidae; genus Hyla; species Hyla sarda. The sequence continues at coordinate 211,979,631 of NC_079189.1, forward strand.
ATGGATGGCACTATGCTGTGAAACTAAAATAAAGTAAATAAAGGGTATATAGCACCCTGGAGTGCTGTGTTGACTTGTTGAGTGGTGAGCCATGAATCTGCACTGATCTGATTCTTAGCTTAGACTATTAATAATATTTAACACCTAAACATTTAGACTAATAAGGAGAAACTGTGTGTGAAGAATTCCAATTAAGGCTAAGTTCACACTGCCGTTCACATCCGCCTCGTTAAGGGTTCGGTCGACTCTTTTTTTCTGCAGCCGATTGGACCCTAAAATGGGTCGGATGCAAACAGCTACTACCGGGACCTGATGGACCCCATTGACTTGCATGGGGTCCTTCGGCGATCCAGTGATTTACAGGAATTTAGAAGAGAAAAAGCGGAGAAAAAAAATAGTTTGCACTATTTTTTCTTTGTTAAACTTCCGCCCTCTGGCCGTTTTGCTGACAGAACTCCTAATAGTGGAGTCCGATGGTAATGTGAACGAGGCCTAGTTTGGTACCTAAGGCTGTGTTCACATAGTGTGGCTTTTTTCATGTTTTCTTGTGATTTTAGCCATGATTTTGGCTATTGCACAACTCTGTAAAATAGCCACAATTTTGCAAAAATCACAGGAAAAATGCATCAAAAACCATAAAAAACATATTATAAAATCAATAGGCACCACATTTTCAACATTTTAATGTGAAAAACTGGTACAGTACAAAGAAATGCCAGCTCAGCCGATCATTGACTGAGGAGGGTCACCACTGCCGCCAGTCATTGGCTGAGCAGACATTTCCTGTAAGCCATGATGGGGACCTGGATAAGGAGAGCACAAACCTGGGCACTATCAGCTGTGTTTTTTTTTACCCATTCTGCCACTCTCCCTCCCACCTTTTAATATGTACTAGTATATTTTTATACTGGCACATGCCATTTATACAGTGCTTAGAAATGTCCTGAATTTCTATTTTGTTCCTCTAATTTCGTGTATTCTCTGACCTTTAACACCTTTAAAACATCAGCACAACTATTATATGTTACCTAGTAAAAAAAAATACCTAGTAAAAAAAAACAGTAAACCTTGGAAACTCAAGTCCAAACAAGTAAACTAGTCAATAAAAAGTCAGAAACATGATATCACTGGTCACCAGGCTATTACAAACCAGGCTACACTTTCTAATAGGATGTTTTAAATCCTTTTATTAGCACTATGCTGCTATGTAACATTGACTTTATAAGTTCTCTGGGTTGCAAAGTTTTGGATACGTTTCAATCACGTTGATATTAGTTTTTAACTGTTTTAAAGTTGCTCAGTTGACCATGAGAGAAGACAGAACATACTTTTCAGATAAGCTTACGTCCTTGCCAAAGTTCTGAAGACGGCTAATAATAGTATGTATCCCCAGCTTCTGTAATAACTAAAATAGCCTAAAGTGGGGGAGGATTAATCTAGTGAACTCATATGAACCTACTTTCATTTCTCAGTTTTGCTCAGGGTTTACTACCTGTTGAACTGACACATGATGGTTCTGCTTCATTTATAATGTACAGCAAGACCTGGAGATTATTATTATCCTAAAGGGGTTTTTCTATCTTATAAAGTCATACTTTATTGTTAGGATATGCCATCATTTTATGATTGTGGGGGGTCCCAATATTATGAGAATGAAGACGAGCCCCATTGTAGCACTTCATCCCCTTCTTAGTATGGGCCACAGGGCAGTTGGGTGACAGGGGTTGCTGTGCTAGGCAAAAAAAAATTGTTATGGGGTGCCGCACAACACTGACTTTTTGGGGTCCTTGAGAGATCTTACTGATATGCTATCACTTTATGAGACTGCTGTACCTCCTTATGGCATCCATACATGTAAGGTAAACTGTAAACAGTACGTCTACAACATCTTTATTGATTATCATTATGTTTAAACATTTTCAAGTGTAAATGTCATATTAGAAAATTGGGAGTACTATATAACATATGCAATGTATTTACAAATTGACTCATCTTTTTATGTAGATTCATTCTGTATTTAAAATGTTTTTTTGCACTTGTTGGAAGCAAAGTGACTCCTGTGAGTTATTAAAGGGGTATTCCTCTGGAAAACAATTTTTTAAATCAACTGGTGATAGAATGTTAAACAGATTTGTAAATTAAAATGCAAATAAGAAGTGAAGAAAAAACTGAGCTCCTTTTTTTCTTCACTTCTTATTTGCATTTGGATCACCATTTGACTGCTCTGCCTGTGTCAGCATGACCGCACATAGTTGTTTGTATGGGGATAGCCCGACTGAGGATAGCCTGATCTGTTGCCGCAGACCAGTGCACTCCGTCCTATCAGCACGATACCGAGGGAGGGTGCCCGGCCACGCTTCTTTTGTGTGAACAGATTTGTAAATTACTTCTATTAAAAAAATCTTAATCTTTCCAGTACTTATCAGCTGCTGTATACTACAGAGGAAGTTCTTTTTTCTTTTTGAATTTCCTTTCTGTCTGACCGCAGTGCTCTCTGCTGACACCTCTGTCCATGTCAGGAACTGTCCAGAGCAGGAGCAAATCCCCATAGCACACCTCTCCTGCTCTGGACAGTTCCTGACATGGACAGAGGTGTCAGCAGAGAGCACTTTGGTCAGGCAGAAAGGATATTTAAAAAAAAAGAACTTTTTTTATAGAAGTAATTTACAAATCTGTTTAGCTTTCTGGCACCAGTTGATTTAAAAGAAAATGTTTTCCAGTGGAGTACCCCTTTAAGTTGCATAGTTGATGACGTTGAAAAAAGAAGAGAGTCCATCTAGTTCAACCTATAACTTTACTGTGTTGAACCAGAGGAAGGCAAAAAAAAAAAAAAACTTTCCTCACTGAATTTCCTCTTTGGATCCACAATCTGTTCACACTGAGGAAGCAACTTGAGAAAATTATGAGAAAAACCTGAAATCCTCTACTTCTTTGAGCAGATTTCAACAGAATTTCCATGTAGATTCTACCTCAAAATCTGCATGGAATCCTTATTAGGATTAGGATTATTTTGGCTTCAAGAACAGACACGTTCATGTGAAGGATTTTAGTTTTTCCTCATTGTTTTCCTTGTTATTTCCTCAGTGTGCATGCACCTTTATAAGGCAGATGTCAATTGCCCCAGACTAGGGGAAGAAAAAATAATTTCAGACTCCATATATGGCAATCAGAATAAATCCCTGGATCAACGTTCTATCTCTAGAAATCTAGAAACCATGAAAAAGATACTTGAGCCTATGTTCACACAGCAGGACCTTCTATTGCTATCAAAATTGAACAAAATATTCAGCGTGGTCTGACTAATAATATATACAGAGGCCATGACTTTATTAACCTTGCCCACTGCTGCCTGTTGAGTTTACAATACCCTATCTCCTGTTTTGGTGGCCATTTTACCCAGTATTTTACTATTTATCACATAATTAAATCTTACATTTATTCACATTAACCTTTATTTTTCCTTTTACTGCCCAGGTCTTCAGCTTCCCGAGATTCCTCTGGGGAATATTATCCTCCTCTGTGTCTATTACCTTACAGAACCTAGTATCATCTGCAGATATTGAAATTCTACTCTGTAATTTCTCTACGAGGACATTAATAAACATATTCAAATTAAATGGGCCCTATACTGACCTAGACTTGGACATAGCCCAGCAGCCGGACCCCCCGCGATCAGACATCTTATCATCTTATTCCCTATTCTACTCCTTTAACGTTTTCTTTACTTTGTGGTGCTATGACAAACAGGACCACATAACCAGTCTAGTAGACAGGTCACTGCCAACCACAAAGGCAACAAACTTGTCTTGTTTTAAAGGATCACTACATTGTTCTTATTCTTTATTGTCAGGCCAATGAGTAATAGTCCAGGGTCTCAAAGGAAGCAATCTGACCACTATTATGCTGCTTTCACACTATAAAATTCATCCGTTTTAAAGATCCGTTTGATGTTCTGTTATGAAAACCCTGAAAATCGGCCATAAAACGTCCGTTAGAATATCCCATTATAGTCTATGGGATTTTTACATTATCCGTTTTAATCCGTTATAGTCCGTTATTAATAACGGATGTTATTTTGCGCCTGAAGATAGTAACGGGAGAAATACTGCATGCACTATTTCTTCCATTCATTCTCCCGTCACAAAATAACGTCCGTTATTAATAACTGACTATAACGGATTAAAGCGGATACTGTAAAAATCTCATAGACTATAATGGGATTTTCTAACGGACGTATGGAATTTTCTAACGGACGTTTAATGGCCGATTTTAAGGATTTCCAGGGTTACATGACAACTAGACGACATAGCCATTTCTTCATTAAAAAATGCATAGGGAGGTCTAATACTGTAAATATCCAAAATTTTGCATTTGACATCATAGTAAAAAAAATAACAGAACAGTAAAAAAAAAAAAAAAAAAAATACAAAACGAAGTGATTCTGGTAATACAGAATTATTGTTTTATAACTTCCTTATACAGTTGGGGAAAAAAGTATTTAGTCAGCCACCAATTGTGCAAGTTCTCCCACTTAATTTTCATTATAGGTATACCCCAACTATGAGAGACATGATGATAAAAAAAATCCATAAAATCACGCTGTCTGATTTTTTAAGAATTTATTTGGAAATTATGATGGAAAATAAGTATTTGGTCAATAACAAAAGTTCATCTAAATACTTTGTTATATACTCCTTGTTGGCAATGACAGAGGTCAAACATTTTCTGTAAGTCTTCACAAGGTTTTCACACACTGTTGTTGGTATTTTGGCCCATACCTCCATGCAGATCTCCTCTAGAGCAGTGATGTTTTGGGGCTGTCGCTGGGTAACATGAACTTTCAGCTCCCTCCAAAGGTTTTCTATGGGGTTGAGATCTGGAGACTAGCTAGGCCACTCCAGGACCTTGAAATGCTTCTTACGAAGCCACTCCTTCGTTGCACGGGTGGTGTGTTTGGGATCATTGTCATGCTGAAAGACCCAGCCACGTTTCATCTTTAATGCCCTTGCTGTTGGAAGGTTTTCACTCAAAATCTCATGATACATGGGCCCCATTCATTCTTTCCTTTACACGGATCAGTAGTCCTGGTTCCCAAAGCATGATGTTTCAACCCCCATGCTTCATAGTAGGTATAGTGTTCTTTGGATGCAACCCAGCATTCTTTCTCCTCCAAACACGACAAGTTGAGTTTTTACCAAAAAGTTCTACTTTGGTTTCCTCTGACCATATGACATTCTCCCAATACTCTTCTGGATCCTCCAAATGCTCTCTATTAAACTTCAGACGGGTCCGGACATGTACTGGCTTAAGCAGGGGGACACGTTTGGTACTGCATAATTTGAGTCCTGGCAGCGTAGTGTGTTATTGATGGTAGCCTTTGTTACTTTGGTCCCAGCTCTCTGCAGGTCATTCACTAGGTCCCCCCCCCCTCACCGTTCTTGTGATCATTTTGACACCGCGGGGTGAGATCTTGCGTGGAGCACAAGATCGAGGGAGATTATCAGTGGTCTTGTATGTCTTCCATTTTCTAATAATTCCTCCCACATTTGATTTCTTCACACCAAGCTGCTTGCCTATTACAGATTCAGTCTTCCTAGCCTGATGCAGGTCTACAATTTTGTTTCTGGTGTCCTTTGACAGCTCTTTGGTCTTGGCCATATTTGGAGTTTGGAGTGTGACAGTTTGAGGTTGTGGACAGGTGTCTTTTATACTGATAACAAGTTCAAACAGGTGCCATTAATACAGGTAAAGAGTGGAGGACAGAGGAAACTCTTAAAAAAGAAGTTACAGGTCTGTGAGAGCCAGAAATCTTGCTTGTTTGTAGGTGACCAAATACTTATTTTCCACCATAATTTGCAAATAAATTCTTAAAAAATCAGACAATGTGATTTTTTTGGATTTTTTTTCTTATTATGTTTCTCATAGTTGAGGTATACCTATGATGCAAAAAGGTGGGAGAACTTGCACAATTGGTGGCTGACTAAATACTTTTTTGTTCCACTGTATATGAATAGATCACCATGGTTAAAGCCATGAGGACACTTACCTAATCTTCCAGTATGCTGCTCCTCCAAATATTAACAGGACAAGGATAATTACTATTATAGTAATGGCAGCAACACTTCCTGTACAAGAATAAAAAATAGAAAAAAAAATCCCAGGTTAGTATTTAATACTTATGCAGAAGAAACAGTTCTTTGTGCCTATGCAGTGCAAGATAAACTTCTCAGACATCAGTTTTACGAACGAATGATGCGTTATTTCTATAATTCACTAGATTATGCAGCTACTCCCAGCGTTCAAGTGTGAAGGTCTGTTTTTCCATGTCTGCCATCTGGTAAAGGTCCGAGCTAAATGCTAAGATCTGGTTCACAGGTCGCAGTGCCATGCAAGAAATAGGCACTGCCTATTGTAGAACATTATTATTACTCTAATAATAAGTCCTAATCATTCCCCAACTGCCACACCCTGTACTCCTGGTATAATACTGCCACACACTGTGCCCCTGAATATATAACTGCCCCGCACTGTGCCCCTGAATATATAACTGACACACACTGTGCCCTTGGTATAATACTGTCACGCACAGTGCCCATGAATATAATACTGCCACATGCGGTGTACCTGAATAAAATGCTGCTACACACTGTGCCCCTGAGTATAAAGCTGCCACACACCGTTCCCGAGTATAAAGCTGCCACACACCGTGCCCCTGAGTATAAAGCTGCCACACACGGTTCCCCTGAGTATAATGCTGCCACACACCGTGCCCCTGAGTATAATGCTGCCACACACCGTTCCCCTGAGTATAAAACTGCCACACACTTTGCCCCTGAGTATAATGCTGCCACACACCATGCACCTGAGTATAATGCTGCCACACACCATTCCCGAGTATAATGCTGCTGCACACCGTGTTCGAGTATAATGTTGCCACACACCGTGCCCGAGTATAATGTTGCCACACACCGTGCCCGAGTATAATGCTGCCACACACCGTGCCCGAGTATAATGCTGCCACACACCGTGCCCGAGTATAATGTTGCCACACACCATGCCCAAGTAGAATGCTGCCACACACTGTGCCCGAGTATAATGCTGCCACACACCCTGACCGAGTATAATGCTGCCACACACTGTGCCCCTGGGTATAAAGCTGCCACACACCGTGCCTCTGAGCACACTCCGTGCCCCTGAGTATAAAGCTGCCACACACCATGCCCCTGAGTATAAAACTGCCACACACCGTGCCCCTGAGTATAAAGCTGCCACACTCCGTGCCCCTGAGTATAAAGCTGCCACACACCATGCCCCTGAGCATAAAGCTGCCACACACCGTGCCCCTGAGTATAAAGCTGCCACACACAGTGCCCCTGAATATAAAGCTGCAACACAGCTGTCCCCCCATATGAAATGTGCATTTGAACCAGTGACTCTCCATCTGTAGCAAAACTACAACTCCCATCATGCACAGACAGAAGAGCATGATGGTAGTTTGGAAACAACTGTAGAGATAAAGTTGGGAAACTCCTGTAAAGTACTGCACTTCCCCAGCGCTGGTTTTCTGCCCAAGCGCTGCTCCACTGCTCTGGCCTCTTCTAGTCAGGCCTCTTCTAGTCAGAGCAGATGATGAAGGCATAAGTCTAACTGTCATGCAGATGCACTGGTTTGATTATATCTACAAGTAAATAAAGTTCCTTTTCACTGGGTGCTAGCGGAGGTCTTGAATAAGCAACTGGAACAAAATATAATATAAAAAAAATAGTAATATTTTATTAAACAATAAATAATTATTATTTACTTAAACCAGAATATGATTCTAAAGTATAGTGAATTCTGCAGGGAATATGGAATGGCACCCCAGTTTTTAGGGTGATGGTCCTAGTTATTAGACCCTATATAAAGTATACTTTTTTAAACATCTTTTTGTAGTTTCTTTTTTTGCAAGAAACTTTTATTTTTTAACAAAGGATAACTACAACAACCCACATGCTGCATATAAACACAGTTGTCATAAGTTGTATGGCATCCGGCGTGTCCGGCGTCCATTGTTTCTGGACATCGGACATGGGAACAACCATTCGGCGTCAAAATTGAGACGCTGGATGATTGTGAACTGTTCCATTCAAATAAATGGGATCAGTTCTAGCATCAGTTTCCCTCCGGTGCTTGCCAGAGGGAAACTATACCGGACGGCTAAAAATTAGACCCAGCCTAAAACCCCCGTGTAGCTTTCTTCCCCTTCACCACTCCCTTCATCCATGTATAAATAGTTATTGAATAGTGTCAGTATCCCCAAAGTAGGGATCTGTCATTCATTCTAGTAAATTCCTGGAGAGTCTGCTAGCACCTATTTGATGGCTGTCAGGGTTTATCATTTATTAACACTGTTTGCGGTAGTTCTCATGAATCATCTGCTGTTACCACTTTACTATCTCCGCTGATCTGTAGCTCACGTCAGGGACAACAGACTATTTGCTTGAGCTGCTAGTGAATTAATTTCCCCTGTGTTTCCTGAGATGAGTGGGTAAGGATTGTTGCCTGGCTAGGTGAAAGATCAGTTTTCATGATGTATTGTGTTACACAGCCTGCAGAATAATATGAGGATCTTTTAGATGCTCCCTTGTTTTGTTATGTAACTATTGCACTGGACAATGCTTCCTAATCGTTCCTTGAAGACAAATGTAACCTTAAAGAGATCTGCAAAAAATAACTTTGCAAATTCTGATAAAATCCAACTGCTTTCTTCACGAAATCATAGAATACAAGCAGATGTCATCTTGACAATGTGTCACAATAAAGACTGAGTCAGACTATGACTAAGAGCACACTAGTGCTGGAAACATGTCAAGTCTTTATTGTTACACATTGTCAAGATGCCATCTGCTCACTTTTTTAATTCTGTAAGTTTGATTTTATGGGAATTTGCTGAGGATTTTTCTTTTGTGGAACACACGTCATGTGGCTTTCTCAGACACCTGTGCCTGGATTCACCATTTTATTGGTTGGCTGAGATTTATTTGCTATTTCTTGACTGAAATACCTTACAGGACTTATCACTATTTTCTCTTCAGGAGGCAGCCACCAGGGAACAACTAATGGGTAACAGGCGACACCTCCAAATACCATCTGGAAAGTCATTAAAAGCATACTATGCTTGTAATTACTGCTTCCAGCGAGGTCTTAATTGGGGGTGGAGCTTCTCCTTAGGTGATGCTCCGTCCACTTGACCTCGAATAATACAGATGTGGATTTTTACCACAGTATTGCACCAAATATTTCACAAATTACTACAAGTGGTTAATAAGAAAGTGGGAAGATATATTTCTTGTCAGTTATTTTCTAATATCCTTTGTAACTATGAGGTAGGAACTTCTCTTCTGACTTACATATTATATGACACTGTTATTAGTCACCTAATAACAAAAATAACAAAAAAAACAAAACAAAAATAACAAGAAAACATAGAGGAGCAAATCCAAGGTCCGGAGGGGGGGGGGGGGGAGGGGGGAGAAGGGGAGGGAAAGAGGAAGGAGGGGAGACATAATAAATCAATTGCAGTAGGGAAATAAGCCATCACAATAGGGGTGGGACTGGAAGGGGTACCATATAAATTAAAAGTGTTGTAAATTACTACAAAGACAAATAATAAGACATAGCAGCTGCATTGGTAGAAGAGATCCAAGGACCCCATACCTTATCAAAAATTGTCATAGTGTCAGCTCTTATTGCATTTAGGCGTTCAGATAGCATAATAGTGTTCACACGAGAGATTACTATTGGTAAGGAAAGACCAGGCGACCTCCATTTGGATGCAATATGAATAAGAGCATCTAATAATATTAATTGAACTAAGCAGAACACTGCATAGGGTAATCTCTCAGGTTTAAGGCCCAGGAGGCACAGTGCTGGATCAAGGGTATAGGATCTTCCCGTTACAGAGGAAAGCAGGTCAATGACCTGTCTCCAATGGACAGGTCCACCAATTGTGGAGCATATTTCCAACTTCCACGCATGAATAGCATGAATTTTGGCAGAAACCTAATAAGCCCTATGTATTTTAAGGGAAGTTTCCGTCAACGAAACCTGCCAACTACCCCTGCTTAGTTGAGTACAGCAGTCATGCCAAGAGGGGAGAGGAAGGTCAATCTGCAGATCCTCTTCCCACTGAGTCACACCCCGGGGGGGGGGGGGTTGATTAAAAGCAGAATACAAAAGTGAAAGGGCACCAGGACGAAGAGGGGAGTACAGTGCCATAGCCTCATAGGAGGTGGAATCAACCAACATAGTAGGTGAAACTAAGGAATGAAAAAAAGAAAGAATCTGAGATAAGAGGAAGGATCAATTTCTTCCCCACAAGAAAATGGGGGAGGAGAAAGAGGTGTTGGGAAATCCTCCAAGAAAAGTCAGATTTCCTAAGGCCAGGAGGAAAACGAGGATTACTAGGAAGAGGTGAGACAGGGGACACAGGAGATTGTAGAGATAGCTTGAATCGGACAGAGCGCCAGAGAAGGAGAGAATAGAGAGAGACCAAACAGGGAACATAAGAAGAAACCGGCATAGCAGACCACATAAGGGATTGCAGGGAATGGGGGGCTAAAGGGTAATTTTCAAGAGCAACCCATCTAGGGAAACCTGAAGAGGCATTGCATAATAAGAGTTGAGCTAGGCATGCTGATCTATAGTAATGAGCGAAATTAGGAACAGACAAACCCCCCAATTGTTTATGATAATACGTGATCTAGGAATATGAGGAGGACGGCCTCGCCAAATAAAACAATACACATCTGCTTGAAGTTTGCGGAGGTCCGCCATCCGAACGGGGATCAGGAGCGTCGGAAACAGATAGAGGAGTCTGGGCAATACCATCATCTAGATGGTGTGCACACGTCCCAGCCACGAGATATGTGGGAGGTTCCATTTCGCGAGGTCCTCTCTAATAGATTTACAGTCATGGTCGTAAATGTTGGCACCCCTGAAAATTTTGAAGAAAATTAAGTATTTCTCACAGAAAAGATTGCAATAACACATGTTTTGCTATACACATGTTTATTCCCTTTGTGTGGATTGGAACTAAACCAAAAAAGTGAGGAAAAAAAGCTAATTGGATATAATGTCACACCAAACTTCCAAAATGGTCTGGACAAAATTATTGGCACCCTTTCAAAATTGTGGAAAAATAAAATTGTTTCAAGCATGTGATGTTCCTTTAAACTCACCTGGGGCAAGTAACAGGTGTGGGCAATATAAACATCCCACTTGAAAGCAGATAAAAATGAGAGAAGTTTACTTAGTCTTTGCATTGTGTGTCTGTGTATGCCACACTAAGCATGGACAACAGAAAAAGGAGAAGAGAACTGTCTGAGGACTTGAGAACCAAAATTGTGGGAAAATATCAACAATCTCAAGGTTACAAGTCCATTTCCAGAGATTGTTGCTTTCATCTCCGTTTTATATCACATTTATTTCTATACTCCAATGGCCATCTACTATTTGCTTATATATTAAAACTTATCTTTCCTTTGCTTATATTCCTCCTATTTCGCTCTCCCACATTTACTGTTCTGTTGGTATATCTCCCATAACCTCCGATCCCCGCCCGGCATCCTGTGATGCACTTCTTTTTTCTCCACCGGCCATCTTCGCTGCGCGCGTATGCCCATTACTGACTCTTTGCGTCTTCTCGCACAACTGGTTGTCAGTTACAGCCCAACGTTTTTTCCCCCTCAGTCAGGGCAGCATCTCCTCACCGTCGACAAAAGTATCTCCCCATCAGTTTATTTTGTAATATATATTGTATTTTATATATTTACATATCTCCACTATTCTCATTGTGCTACTGTATTTTTAAATACATTGGGGGAGATTTATCAAAACCTGTGCAAAGGAAAAGTTGCCCAGTTGCCCATAGCAAACCAATCAGATTGCTTCTTTTATTTTGCAGAGGCCTTGTTAAAAGTGAAAGAAGGGATCTGAATGGTTGCTATGGGCAACTGGGCAAATTGTCCTCTGCACAGGTTTTGATAAATCTCCCTCATTGTTTGCACATATTTCGTAATTTAATAAATTCCTCTTTTATTCCTCATTACTAATTCCTTTACCATGACCTCTGTGGAAGCTAATAATGTCCCTTCTGATGTTAGGGAATATACATTTATTAATGAGGATCCTGTACAATCCTTGGTTTCTGAGTCAGTCAATACGTCCGTTAATCCTGCTATTAAAGGTGCTATTTCCACCTTACAAAAATCTATTGCCACTTCGGTGGCAATGGCAGTCTCCCAGGCTCTTCCACCCCACCATGGCTCTTCAACACCCTCTGAATTCCTTTTCTCTTCCTCCAAATTAGCTAAAGGATTCCAGAAATCTGGGAAATTTTTAAAAAAGAGGCACCACTGTAAAGACGACCCTTCATCTCCCAAACCAAAAAAGTCTTTCATTAAGGGTCAAGTTGCAAAAGCACCTGACAGCTTGCATTTTAAAAGCAGCAAAAAACATAGTGGTAATACATCCTACCCCATACCCTCTGTCCATGAGTAAGTATTATCTAAACGGACAAAAAAATACTCTAGCAGAAATAAACCTGACTCATACGTATTATTATCTAGCCAATCTTCATCTGACTCTGACCCCTCTGATGAGGAACATGACTCCCTTTATGAGGATATATCTGAAGATGACGATGATGATTATCTTTACATGATATTTCAGATGATGGTAGATCCTAGATAGTTCGGGAGCCCCTTACTGATCCGGGGCAAATTAAGCACCCGAGATTTGGAGATTGGATGCCACCCCCAATGTGGCCAAATTTGTACAAAATTGGTTCAAGAAACCTTTAGACAAAAAGGCCAGAAATAAACTCAGGGCCGAATGCCCTCGGCCTTCCTGATTTCACCACTGAGACCCCGGATATTGACCTTACCCTGGTAAAATATCTTACTAAATTGGGGAAGAACTCTAGAAAGGGATTAGATCGCTCCATGAAATCCTGTCAGGATAAACTGATTGACTTTCTTGGTCCATTGACAAAAATGATGGACCTTTCTGAAGAGGCTCTTGTTTCCAACAGGCCTATTGATATCCACATTTTACGTGGCTGGATTCAGAGAGCACTCTGCTTTATTGGCAATGCCAATTCGGCATTATGCGCTGAACGCAGGCGGTCTATACGTCTGGACCCGCAACTCACTCATCTAGCCTCTAATGAGCCTGGACACTCTAATGAGGGATTATTATTTGGAGAATCCTTCATCAAAGAGCTTAATAAGTATTTGGGCCTATTTTCCTCGCTAGATAAAGCCCAGAGTTCACTTAAAAAAGTGTTCCACAATAAGGTTTTCCCTAAGGCTGGGAGAGGCAGGGGCCGCTTTCCCAACCGCAATAACCAGGACCGTCAACAATTCCGAGACCCCTCCCAACCCAGGACCTCCCAACCTACTGGATCTTACCCTTCCACACCCTTCTTCCCTTACCACGGGAGACCATGGCGATCTAGAGGCTCCAGGGGATACCAGAAAACCAGACCTACATCAGGTAAGCGAAACTCTCCCACCTTCTCCCCCTTTTCCTCTAGGAGGCAGACTAAAACATTTTTTCCAGGTTTGGTCTATGACCACTTCGGATTCCTGGGTTCTGGATACGGTAAGAGGGTATTGAATGGAATTTATTCCCCTCCCCCTTTCAATCTAGTCTTCCTCATCCCATAACTTTTTCAAAAACAGATCAAGCCTTAGTAGATTCCGAAATTCAGGAACTACAATCAAAAATGCCATTATCCCTGTTGCTTATTCCCCCCATGGTTTTCTCAGCAACCTCTTTCTTGTCAAAAAGAAAGACGGAGGCTTCAGACCAGTTATCAACCTCAAATCTGGAAATAACCATTTCAAAATGGAGGGTATTCATCTGTTCAGAGATCTTCTACAGAATTCTACAGAGATTGGCTCATCAAATTAGATCTCAAAGATGCCTATCTTACAGTCCCAATTAACCCCTCCTTTCAACCTTACCTTCAATTTGCTTGGAAAGACCTAATTTGGGAGTTTACTTGCCTTCCATTCGGCCTAGCATCCGCCCCCTGCTGTTTCACCAAATTGATGAAACCTGTAATTTCCATTCTAAGGAGTCGGGGTGTCTGTCTTATAATATATCTGGATGACATCCTCTTCATGGCTCAATCTCTCTCACTCATCCATCTTCATTTACAATGGACTCTGTCACTCCTTACAGACCTGGGTTTTATCATAAACTCAAAAAAAATCTATATTGACCCCTTCAAGCGAAGTAGAATTTCTAGGATTCATGGTCAACACCAATTTAGACAATTTAAGTCTTCCACCAAGAAGATTAAAGACCATTTGATGGAAAATTCGTTCTGTCCTGTACAAAAACCTTATTTCTCTATGAAATATAGCTTGCATAGTGGGCCTTTTATCTGATTCCATTCAAGCAATATTTCCAGCCCCTCTTCATTAAAAAAACACATCTAGAGACATTCTCTCAGATGCATGGGCACCAGGCACCAAATCAGCTTACAGATCTGCCTGGAAAATTTGGTCTAATTGGTGCTCAGAACGGGATCTGGATTCCATTCACTCATCTATAACTAATATTTTAAATTTCCTTTCTACCTCTTTTGAATTGGGCAAAGCCTACTGCACCATCAATGTTTACCGTTCCGCCATTTCTTCTAATCATGTTCCTATCGATTCCATCCCTGTTGGCAAACATTGTTTAGTTTGCAGACTCTTAAAAGGTATTTGTTTCCGAAGACCTCCTCTTCCCAAATATCATTCTTCTTGGGATGTTAACCTTGTTTTATCTTTCCTGGATTCCTTGGGTGATAATGACTCATTGTCTCTAAAACTTCTTTCATTCAAACTTTCTATGCTTTTAAGTTTGATCTCTTGTAAAAGAGTTTCTGATGTTTCTAACAGCCTTAGATATCTCTCATAGATCTTTCACCCCTCACGGCGTTCTATTTTCTAATTATAAACGCACAAAAGCCAATTTACAAATTGTAATTTATGTGTTGTTAAATGCTTACTCTCTTATGAACGCAAAACAAATTCTTTAAGAAATCCTTCTTCCTCTCAATTGTTAATATCCTTTTGTAAGCCTCATCTTCCCATTTCTTCCTCCACACTTGTTAGGTGGATCAAACAAACCATGCACTTAGAGGGCTTTGATATTTCTGTCTTCGGTGCCCACTTTACCAGAGGTGCCCACCAAAATCATTCAATCTGGAGGTTCTCTTTCAGATCTTTTAAAAGCTGTGAATTGGTCTTCTGAGTCTACTTTCAAAACTTTCTACTTCAGACCTTCTTTTCATGTTTCTAAGTCTGTAGTCTGATTATATTATTATGTTAATTTTATAATGTTTTTATATTATATATATTTTGGAAAACTTTAGCTTTAGACAAGCATAATATGAGTCTCCGTCTTGTAATAAATGGAAATTACAATAATGGAAAATATGGATTTTATTAAAGACAGGAGGCGAATATTATCCCACCATTTTTTCAGTCTAATTCTGAGGACATCTGGATGTCTACGTGGTCAAGTTATTATCCAGATTAATATTCAGTTATGAATTTCATTTCTACGTTTGAGATTCTACTCTCCTTGATTCTTCTCATCCTTGAACAAGAAAGAGGATTTACAGTTGGTGTTTGGTGGTTTTATGAACTAGGATCCACACGGATTGGCTGTTACTGTGCTATGGTTGCGCTAAAGTTTTCTTCACCTTTTTTCAATATGTTAACCTTGCTGCTGTGAGCTATATTAAATAAAGAATATCATAATATTTTCCGTTATTAAAACTAGGAAAATCACCAATTTAGCTCTGTTTACCATCAGGCCTGACACAGCAGAGAACCGGTCCAATGTAGCAAACAGGTTAGGAAGTGAAACCAGTGGTTTGGTAAGTTTGAGGATGAGGTCGTCAACAAATAGATTAACCTTATAAACCACAGAACCAATCGTTGCCCCTGATGTCAGGATGGACATGGAGGATACTCGCCAGGGGCTCCATGGCCAAAGCAAATAAGGCAGTTGACAGAGGACACCCCTGGCGAGTACCCCTACCAACAAAGATCGGTGAAGAATGAGAAGAGGGTAATTTAAGATAAGATACTAGATTGGAATATAAAGAATGCAAGGCTTGAACAAATGGTCCCGAAAAACCCATGGCATGGAGAACTCCAAACAAATAAGGCCACAATACAGTATCAAAGGCCTTTTCAATATCTAAACCTAACAGTATTAGTGGGGTGTTGTTAGCTGAAGTACAATGAACTATGTTAAGAACTTTGTGGCAATTGTCAGTTACCTGTCTGCCTGGGATGAAACCCACCTGGTTGTTATAAACAAGGCCTGGCAATATGGCATTGAGACGTCTTGCAAGAATGGAGGTAAAAAGTTTGGAGGCCAAATTAATAAGGGAGATATTGTGGTAATTAGAGGGGCGAAGAGGATCCTTGTTTGGCTTCAGTATAACAACTGTTACGCCTAGCGCTCCGGGTCCCCGCTCCTCCCCGGAGCGCTTACGGCGTCTCTCTCTCCGCAGCGCCCCGGTCGGTCCCGCTGACCGGGAGCGCTGCACTGTCATGGCCGTCGGGGATGCGATTCGCACAGCGGGACGCGCCCGCTCGCGAATCGCATCCCAGGTCACTTACCCGTCCCGGTCCCCTGCTGTCATGTGCTGGCGCGCGCGGCTCCGCTCTCTAGGGCGCGCGCGCGCCAGCTCCCTGAGACTTAAAGGGCCAATGCACCAATGATTGGTGCCTGGCCCAATTAGCTTAATTGGCTTCCACCTGCTCCCAGACTATATCTGATCACTGCCCCTGCACTCCCCTGCCGGATCTTGTTGCCTTAGAGCCTAGTGAAAGCGTTACTGTGTTTGTCCATACTGTGTACTTGACCTCCTGCTATTGCCTTATTGACTACGATTCTTGCTGCCTGCCCCGACCTTCTGCTACGTCCGACCTTGCTTTTGTCTACTTGTACCGCGCCTATCTTCAGCAGTCAGAGAGGTTGAGCCGTTGCTAGTGGATACGACCTGGTCACTACCGCCGCAGCAAGACCATCCCGCTTTGCGGCGGGCTCTGGTGAACACCAGTAGTGACTTAGAACCGGTCCACTAGCACGGTCCACGCCAATCCCTCTCTGGCACAGAGGATCCACCTCCTGCCAGCCGGCATCGTGACAGTAGATCCGGCCATGGATCCAGCTGAGGTTCCCCTGCCAGTTGCCTCTGACCTCACTACGCTGGTCACCCAGCAAGCTCGACAGATCGCCCAACAAGAGCACCAGCTGTCGTACTTGACCACCATGACTCAGCAACTTCAGTCGCAGCTACAGCAGCTTCAGTCTCAGCTACAGCAATTTCAGTCACAGCTACAGCAGCAACAACCTTCTCCTCCGCCAGCTCCTGCACCTCTTCCGCAGCGAGTGGCCACTCCTCGCCTCCGCTTGTCCCTGCCGGACAAATTTGATGGGGACTCTAAGTTTTGCCGTGGCTTTCTTTCACAATGTTCCCTGCACTTGGAGATGATGTCGGACCAGTTTCCTACTGAAAGGTCTAAGGTGGCTTTCGTAGTCAGTCTTCTGTCTGGGAAAGCTCTGTCATGGGCCACACCGCTCTGGGACCGCGATGACCCCGTCACTGCCTCTGTACACTCCTTCTTCTCGGAAATTCGAAGTGTCTTTGAGGAACCTGCCCGAGCCTCTTCTGCTGAGACTGCCCTGCTGAACCTAGTCCAGGGTAATTCTTCCGTTGGCGAGTACGCCATACAATTCCGTACTCTTGCTTCTGAACTATCCTGGAATAATGAGGCCCTCTGCGCGACCTTTAAAAAAGGCCTATCCAGCAACATTAAAGATGTTCTGGCCGCACGAGAAATTCCTGCTAACCTGCATGAACTCATTCATCTAGCCACTCGCATTGACATGCGTTTTTCTGAGAGACATCAAGAGCTCCGCCAGGAAAAAGACTTAGATCTCTGGGCACCTCTCCCACAGTCTCCGTTGCAATCTACGCCTAGGCCTCCCGCCGAGGAGGCCATGCAAGTGGATCGGTCTCGCCTGACCCAGGAGGAGAGGAATCGCCGTAGGGAAGAAAATCTTTGTCTGTACTGTGCCAGTACCGAACATTTCTTGGTGGATTGCCCTATCCGTCCTCCACGTCTGGGAAAAGCACGCTCGCACACAGCTCTCGTGGGTGTGGCGTCTCTTGATTCAAAGTCGGCTTCTCCACGTCTCACGGTGCCCGTGCGGATTTCTCCTTCAGCCAACTCCTCCCTCTCAGCCGTGGCCTGCCTGGACTCTGGTGCCTCTGGGAATTTTATTCGGGATTCCTTGGTGAATAAATTCCGCATCCCGGTGACCCGTCTCGTCAAGCCACTCTACATTTCCGCGGTCAACGGAGTCAGGTTGGATTGCACCGTGCGTTACCGCACGGAGCCCCTCCTAATGTGCATCGGACCTCATCACGAAAAAATTGAGTTTTTGGTCCTCACCAATTGCACTTCCGAAATTCTCCTTGGACTACCCTGGCTTCAACACCATTCCCCAACCTTGGATTGGTCCACAGGGGAGATCAAGAGCTGGGGTACCTCTTGTTTCAAGGACTGCCTTAAACCGGTTCCCAGTGCTCCCTGCCGTGACCCTGTGGCTCCCCCTGTATCCGGTCTTCCTAAGGTCTTTATGGACTCTGCCTGCCATAAGAAATGCCTCTCCCCCCCTCCCAGTCCAGTCAGGCAAGCCTCGGTGCCTCCTCATGGCCCCCGTCCTGGTGTCACACTGCCCCGTGCCAGGCCTCGCCCTCTGCCCTCCCTCCCCATTCCCACTCCTGCTGTACTGCCTGCCGTTGAGGAAACCCTCCATTCTTTCCCGGTGTCCTCATCCCAGGGGAAGCAGTTACCGGACAAAGAGAAGGGGAGACCTAAGGGGGGGGTACTGTTACGCCTAGCGCTCCGGGTCCCCGCTCCTCCCCGGAGCGCTTACGGCGTCTCTCTCTCCGCAGCGCCCCGGTCGGTCCCGCTGACCGGGAGCGCTGCACTGTCATGGCCGTCGGGGATGCGATTCGCACAGCGGGACGCGCCCGCTCGCGAATCGCATCCCAGGTCACTTACCCGTCCCGGTCCCCTGCTGTCATGTGCTGGCGCGCGCGGCTCCGCTCTCTAGGGCGCGCGCGCGCCAGCTCCCTGAGACTTAAAGGGCCAGTGCACCAATGATTGGTGCCTGGCCCAATTAGCTTAATTGGCTTCCACCTGCTCCCAGACTATATCTGATCACTGCCCCTGCACTCCCCTGCCGGATCTTGTTGCCTTAGAGCCTAGTGAAAGCGTTACTGTGTTTGTCCATACTGTGTACTTGACCTCCTGCTATTGCCTTATTGACTACGATTCTTGCTGCCTGCCCCGACCTTCTGCTACGTCCGACCTTGCTTTTGTCTACTCCCTTGTACCGCGCCTATCTTCAGCAGTCAGAGAGGTTGAGCCATTGCTAATGGATACGACCTGGTCACTACCGCCGCAGCAAGACCATCCCGCTTTGCGGCGGGCTCTGGTGAACACCAGTAGTGACTTAGAACCGGTCCACTAGCACGGTCCACGCCAATCCCTCTCTGGCACAGAGGATCCACCTCCTGCCAGCCGGCATCGTGACAACAACTATAGATCCAAACAAATAGAATAGAAATAGAAGGCACTCATGATTCAGAAGACGTGCAATATTCTTTATTGAAGGTGCATAAAAACTTCCAGACGCCGGACTGCGATCAAACAGGTGCCATGGTTATAGCCATATCACGCCCCGCTTTTGGCGCTTCATCAGACCACGCCTATCATGAGGAGAATGGCCAGGTAAGTACCTTCTGACATGCCTCAGGATATGGGCGTTGACATCTTCCGTTAAAACTAACATTATTAAAAACAAAGAAATATCAAAGGAACCTAAATGTACTTATCATCGTAGCAAACAGGTAAATCGAGATAAAAGATAAAATCTCTGCAGGTATGGAAAGCTTATAGGTGCTGCATATCTTCTTAAGAAATGTTGTTCAGACCCAGCCCTCCCTCTGCGTTCATCCTAATCCATCTGGCTTCACTTTGTAGTAAGGCTTTTCGCCTATCTGCGCCTTCTGGAGTCATAATCTTTTCTATGCCAAAGAATGACAAACCTGCAGTAGATCCTCCATGTACTTCATTAATATGAGGTTCTAACTGAAGCAACATGCTCCCAGAATCGAGTATGCAGTGCTCTAATTGTACAACCGATATAGAATCTTCTGCAAGTACATACAATTGCATAGACTATAAAATTCGACCTACAGCACATTATATCTTTGAAGGTATGTGATACTCCACCAAAATTTACCACTTTGTCAGTGCAGATGAAGCTGCACCACTTACAGGAACCGCAGCCATAATTCCCTATGGGACTAAGTGGTCTCTAATGCTCTTACATTTTTTTTAAAAAGTTATTAATGGAAAATTATGTTCTTTGAGGTCGCTATAATTCTGTAATAAAAACCAATTGTTCTTGATTGACTTTTTAATTTTTTCCACCATCGGGCTGTATTGAAATGAAAAACCAAACCTATGAGAGGCGTTTTCTTGCTGTGTTGGGGGATTTCCTGCTATACTTTTTAGTTGTCTCTTTTTTCATTATTCTTTCTACTTTTTAATAGTTCAGATCTACTGGATTTAAATGCTCTGGACATAGCTTTTTCCAGGACATGACTGGGGTAGCCTCTTATAGACAGGCATTTTTTTTACTCATTCGCCTGTACTATAAAATCCTCTTCCCTGCTATTATTCCTTCTTAATCGCAAGAACTGACAATAAGGTATGGCGGACTTTACGTGGTCTGGATGATAACTTTGCACAAACCTCTCCAACTGTTGCAAAACTACAACTCTCTGGACTGACAGACCATGCATGCTGGGAGTTGTAGTTTTGCCAGAGCTGGAGGCACCCTGGTGGGGAAACACTGAGTAAGGTTCTGTTACCTAACTCTGCTACCAAACTCCCAGCATGCACTGATAGCCAAAGGGCATGCTGGGAGTTGTAGTTATGCAACAGCTGGAAGCACTCCCAGCAAGCCGAGACAGCAGTTTGCTGTTCATGCATGCTGGGCGTTGTAGTTATGCAACATCTGGAGTGCCACAGTTTAGAGATCACTGCACATCAAATCCCAGTATGCCCAGAGAGCAAATGGCTGTATGGGCATGCTGGGAGTTGTAGTTTTGCAAGATCTGAAGGGCCACAGTTTAGAGATTCTAAATTGTGGTCCTCATGATCTCCAGGCCACTTACCCAGATCACCACCGCTAAGTTTCTGCGCTGACGTCACCATGATCACGCCATGATCGCCGCTGCTGCCAAATTACATCATCGCCGCTGCCAGGTGATGTCATCGCCGCTGTTGCCGCCTGGATCGGGTGAGCTCCACCGTTCCCCCTCTCTGCCCGGACACCCAATGGTGGGCAGAGAGGGGAAACTGAACTTCAAACCCCCGCCCCTCTTCTGCGATTGGTCGGTCACTTCTGACTGATCAATCGCAGGGATAGGAGGGTTGGCACCCCTGCCAACTCACTCCTATCCCTTCAGGGGGATCGGGGCTGTGTCGGACAACCCCGATCACCCTTATTTTCCGGGTCACTGGAGACCCGTATAACTCAGAATCGCTGGTCTGAATAGACCAGTGATTTGCGGCAACTGCCGACATGAGGGGGTCTCGGGACCTCCCTTGGCGATGTCATGGGATGCCTGCTGAATGATTTCAGCAAGCATCCCTGTCCGGTCCCTGCCTGGCCAGCGGCGGGGACCGGAAAACCAGACGGCGTACCTGTCAGTTTTTCCATAAAGTTGCAAAATGTAGATTTTCTTTTCAATTCCCCACCCGAAATAATATTTTTTTGTTCCACTGTATATTTTATAGTAAAATGAAATGTATTGTTATACAGTATAATTGGCTGCACTAAAAACAAGCCTGTGGATGGAAAATAAAGTAGTTATGGCTCTTAAAAGGTGAAGAGGAAAAATAAAAAATGCTAAAATGGGTTAAAGATTCACATTTATTTATATAAGTTTAGAAATTCTCTTTAACCCCTTAAGGACTGAGGGTTTTTCGGTTTTTGCACTTTCGTTTTTTCCTTCTCACCTTTTAAAAATCATAACCCTTTCAATTTTGGACCTTAAAATCCATATGATGGCTTATTTTTTGCGCCACCAATTCTACTTTGCAGTGACATCAGTCATTTTACCCAAAAATCTAAAGCGAAACGGAAAAAAAATCATTGTGCGATGAAATTGAAGAAAAAATGTCATTTTGTATTTGTAACTTTTGGGGGCTTCCGTTTCTATGCAGTAAATTTTTCAGTAAAAATGACACCTGATCTTTATTTTGCAGGTCCATATGATTAAAATGATACCCTACTTATCTCAGTTTGATTTTGTCCGTACTACATGCACGGAAATTTATACGTTTAAAATTGTCATCTTCTGACCCCTATAACTTTTTTATTTTTCTGCGTATGGGGCGGTTTGAGGGCTCATTCTTTGCGCCATGATCTGACGTTTTTAGCGGTACCATTTTTGTATTGATCGGACTTTTTGATCGCTTTTTATTCATTTTTCATGATATATAAAGCGACCAAAAATACGTTATTTTGGACTTTGCAATTTTTTTTTTTGCGCGTACGCCATTGACCGTGCGGTTTAATTAATGATATATTTTTATAGTTCGGACATTTAGGCACATGGCGATACCACATATGTTTATATTTATTTTTATTTACATGGTGTTTTTTTTATGGGAAAAGGGGGTGATTTGAACTTTTAGTAAGGAAAGGGTTAAATCACATTTATGAACTTTTTTTTTACACTTTTTTTTTTTGCAGTGTTATAGCTCCCATAGGGACCTATAGCACTGCACACACTGATTGCCAGCACTGTTCACTGCAAAGTCAAAGTCTGCATCTCAGGCTTGGAGCAATCAATCGCCGAAGGGACACGTCGGAGGCAGGTAAGAGGACCCCCGCTCGTGTCCTAGCTGACCGGGAGACCACATTTTCACTGCGGTGGTCCCGATCAGCCCCACTGAGCAGCCGGGCAGCTTTCACTTTCGTTTTAGACTAAAGGGTTAATAGCCCGCGGCATTGCGATCGCTACCGCGCGCTATTAGCCCCGGGTCCCGGCTTCAGATATATACCGGGACCGACCCGATATGACGCGGGGTCACCGCGTGACCCTGCGTTATATCGCGGGAGCCGGCCAAGGACCTAAATATACGTCCTTGGTCGTTAAGGGGTTAATAGATGATTCATGAGTAAATAAGTACTCATTCTCCCTTGTTGTAGAGAATATGTAAGTGGAGCAGATCAAGTCCTCCATTACTTCAGCTATAGTCCCACAGTACTCCACTAATAAGTCATAAGAAGCTTATCTGTAGATCTCAGTGTGGGAGAGAAGAGATAAAAACACAACGTAATGTTATGTTATTACATGTGACCCAGTGACCAGCGCCTGCTGACCTTATCATCCGTAACCTGATCTGATGAACTAGATCCTTGAAGCATATGATCTAAGCTGGTGCCAAGTCATTTCCCAAGTAGAACTCTGCAAACTGTGGGGGAGATATAAAAAAAAACAAAAAAAAAAACATTTCTGTGATTTCTACACTAGCAAAGAGCTGGTGTGAAATTTTTGATGTAAAATGGACTCTCACCCCTTTGTAGTTAAGTAAATGTCATGTTTTACATGATATTTTCACTCACTTTTGCAAAACTGGTGTTACTAGTGTAAACCATGGATCATTCACATGTAAAACACTGAAAATATCTCATGGAAACTTTTTTGCGCCAAAATTTTGGACGTGAAGAGTTTTGAATATGACCCCCAGAGTCTTTCCTGTATGTATGTCATCTTCTGAAACATTTCTCGTACTGTCTAGTTTAGTTTTTGAAACCAAAGCATCTATTTTTCCCTATGGTATCCCAGAATAACATATTAAGGGCATGCTTCCAAGTTGTCTGCTTTTTTTTGTCTTGGGGATTTCTCTTTTCCAAAAGCTTCCCTGTAAGAGTATATTACTGCTCATCTCATGTGTGGAGCTCTGCAGAAGCAGAACAATGTAAACCCCACGTGTTTGTTTAATAAAATACAGGAAAAGTTGTGTAGCTTACAATCACAGCTTTATTGACCTTGGTTAATGTCCTAATCCTGAGCATTAGATATGAAATATGATATGAACTGTACACATTGCTATCTTTTATGACCATAAAAGATAGCAATGTATACAATGTTTCTATTAGCTCTGATGAGTTAGGATTAGTATGGTCAACCATAAAAGACAGCTACTAAAAAAAAATGTGTGCGGGGCATGTAACGTGCCGTTTTCAAGGAGAGCCAGGGCTCTGTACAAGAGTTTTAGATCGCGGTCAGACCCCCTGCGATCTAAAGCTAATTCCCTATCCTGCGGATACGTTTTTCACCACGAGACTTCACCTTTAATAGCCGTCTTATAAGTCTTTCAAGTTAAAAGCAGCCTTCAGCATATGTGCTATGGTAACCTCATGAAAACTTTTCTTTAAAGGTGTATTTCGGTGGGAAACATTTTTTTTTTTTTTTTAAATGAACTGGTGCCAGAAAGTTAAACAGATTTGTAAATTACTTCTATTAAAAAATCTTTACCCTTCCAGTACTTTTTAGCAGCTATATGCTACAGAGGATTTGTTTTCTTTTTTAATTTCTTTTTTGTGTTGTCCACAGTTCTCTCTGCTGACACCTGATGCCCATATCAGGAACTGTCCAGGGCAGGAGAAAATCCCCATAGCAAACCTATGCTGCTCTGGACAGTTCCAGATACAGGTATCAGGTGTCAGCAGAGAGCACTGTGGACAAGACAAAAAAGAAATTAAAAAATAAAACAATTTCCTCTGTAGCATACAGCTGCTAAAAAGTACTGGAAGGGTAAAGATATTTTTTAATAGAAGTAATTTACAAATCTGTTTAACTTCTTTCTAGCAACAGTTGATTTAAAAAAAATAAATAAAAAATGTTTTCCACCAGAGTGCCCCTTTAAGTTCAGAGTTTCAACAGGGACAATGAAGCAGAATTTCTATTGCAAATACTCCACAATTCTGGTGCACTCTGTGACAAAAACCTCACAGTGAAAGGGGCATGATTTATCAATGTTTATCAAGATTTTTGTGTAAAATTCTGGTGTAAATTAAAGGGGTTGTCCAGTGAAAGACAACTTATCCCCTATGCACCTGTGTTTGATGGTGGTTTCACATATTTTCTGTGATTTTTGTCCCAATGTTTATTTTTAACTGCATACAAACTGAGTGTTGTCTCAGGTTTTCCCAGGTTGCAATGTGACCCGAGACATTACATCACTAGTCAGGTGTTCATAGGAAGTCTGTATTTGTTTCAATGGGTGGAGTGACCACTAGGCGGGAGGGAGATCATTCTGCAAGGAATTGTAGTTTTGCAACAGCTGGAGGCACCCTGGTAAGAAAACACTGGTCTGTTGCATGGAAAGGGAGCACAGGTGTGTTTAAAGTGGCTGATGTGTGGGAGGAAGAAAAGTGACCTCACACTTACAAATAAGGAATCATGGGACTTGTAGTTGGAAGGAGGGAACTCCAACAGGAAATTGTAAGCCATATCATAAAAAGATGGCCACAGCGTTATGGTAATCTCACAACACAGCTATTGAACCTCAAGACAAGCACGAATCCTTCCTAAGCATGTCCATTACTGTCTGGCAGGTACACACTAAAATCCCCTTATGGTGGATAACAACTTTAATTTCTTGTCCCTCATAAATCTGCAAAACACTTACCTGGACTTAATGCCCTTGGAAGCTCAGAGCCACGTTCAGTTGCTGCATGAGTTGTGGATGGATCATCAGTTTTGATTGAAGGTATTAATTCAGTACTAACTATTGGGCTAATGTTTGGAGAAAGAATTGTCCCAGAAGATGCTGAAGTCCCTTGAGTGGCTGCCTTGGAAGAAGAAGAAACACCCTCCGCAGTAATAGTAGACATTGTACTTCCCATTTGAACAGTGCTTACTTTTTCTGTCTGGCCTTTACTTGTTGTGTTTGTGCTGGGCTTTGTTGGGACATTTGTATATGTGGATGAATTTGATGTGGATGGTCCACTGGTTGTATTTGATGATATTGTTGTACTGGATGATATAGTTGTGTTCAGATTTACTGATACCGCATTGGTATTTGTAGAGATTGCTGTTGTCGGAGCTGAGCCAGTTGAATTGGATGCTGCTGTTTGAGCTGAGTCAGGTGTAGGGGTTGTTGCTGTCCGAACTGAGTCAGGTGTAGGGGTTGCCTTTGTCTGAACTGAGTCAGGTGTAGGGGTTGCCTTTGTCTGAACTGAGTCAGGTGTAGGGGTTGCCTTTGTCTGAACTGAGTCAGGTGTAGGGGTTGCCTTTGTCTGAACTGAGTCAGGTGTAGGGGTTGCCGTTGTATGAATTGATTCTAATGAATTGCTTGTGTTGACAGTAGTAGACACTTTGATAGAAGTCATCACACTCTCAGTGTTTTTCGATGTGGTACTTTCTTCAGATACAGATGCTTTTGATGATAAATATGTGTCCTGTGCAGATGTAAAACTCGTTGTTGTTTGAGCTTTAACATGTAGACCTGTAAAAAAGAGAATCTATTAGAATCATGCAAAATCAAATCAACAAATTAGTAAAACTCACAAGTCTGATTCTCCAAATATTCCAGTGCCTTATGTTTACAACAGGATGTCAGACTCTAACTTCCTGTGGACTACGGAATGACATCATCACCTGCCAGACCCCTCCCCTCCAAGCGCTAGCGGATCAGGATAGATAGTAGCTATACACCTCCCCTGAAGATGTGTTCACACATTGCCCAACAACATATGATGGCCCCCAACATATGATGGCCCCGACATACGATAGTTTCAGAGCCCATCGTATGTTGAAGGCAGCATCAACATATGATGCTGCTGTGTGTTGAGGCCATCGCTAAAATGGCTATCTGGCAGCAATGACTGCTTCAGCAACTGCTGGATAGCTGTTTACCCAGTTTTCATCTAAGGAGACGGAAACCAGTGTATGGCACCGGCTCCTGACTCGAGCTTACACCATACCGGATGGTCACCAGCTTATACCTGTAGCTGAGGGCCGAGGTTAGAAGCCGACATGAGGTGATCACCATGGCCATTGTGGAGGTAGCCGGAGGGCTTACATCTGCTTCCTTCCAGGTCGGTGGCTCTTCATTTGATTGAGCCTGGCTGAAACAGGCTCCACCAATTAAGCACAGAGCGCACAGATCAATTGAGTTCTATGGAATCCCATTGATCTTCATGAGGACTCTAATTATTCCTCCTAAAAGTCCCTAATAAAGTGACTAGTAAAGGGAACTAATAAAGTGTTAAAAATAAAGTTTAAAAAAACACACATTAACCCCTTCCTTATTAAAAGTTTTAATCACACCCCTTTTCCCAAATTCCATATATAAATATGTAAACATATAAAAATAAACATATGTGGTATCGCAGCTTGTGCAAATGTCCGAACTATAAAAATAAAACTTTAATTAAACCGAATGGTCAATGGCATGTACATAAAAAATTACCAAAGTCCAAAATTGCATATTTTTGGTCACCTTGTGTGTTATAGGGGTCAGAAGAGGACAATTTTAAACATACTAATTTTTGTGCAAACAGTTATCATTTTTTAACAGAAGTAAAAAAAAAAATCAAACCTATATAAGTTGGGATCATTTTAATCATATGGATCTACACACACTCAACACACAATGGTCCTCCTGGAACTAATTACCAGTTTTCCATAGAGATATGTACTCCACATGCAATGGTTCCGGGGTTCCAGAACCAATTACCAGTTTTCCATAGAGATATGGACTCAACATACAATGATTCCAGGACTCCAGAATCAATTACTAGTTTTCCATAAACCTACAGTCATAGCCGTAATTGTTGGCACCCCTGAAACTTTTTTAGAAAATGAAGTATTTCTCACAGAAAAGGATTGCAGTAACACATGTTTTGCTATACACATGTTTATTCCCTTTGTGTGGATTGGAACTAAACCAAAAAAGGGAGGAAAAAAAGCTAATTGGACATAATGTCACACTAAACTCCAAAAATGGGCTGGACAAAATTATTGGCACCCTTTCAAAATTGTGGGAAAATAAGATTGTTTCAAGCATGTGATGCTCCTTTAACCCCTTAAGGACTCAGCCCATTTTGGCCTTAAGGACTCAGACAATTTAATTTTTACGTTTTCATTTTTTCCTCCTCGCCTTCTAAAAATCATAACTCTTTTATATTTTCATCCACAGACTAGTATGAGGGCTTGTTTTTTGCGCGACCTGTTGTCCTTTGTAATGACATAACTCATTATATCATAAAATGTATGGCGCAACCAAAAAACACTATTTTTTGGGAAAATTAAAAAGAAAAACGCAACTTTGCTAATTTTGGAAGGTTTCGTTTTCACGCCGTACAATTTATGGTAAAAATGACATGTGTTCTTTATTCTGAGGGTCAATACGATTACAACATTTTTTCGTTCACGCCGTTCACCATACGGGATCATTAACATTTTATTTTAATAGTTCGTACATTTACGCACGCGGCGATACCAAATATGTCTATAATATTTATTTTTTATGCTTTTTGGGGGTAAAATAGGAAAAAACTGACGTTTTACTTTTTTATTGGGGGAGGGGATTTTTCACTTTTTTTTACTTTTACATTTTTTTTTACACTTGAATAGTATAGGACATAGAACAGATCAGTGTTATCGGCGATCTTCTGCTCTGGTCTGCTCGATCTCAGACCAGAGCAGGAGACGCCGGGAGCCGGAAGGAGGAAGGTGAGGGGACCTCTGTGCGGCGTTCTGAATGATCGGATCCCCGCAGCAGCGCTGCGGGCGATCCGATCATTCATTGAAATCGCGCACTGCCGCAGATGCCGGGATCTGTATTGATCCCGGCACCTGAGGGGTTAATGGCGGACGCCCGCGAGATCGCAGGCCTCGGCCATTGCCGGCGGGTCCCTGGCTGCGATCAGCAGCTGGGATCAGCCGCGCATGACACGGGCATCGCTCCGATGCCCGCGGTTATGCACAGGACGTAAATGTACGTCCTGGTGCGTTAAGTACCACCGCACCAGGACGTACATTTACGTCCTGCATCCTTAAAGGGTTAAACTCACCATGGGCAAGTAACAGGTGTGGACAATATAAAATCACACCTTAAAGCAGATAAAAAGGAGAGAAGTTCACTTAGTCTTTGCATTGTGTGTCTGTGTGTGCCACACTAAGCATGGAAAACAGAAAGAGGAGAAGAGAACTGTCTGAGGACTTGAGAACCAAAATTGTGGAAAAATATCAACAATCTCAAGGTTACAAGTCCATCTAAAGAGATCTAGATTTGCCTCTGTCCACAGTGCACTGTAGCTAATCTCCCTGGGCGTGGACGGAAGAGAAAAATTGATGAAAGGTGTCAACGCAGGATAGTCCGAATGGTGGATAAGCAGCCCCAAAAAAATTCAAAAGATATTCATGCGGTCCTGCAGGCTCAGTGAGCATATCCATTGACATTTAAATGAAACGCTATAGCAGGAGACCCAGGAGGACCCCACTGCTGACACAGAGACATAGAAAAGCAAGACTACATTTTGCCAAAATGAACTTGAGTAAGCCAAAATCCTTCAGGGAAAACGTCTTGTGGACAGATGAGACCAAGATAGAGCTTTTTGGTGAAGCATCTCATTCTACTGAAAATGGAATGAGGCCTACAAAGAAAAGAACACAGTACTTACAGTGAAATATGGTGGAGGTTCAATGATGTTTTGCTGCCTCTTGCACTGAGTGCCATGAATGTGTGCAAGGCATCATGAAATCTGAGAATTACCAACGGATTTTGGGTCGCACTGTACAGCCCAGTGTCAGAAAGCTGGGTTTGTGTCATAGATCTTGGGTTTTACAACAGGACAATGACCCCAAACATATGTCAACAAGCAGCCAGAAATGGATGGCAACAAAGCGCTGGAGAGTTCTGAAGTGGCCAGCAATGAGTCCACATCAAAATCCCATTGAACATCTGTGGGGAGATCTTAAAATTGCTGTTGGGAAAAGGCGCCCTACCGATAAGAGAGATTTGGAGCAGTTTGCAAAGGAAGAGTGATCCAACATTCCGGCTGAGAGGTGTAAGAAGCTTATTGATGGTTATAGGAAGCGACTGATTTCAGTTATTTTTTCCAAAGGCTGTGCAACCAAATATTAAAGGGGAATTCCAGGCCAAATTTTTTTTATATATATCAACTGGCTCCGGAAAGTTAAACAGATTTGTAAATTACTTCTATTAAAAAATCTTAATCCTTCCAATAGTTATTAGCTTCTGAAGTTGAGTTGTTGTTTTCTGTCTAACTGCTCTCTCATGACTCACATCCAGGGAGCTGTGCAGTTCCTATGGGGATATTCTCCCATCATGCACAGCTCCCGGGACATGACATCATCATTGAGCAGTTAGACAGAAAACTTCAGAAGCTAATAACTATTGGAAGGATTATAATTTTTTAATAGAAGTAATTTACAAATCTGTTTAACTTTCCGGAGCCAGTTGAGATATATATATATATATATATATATATATATATATATATATATATAAAAAAGGTTTTGCCTGGAATACCCCTTTAAGTTAAGGGTGCCAATAATTTTGTCCAGCCCATTTTTGGAGTTTGGTGTGACATAATGTACAATTTTCTTTTTTTCCTCCCTTTTTTGGTTTAGTTCCAATACACATAAAGGGAATAAACATGTGTTTGTGCTCAGGGCTTACATTCGAGCTTGTAGTAGCAAGAGCTGAATACACAACTATGCAAAACCATACATTGACTTACCAAGCGGCTTGCGTTGTTCCGTACTTGCGATTTCACCTTACATACAAACCTATATAAATAAGAATGACTGGCGAAGCGGTTGAGTTGTGCCCATATGAGCGTATGAGGGAGGGTTAGGAGGGTACCTGCAAACCTGTGTGTTGCGGGTGCGTTTTATAGTGGTGCCTCCTGCATGACCCCGCCTGTAGGTGCAGGAGGGCGTGGGAATTCACGCCCCCTCGCACAAATGCAGCCCAAAAGGCTTCCTACTTGTGCTCAGGGCTTACATTCCAGCTTGTAGTAGCAAGCGCTAAATACACAACTATGCAAAACCATACATTGACTTACCGTACTTGCGATTGCACCTTACATACAAACCTATGTACCTATATAAATAAGAATGAATGGCGAAGCGGTTGAGTTGTGCCCATAACCGCGTATGAGGGCACGCCTATAGAGGGCAAAAAATCAAGAAGTAGAATTGATAACAACATCCCTTACCATAATAACCAACACCACAACTAGTCATGTCTATCTTCCCCTAAACTGTTCATGCTAGACTCAAGGAACCAAGAGAGTTGTACCTGCCGGCTGGTGACCACCTAAGGCAGTATCTGACACTCAGAGAATATGTTGGTGACACCTACTGCGTCCGGCCCAGCACTGGAATGGGACCTGACTACGTGCTAGCTGATTCGTTCATATTGGCATGCTCGCTGTGGTAATTGCAGAAAGGGGAACCGATAGAGCTTGTCGGGCATCACATGTCCTCCTGTCCCTGCTGATAAGTGTCAAAAACTTCATTATTAGTTAGTGATATGAAGAGTTGACTGGACTGTACCATGAGCCATATCCTAACCTGCCAACATACCGTCCCGAATATGGTCTCAGGAGTAATGACCTGCAGCGAACGACGGGCCTCCTCATCCTGATCATGCCTGCAGACTCGACAGATCTCAGTAACAAATTAAGCCTAAGGACTATCATGCCTGCAGAGAGGCATCAACAGAACCACTGTGTCCGCAGACATGACCAACCTCTCCATGACTATCGAGCCCGCAGGTTCTGAAAGGTCTTTCATGCCCTAGTGCCTGTG
Organism: Hyla sarda; assembly: GCF_029499605.1. NCBI lineage: Eukaryota > Metazoa > Chordata > Amphibia > Anura > Hylidae > Hyla > Hyla sarda. The sequence goes on from NC_079189.1 coordinate 212,011,642, forward strand.
GACGGCCTCTATGTGACTGTCGTACCTGTAACCTGACAGGTCTCGCATACCCTCGTGCCTGTGGATGTGACAGGTCTTTGCATAGCTGCTGTGCCCTGAAAGGCAGTCTGACTCGAACCTCGTACCTGTAGGCGTGACAGGTCTTTGAGTAACCCTCGTGTCTGTGGAAGAGATAGCTGTTAGCGTGACGCTGACATGAGTGGACAAGACAGATTAATGCGTGAAATAACCGCCTATCAAACTCAAAAAACACCCCAAAAGGGGGAATGAGGGGTCCTAAGACACAATAACTACAAACCCCAGGGCCGAAGCCCAGGAGTCACTAACTCCCCTCTTAATAAGTCCCCTAAAATATAACTTTTATTAGTGTGATAAAATATTCCCACTCAATTGGTTAAAAATAAATGTCAGAGTGTTGCTTGAACAGTAAAAAATAACCAGTGGGGGACCCCCTGTCTGATAATGTAACTGTTTTAGCGGCGCTGCAGCCTGCCGCAATGGCAACACTATGACGTGCAACTTAAAATATAAGCACAGCCACCCCCGACATGTTTCGCTGTTGAGACAGCGTTATCAAGAGGTAATGTGGCTACAATGTGACCCAAACACCGGCGGGGCTATTTATAAGCTGGTGTCACTCATCATCATTAGTGGACCGGTCTCCTAATCCAATCAGGAGACCTGTAACGGACCCTTGATGCCCCAGCCAATGCTAGAAGCCGAACCGGAACCCTTCCGAGTCGAGACTCTACCTGCGCACCTATCCTAATACCTGTGTTTATGACGTAGGACCAAGGTGGGAGTCTCTCAACATACCGTCATCGCTGCGTGACCGGATCTCGCCTCGTGCGAGAGTTCGCCGCGCCTGCGTGGTTAGCAGCGCTGGATACTAGTCCATTGCGCGTGCGCCGAGCTCGGCGCCGTACTGCGCATGTTTCCGGACTTATACTCAGACCGCTGGATGACAGCGCCTTTTATGTGTATATCACCCGACTCTATCTGTGGTCCATTCAACCACTTAGTTACCACTACGGCCATAGATACCATAAATGAACCATGGAAAATATGTGGCTAAGGTATATTAATTTAAGAGCAGAGGTATTATGTATGGTATTAGGGTACTGGCCCATACGTATAGTATAAAGTAGTAGTGTATCTATTATGACGATAATCATCAAATTATACTTCTTGTGAAAGTGGTATGTCTATCATGACGATAATCATCAGGCATAGACTTCTTGTGAGAAAAATTTAATTAACTAAGGTGAGTATAGATACATAAGGTATATTAAGATCATTAAGGTAAGTATAGGTACTAAAGGTTCGTGTTCGTGTTATTCATATTGACTGACAATTGTGTCAGTTGTGGTCACATAGTAAGTAATGGTTAATGGTGGGATACAAAAAATGTAAGATAATGCAATGATAAAGACAGCAGGCAGCTGAATGTTTGTTATTATCACATGATGATATTTTATAAGAAGGCTGCAAACGAGAATCCTTCGTTAAGGCCCAACGGTGCCTTACTTTTAAGAAGAAAGATCCATTTTGCTTCTTCACGGAGGAGGCGAACATCAATGTTGCCCTTACGGGGGCCTAATTTTAAATGACACAGTCCATAAAAATGAAGATCCTGTATTCGTCCCTGATGTATGCTCTGGACGTGTCTGGCAAGTGGGGTATCAACCATAGTCCGTATGTTACTTAGATGCTGAGACATGCGTCTGCGTAATTCTTGTGTGGTTTTACCCACATATAGCTTCGGACAGCTGCATCTGGCTACATATACCACATTCCGCGTGCCGCAGTTGATAAACTGTTGTATATCATACTCTCTCTGATCAACTGGATTTACCAGCTTCTTGGTTCTTGGGATCAGGTCACAGTAGTGGGGATGCGACCAAATCTGACATACAGACGGGGCCCTAGCCTTCGCGATCAGTTAGTGCATAGTCATCTTCAGACGGAGGAGGGTCCTTCCACTTGGCTCCAGAATAGGACAGTGGGTTCCTATCCCTGTGGCCATTGTAAGTTCTGTGACCTGATCCCAAGAACCAAGAAGCTGGTAAATCCAGTTGATCAGAGAGAGTATGATATACGACAGTTTATCAACTGCGGCACGCGGAATGTGGTATATGTAGCCAGATGCAGCTGTCCGAAGCTATATGTGGGTAAAACCACACAAGAATTACGCAGACGCATGTCTCAGCATCTAAGTAACATACGGACTATGGTTGATACCCCACTTGCCAGACACGTCCAGAGCATACATCAGGGACGAATACAGGATCTTAATTTTTATGGACTGTGTCATTTAAAATTAGGCCCCCGTAAGGGCAACATTGATGTTCGCCTCCTCCGTGAAGAAGCAAAATGGATCTTTCTTCTTAAAAGTAAGGCACCGTTGGGCCTTAACGAAGGATTCTCGTTTGCAGCCTTCTTATAAAATATCATCATGTGATAATAACAAACATTCAGCTGCCTGCTGTCTTTATCATTGCATTATCTTACATTTTTTTGTATCCCATCATTAACCATTACTTACTATGTGACCACAACTGACACAATTGTCAGTCAATATGAATAACACGAACACGAACCTTTAGTACCTATACTTACCTTAATGATCTTAATATACCTTATGTATCTATACTCACCTTAGTTAATTTAATTTTTCTCACAAGAAGTCTATGCCTGATGATTATCGTCATGATAGACATACCACTTTCACAAGAAGTATAATCTGATGATTATCGTCATAATAGATACACTACTACTTTATACTATACGTATGGGCCAGTACCCTAATACCATACATCTTTAATACCTCTGCTCTTAAATTAATATACCTTAGCCACATATTTTTCATGGTTCATTTATGGTATCTATGGCCGTAGTGGTAACTAAGTGGTTGAATGGACCACAGATAGAGTCGGGTGATATACACATAAAAGGCGCTGTCATCCAGCGGTCTGAGTCTAAGTCCGGAAACATGCGCAGTACGGCGCCGAGCTCGGCGCACGCGCAATGGACTAGTATCCAGCGCTGCTAACCACGCAGGCGCGGCGAACTCTCGCGCGAGGCGAGATCCGGTCACGCAGCGATGACGGTATGTTGAGAGACTCCCACCTTGGTCCTACGTCATAAACACAGGTATTAGGATAGGTGCGCAGGTAGAGTCTCGACTCGGAAGGGTTCCGGTTCGGCTTCTAGCATTGGCTGGGGCATCAAGGGTCCGTTACAGGTCTCCTGATTGGATTAGGAGACCGGTCCACTAATGATGATGAGTGACACCAGCTTATAAATAGCCCCGCCGGTGTTTGGGTCACATTGTAGCCACATTACCTCTTGATAACGCTGTCTCAACAGTGAAACATGTCGGGGGTGGCTGTGCTTATATTTTAAGTTGCACGTCATAGTGTTGCCATTGCGGCAGGCTGCAGCGCCGCTAAAACAGTTACATTATCAGACAGGGGGTCCCCCACTGGTTATTTTTTACTGTTCAAGCAACACTCTGACATTTATTTTTAACCAATTGAGTGGGAATATTTTATCACACTAATAAAAGTTATATTTTAGGGGACTTATTAAGAGGGGAGTTAGTGACTCCTGGGCTTCGGCCCTGGGGTTTGTAGTTATTGTGAAATAACCGCCTATGAGTCGTGAAATTGTAACTCTATGACCTGTGTTTAGGGAAATATTGACGAAGCCGTGAATCTCCCTGCAGGCGTGGCAGGTGGAGATGGTATGCAATCCCTGGGTTCATTTTTAATTTTTTCTTCAGTAATGAAGGAGTGAATGGCAGCTGAGTGCCTGACATAATGTATGCGTGGTGACGTGAGATGAGACTAAGTGTATGCTGTTGCGCTGAAGAAGAGTCAGAACAGCATACGCAGGGGCCCCCACTGAAGACGTGTCAGCCGGACGGTTGACCCACTGTTGCACTGAAGCAGAGTCAGGAACAACAGACTTCACCAGGACCCCGACTGGAGCGAGTTCGACCTGGGAACTTGGTGGGTGAGAGGGCGCGCGAGGCTCTGAAGACGTGTTAGTAGCAGCATCTGTGTGTGAAACGAGTAACAGTGGTAAGCAAACAAGAGTGGTGAAAGTGACATGGAACAGTGGGTACGTGTTGTGAAGTACATACGTAAGAGTGTACATGTTTTCCATCATTTTTTTTTTTTTTTTGTGTGTGATCTGAAGGAGTCTATAACCACAGTTGCTTGGCGTAACCCCCTGTAGGCATGGCATATGAGGGTTACGCCAACCATCCGTGTTTCATGGTGTCGTAGCTCTGAAGAAGTGTCAGTAAAAGCAACCACGCAGTGCTGCCCCCTGCAGACGTGGCAGGTATGATGGGGAAACAACCACCTATGTGTCATGATGTTGTATTCAGAAGACATGACTGTAACAACGAATGAGTAGCGGATTTCCCTGCAGGACGTGGCAGGTGAAGTGGGTGTACACCACTTGTGTCGTGGTATTAATGTGCAGAATGACGTGTCAGCGACAACAATATAAAGCAAGCTGTAGGACAAGTTAGGTAATTGGTGAGCGTATGGCAAGATACAGATGCTTAACTGTGACTGAGCAGTTACTATGGTAATGTGAGTGTGGCATATCAACTACAGGGACCAACCGCCGGTATCGACGTGTGTGCAGGGTAACTATTTGTGATTGTACCGTACCACCTGAGAATATCTGTACAGTGAGAAGTTACAAGCGTAAGTATGGTTTGCCGAGTAAGATTATGCGTATGAACAGTAGTAGCTATGAGCAAAAGTGCGGCAACACAGTGAGGAGCTAGACACGACGATAGTTGTGAGCGTACATTCAGTGCAACCTGTAGCGCACATGTATTGATGCAGCGGCACATGTGAGTGCGATATGACCATGATGGGCACGATGCGTTGCTGCAAGTATGAGCGTTCGGCACTATGACTGTACTCACAGTATGTGACGTGATGCGCGTATGTACTGTGTGTAATAATGGAACTGTACCCACTGCATGGAACTATCATATGAACTGTAAAAGTACTATAGCTGCAGTCGCAGCATAAAACATTATGAGCTATATGCAACAATGTGACTGTACTCCCTGAATGCAACAGTGTGAGCGTGTGTACTGTGTGTGATACTACATCTGTACCCACTGTGTGCGACTGGGCGTGTGAATTGAATGCAACAGCAACTGTACTCACTAAGTGACACCGCATACGTACCGTACACGATACCACAGCTGTACCCACTGTATGTGACACTGTGAGCGTGTATTATATGCAATGACGTGACTGTACTTGCTGCATGTGACCCTGAACATGAGTGAACTGTAAATGACGTGCTGTACCCACTGCATGAAGCACTATGACGTGTGTGCTCTGTACAACACTGAAACTGTATGCCCTGCGTGTACCACTAAGAGCGCCTGTTGTGCAGGATGAAAATTATGAATGTTTATACGCGGTGTGAATGCATGCGCGTAAGTGCAGTATGAAGCGGCGAGCGGTATAGTACTGACATTACGTAAGAGTAGTAAATGTTGTGAGTGTATGTACCGTATACGTGTTGCGTGCAGTGTGAAAGCCATGAGTTTATGTATCGTGTGAAGCTACGTGTGGAAACAGTCTATGAGTGACTGCATGGTATGAGTGCTGAGAGTAGCTGCATGGTGTAAACGCTGAGGAGATTGCACAGTATAAGATGGTATGGGTGACTGCACGGAATGAGTGCCGAGCGACTGCACAATATCAATGATGAGTGACTGCGCAGTATGACGCTGTGAGTGAGCGGACTGCAAGAAGCTGTGAGCGACTGCCTGGTATGACGCTATGAGCGGCTGCATGGTATGAATACTATGAGTGACTGAACGGTGTAAATGCTACGAGTGACTGCACAGTAAGAACGCTGTGGGTGAACTGTGACGGTATGTACTCAACATATGATGGTTTCAACATACAATGGTCCTCCTGAAACCAATTAATGTCATATGTTGAGGGACCACTGTATGGCAAAAAAAAAAAAAAAAAAAAAAGAGAGATTGTAGTGCAATTGTGTAAAATATGGTAAAAATTTATTTTTAAAAAATCGCTGCAAAACTGCTAAAATGCTGTAAATATTTTTGAAAAATGTAGTCAAAATTCAACAAGTAAACATAGCCTAAAGACATTACATATTCCCAAAACATCTCAATTGCGATTATAGGTGAAATCACTTTATTTTCATAGCAATATTTGGCTCAAAACACATTCAGCAAGAAAACACATCAGAGCTGCACTGTGTGAACTGACACCAACCCACTTATGAGTCTGAGTTCCCCTGGGTGATCTCCAGCACTAGCAGCCCAATGAGATGACCCGCTGCAATAGTCAAACACACCAGTCAAAGTGAGAGAATTAATGGGAAATGTAGGCCGCACTACAGAACCCGCATCATTGTGTATTTGTAAACCAAAATAAAGCATATTCCATGCATGCCACATCAACAAAAAGAGATAATCAAAAGGCATACTCTAAAACCTCTCCATTATTCATTAATAATAGTCTATGCTGTACTAGACCAAAGTACTTCTCTAACCTGTTATATTTCAAAAAGTGTATTCTCACCTTTTGTAGGAACAGTCGGGGAGATTTATCAAAATCTGTGCCAAGAAGCTATTTTATTGGCTGCTATGGGATACTGCACAAGTTTTCCTCTGCATGAGTACAGTATGTATCAGCTTTTTATTTTTACATTGTAGTTTAGTAGTCTATTCTATTCCATACAGATACATATAGTACAAATAAACAATTGAAAAAAAAGAAACTAATGCATTACAAGGACCATCATTTTGGTTTTCCCTTTCCATTAGTGGCCCCCACTTGTAGAATGATTGGTTTTATGAGAATACCTTACGACATTGGAGGTCATTTACTAAAGTCATCCTAAAAGTTATTTTTTTTCTGGTTTTGCGCTCAAATTGTGTCACACGCTTTGTGCACCAGAATCTGTGACCAAAACATCCAACCATCCCGACCAATTCTCCATTTTACTCAGAAAACCTATAAAAGGGGAAAGGGGGCATGGCTACTAATGTTCCCACATAAAATGTGGTGGATTTGAGCTCTGGAAAACCCAACAGTTCATAGAGGTTGCAAAAAAAAAAAAAAAAAAAAAGTAGGAAAAAGTGCAAAATGTAGAGAAAAATTTGCAAATACCATGGAAAAATGCCTGTTGGGAAGAAAAACCCACAAAAAAAACTACACTCCACTTACAAAATGAGGCCTAATGGCCCTGATTTACTATAAGGCTTTTTCGAGTAGCTTTTGTAGGGTTTTTGTTGATTCGGATGTGTCGTGTGCCAGAATTTGCTACAAAAAAACCTACTAACTCTCCACTACAATACTGAAGTTGCCTAAAAAGTAGCGTGCTCGTTGTCCCCAACAGTTTTGAAAAATCCTAACATATTTACTAATGTTTCCACATAAAATGTGGTGGATTAGAGCTCAGGAAAAAAAAAATGTAGGGGAACTTGCAAATGGTAAGGAATATTAGAAAATACCATGGAAAAATACCTGTTGGGGGAAAAAAACCCTCAAAGAACTCCACTCTTAGTACAGCAGGGTCTTTGCCTTTCATTATCTTGGATTCCTTAGAGGCACCAAATTCCTATACAGACTCTTTCTATTGCATTAGTGTGGGGTATCCTAAACTTTGTTGCTCGGTATGTTCATTTTGTGATTGTTTAACTGGGCTTTCACTTTTGCACTTAGTATTAGGTGTGATACTGTATACTTTTATATTTTTCTGCTCAGCTTCTATATTGAGAATGTACGACTTCCAATGCAGCATGCTTTATATGCTGTTATGTTTGCAGTGGCGTTGCCACCGGGGTGCGGGGGGTGCGGCCCGCACCGGGTGACACCATCCTGATGGGGTGACACCAGGTACGCCATCGGTCCTCAGTTGCGCTGCCTGTCTCCATACTAGCAGCCCCCACGGCCCCCACTTGCGCTGCCTCTGTAAGAGCATCCCCCCCCCCGGTCCTCACTTGTTGCGTCTCCGTACTAGCACCCCCCCCCCCCCCCGTCACCTGCACAGTGAACCGGCCTGCGCCCCCACGTCTTCTGTTGCGCCGGTCCGACGTCCCTCCGCAGGGCCTGCGCAGTAGGACGTGACGTCACTCGCAGAGCGACCGGAGAGAAGGAGCGCTGCGCTGGATGGGTGAGTGAGTGTCTGTCTCTCTCTGTTTGTGTGTCTCTGTCTGTGTGTGACTGTGTGTGTGTGACTGTGTGTGTGACTGTGTGTGTGTGTGACTGTGTGTGTCTGTGAGTGTGTGTCTCTCTGTGTGTGTGACTGTGTGTGTCTGTCGCAATCTCTGTGTGTGACTCTGTCTTTGTGTGACTCTGTGTGTGTGTGACTCTGTGTGTGTCTCTCTGTGATTGTGTGTCTCTCTGACTGTGTGTGTGTGTGTCTCTATCTATCTGTGTGTGTGTGTCTCTGTGTTGTGTGTGTGTGTTTTTTTTGTGTGTGGGGGGAGGGTTTTTTTTTTTGAACCAGCGATCTAATATGGGGAGACTTTGACCTATTGTGGGGAACATGCAAGGGAACCTGCGGCCTAATGGGGGGAAACTACTACCAAATGTGGGGAATCTATGCTACCTAATGTGGGGAAACTGCTACCTAATGTTGGAAAATTGCTACCTAATGTGCGAAGGCTGCTACATAATGTGGGAAAACTGCTACCTAATGTGGGGATTCTGTGCTACCTAATGTGGAGAAACTTCTACCTAATGTGTGGAATCTGTGCTACCTAATGTGTGGAATTTGTGCTACCTAATGTGTGGAATCTGTGCTACTTAATGTGGGGAAATTACTACCTAATGTGGGGTAACTGGTACCAAATGTGGGGAATCTATGCTACCTAATGTGGGGAAACTGCTACGTACCTAATGTGGGGGAACTGCTGCCTACCTAATGTGGAGAACTGCTACCTACCTAATGTGGGGGAACTGCTACCTACCTTAAGTGGGGGAACTGCTGCCTACCTAATGCTCCCCCCCCCTGGCAGTAGCACCCTCATCATCCACCAGCAACCCCCCCAGCAGCAGCACCTCCATCAGCAGATCCTGATGGTGGATGATGGGGGTGCTCCTGCCAGGAGGATGATCCTGCCGATGGACGATGGGGGTGATACTGCCAGGGGGGATGGCCAGTAGCACCCTCATCATCCTCCAGAAACACCTCCCCAGTACTAGCACCCCCATCATCAACTAGCAACACCACCAGATTTATATTCAGAGGGTACAGTATGTGGCAGATTTATATTCAGAGGGTACAGTGTGTGGCGGTATATTCAGAGGGTACAGTATGTGGCAGATTTATATTCAGAGTGTACAGTATGTGTTGGTATTCAGAATGTACAGTGTGTGGTAGTATTATATTCAGTGGGTATGGTGTATGGAAGGTTTATAATCAAAGAGTATAGTGTATAGTAGTATGATATTTAGAGGATACAGTGTCTGGCAGGTTTATAATAATTATTGTTTTCATATAGAGGATGAGAATGCACTGACATAGTGAGGAGACGTCTGGGCGTCACATTCTGCAGAGAGAAGATTTAGCTGGACCCAGTGGTATGTACCATCTGAATTAGATAAGGGAAGACTATAGAGAAGACGTCACCTGTAGTCACTGATATCATTGTGTATTCTCCTCTCTATGTCCTATCAGAGCTGTAGTCACTTGTCAGTTCTACAGTTATGATGAGTGAAACTACAACTCCCAGCATAACCTCACCACTGCATAAAGGGGTACTCTACTGGAAAAAAAAAATGTTTTAATCAACTGGTGCTACAAAGTTAAACAGATTTATAAATTACTTCTACTTAAAAATCTTAATCCTTCCAGTACTTATTAGATGCTGTATAAGTGATTCACAGGAAGTTCTTTTCTTTTTTAATTTATTTTCTGTCTAACCACAGTGCTCTGTGCTGACACCTCTGTCCATGTCAAGAACTGTCCATAGTAGGAGCAAATCCCCATTGCAAACCTCTCCTGCTCTGGACAGTTCCTAACATGGACAGACAGAGCACTGTGGACAGACTGGAAAGAACTACACAACTTCCTGTGGAGAATACAACAGCTTATATAAGTACTGTAAGGATTAAGATTTTAAATAGAAGTAATTTAAAAATCTGTTTAACTTTCTGGCACCAGTTGATATAAAAGTAAATGTTTTCCAGTGGAGTACCCCTTTAAGTAATTCTGGGAGCTGTATATTTAAATGGTGAAAACTTCTTTAACACTTTCCCATTCTGTGGCAGCTGGTATATCTGATTATTATACTGGAATTTCTCACAATGCGCTACAACAGTGGTGTCTGTCACAACAGGCTAAAAACTTACTGAGGGGGGGGAATGTATGGGAGTGACACCATTTTCTACCGCACCGGGTGACACCAACCCTAGCAACGCCTCTGTATGTTTGTACTTTCTTTATTCCTTTAGGCAACGTTCACATATGCATATTTTCTTCTGCAGATCCGCTGCAGAAAATGTTGCTGCCCATTGACTTCAATAGGTAGCAAATCTGCAGCAGAAAATACGCACATGTGAACATACCCTTAAAGGGGTTCTCCGCTGCTTAGACATCTTATCCCCTATCCAAAGGATAGGGGATAGGATGCCTGATCGCGGGAGTCCCGCCGCTGGGGACCCCAGGGATCTTGCACGCGGCACCCCATTTGTAATCAGTCCCCGGAGCGTGTTCGCTCTGGGTCTGATTACCGACGACCACAAGGCCGGCGGCGTGTGATGTCACGCCTCCGCCCCCATGTGACGTCACGCTCCGCCCCTCAATGCAAGATTACGGGAGGGGGCGTGACAGCTATCACAAGCGGAGCTTGGCATCACACGGGGCGGAGGCGTGACCTCACACGCCGGCCTTGTGGTCGTCGGTAAACAGACCCGAAGCGAACACGCTTCGGGGACTGATTACAAACAGGGTGCCGCGTGCAAGATCCCTGGGGTCCCCAGCGGCGGGACTCCCGCGATCATGCATCTTATGCCCTATCCTTTGGATAGGGATAAGCACCAGAGAACCCCTTTAAGGGTATGTTCACACACGACGTATATGCACTGTATTTCACGCTGTGCATATACTACATATTCTTCTGTTAGCTGACACACACAGGGCTACCCAGCAACAGCCCTGTGTGTCCATTGAGGTTTGGAGGCTGGTCCGCGCGCCACAGTTATGTCGGATTGCGGCCCCGTCTCTAAAACTAACTGAACACACAGGGCTGCTGTCAGGTAGTCCTGTGTGTCAGCTAACAGAAGAATATGTAGTATATTTCATGCTGTGCAGTCACACTCACGCAGTATTCAGTCATTTAGAGTTCAATGTAAACAAAATGACTGAACATATGGTAGCTTCAAATCCTGTTCATCAAATATGTGCAGGATACTTTACATGTAAACATACCCTAAATAAGACTTTAAATGAGACTTAAATAAGACTTTTATGTGGTACCATGATGTTACACTGCTAGCCTCATGACAGTGGGTGCTATATCTGTATGCAGTGACATATGCCAGAGCCTGCTGTTAGAAGTATACATCAGGAACTACTCCTCATCAGGAGCGGACTGACAACACTTGGGACCCCTTACGAAAAAAAGGCAAGGGCCCCTGCTAGTCTCTGCAGCTTGTCAATCTTCTGCCACGCCCCTATTCCACCCAAATCCCACACACAATAAACAAAAATTTATATATGTAAGAAACACTTAAACGTAGGTTAATTTCCTTGACCAATAATACTGGTATACAAGGAGTAAATATATACCACCACACAATAACTGGATAATACAGCCATATAGTACTGAATAAAACCACTATACACAGACCATTATACTATACAGGATCTGTTCACAATATAAGTGATTATATACAGGACCATATGGCGGTAGATATCAGCTGTACACAGGATGTGTATACCATATAAGTGATTACAGTTACATTTTGGGACTCTTGTGGATCTCTTAATATTTGCAGGAAAAACATGTCAGACTTTACATTTTTCCAGTGCCCTCCCCTCCTCTACACAATCTTTCCATCTATAGGCCCACAAACTATAATAATGCCCTACTTGGTATCCTGCACAGTAAAAGGACAGGTAGGTAGGTAGCCAGGTAAATAGTTAACTAGGTAGGTAGATAAGGAAGCCAGATATGTAGGTAGCTGACAAGCCAGGTAGGTAGGGTGCTAGCTAGGTAGTTAGGCAGCCATGTATGAAGGCCAGGTATGTACATAGTTAGGTAGCTGGGTATGTAGGTAGTTAGATAGCCTGTTATGTAGGTAAGTAGTTAGGCATCCAGATATAGAGTTAGGCAGCCCCCCGTTCCCTGTAGGTATAGGCAGCAGAGTTAACCCCTCCCCTTCCCTGTAGGTATAGGCACCAGATTTAACCCCCCTACCCTGTAGGTAAAGGCAGCAGAGTTAACCCCCCTTCCCCAAAGGTTTAGGCAGCAGAGTTAACACCCCATCCTTCCCCATAGGTATAGGCAGCAGACTTAACCCCCTTCCCCATAGTTACAGGCTGCAGAGTTAAACCCACTTCCCAATAGGTAAGGAACAGAGTTAACCCCCCTTTCTCCTTCAGTATAGGCAGCAAAGTCCCACCCCCACCCCCTTTCCCCGTAGGTATAGGCAGAGTTAAACCTCCCATTCCCTATAGGTATAGGCAGAGTTAAACCCCCTTTTCCCCATAGGTATAGGCAGAGTTAACCCCCTTTCCCCATTGGTAAAGGCAGAGTTACCCCCCCTTTCCCCATAGGTATAGGCAGAGTTACCCACCCTCTCCCCATTGGTATAGGCAAAGTCACCCCCCCCTCTTCCCCATAGGTATAGGCAGAGTTATCTCCCCCTTTCCCCATAGGTTTAAGCAGAGTTATTCCCCCTTTCCCCATAGGTATAGGCAGAGTTACCCCCCTTTCCCCATTGGTATAGGCAGAGTTACCCCCCTTTCCCCATTGGTATAGGCAGAGTTACCCCGTTTCCCCATTGGTATAGGCAGTTACCCCCCCCTTCTTCCCCATAGGTATAGGCAGTTACCCCTATATGCAGAGTTACCCCCCCCTTTCCCATAGGTATATGCAGAGTTATAAAAAAATAATTATGCTCACCTGATATCCCACGCAGCGATCTCCTCAGCAGCCCAGGCCCGTGTCTTCTCCCCTCCACAGTACAGGCGTCGATGAGTGACATCATCGGCACCTGTACTGTGTGCTGCGTGGGGGCGGAGGTCACGTCTCCTCTGTGTAGCTGCAGCTCACACAGAGGGGACGCCTTCTCCTGTATGTGCGTGTTTTGCGCATACAGGAGACGTCAGCGAGTGTCCCAGGAGACGTCAGGAATGTCCCAGATCCTCAGTAGCGGCGGCGGGAGGCCTTTAACCCGCCCGGGCCCTCAGACGACGTCCGATCGGACCGGCTGGTCAGTCCGCCCCTGCTCCTCATGCATAACAACACAATATAAACAGAGCCTTAGGATGTATTCACATTGGGCGTAATAGTGAAGAAGAGACCCACACTCTTAGGGTCTATTCACATTCCACATGAGGAATTCCGCACAGATTCTGCACGCGGATTCCAATCAAATTCAAGCCCAATAGACTTCTATGGGATTCCGCACTCCCATTCACACTTCTGAATCTCCGCATGAGGATTCTGCACCAATTCCGCACAAACCAGAAACCCCCCAAATGAATGCAGAAGCGGAATTAGTGGAGATGTGCCAAAATTGTGCCATGTGAATAGACCCTTGAAGGGGTACTCCGCCCCTAGACATCTTATCCCCCTAGGGGTTCTCCAACCAAGGTGCCTCCAGCTGTTGCAAAACGACAACTCGTAGCATGCTGGGAGTTGTCGTTTTGCAACAGTTGGAGGCACCCTAGATGAGAAAAAATGCTCTAGGCACACTGTCAAGCTTGGATGAAGCTTCTTCATGTATTCATTTTTAGACACTTCTTCGGTTGATGTGTCAAAAACCTATGTCCTTCCGTATGGGAGGCAGAAACATTGAACACAGACTGCACTGCTATCTGTAGGAGGGCTAAAAAAAAATACAGCTTAACTCGCAAAAAAAAAAATAAAATAAAAGACAGCAATTTCAACAAAGTTATGAGTGTGTTATATAACACCATTACCTATTGTGGCTACATCAGACTCCACTACTCCTGGGGTTTCTTCACTATAGCATTGTTTCTTTGTTTTAGAAAAGAATTGCCAATAAGCTTGGAAAAAACAAAACAATCAAAATCCCTACCTTTAAAATATAGAACAAAAGTTGAAAGGACAGAAGACAGAGGAAAAAAAAAAAGACATTGGCCCTCATCTCCTAAGAGCGGAGTGTAGGTTTCTTTTTGGGTTCTTGTTTCCGACAGGTATTTTTTCATGGTATTTACTATAGTATCTTGCATTTCACGATATTTCCTATGTTTTGCTTTTTTTCACATGCTCTGAGCTTATGAGCTTTATGTGGAAACATAACTATTTTTTTATAATTTTTTTTTGAAAATGAAGTTTTTTTTATATTAATTTTATTTTTTATTTTTTTGAGACACATCCCTTTTCCCTAATGGTCACGTCCCTTTATAGGGTTTTCCCGATTAAAGTGGAGGGCCTTATTGGATTTTTTCTTGGAAATTCTTGCACACGACACATGCAACACAAAAAAAAAAACAATAACATCTTCTCGGAAAAACCTTAATAAATTAGGCCAATTGTTTCAATGTGCATTGACTTCAATTGGAGAGTCAAGATCCTCAATAAATCTACAAACCCAATTAAATGTACCCATTAGTTTCACAATGCAATCTGCAACAGCAAGGGGTAGATAAATATGGCAAAGAGATAGATAGATAGACATACTGTAGATAGTTATTAGATAGATAGATAGATAGATATAGATAGTTATTAGATAGATAGCCAAAAAGCTGCCAGAGCATCATGGGAGATGTAGTCTAAAGCATCTGCAGTGCCAAGGGTTGCCTATGCCTGTGATGGGTTCTCTGAAAGGACTCAGGACTGTTGTATACAGCACATTATTGTTTACAATCTAAGAAGGATTCATTCCTGTACATTTCTTGTGTAACTGCATGCTTTATTCCCTCATTTATTGTTTACTAAGCTGACCTGGCACTGGGAGACATGTGTATTACTGTTTAAAAGTATCTCTTCATCCAGAACCTCCTAGTTCAGGAATAGAATGCTAAAACGAAATAAATGGCAAAATGACTGTCTTTCATTAGACACTGGATCTGGTAAAAGAGGGCTCTATTTTTACTTATGGCCTGTAACATTCTAGGTTACAGTTTCTATATGTAATGCTTATCATCCTTTAGAATTGGTTATTTTTAGTATTAACTGAAAAGTAGAAAATAGTGTGTGAACACGTAGTCCAAAAGCAATGAGTGTTGGTGCTTCCCAGATACAAAGACACAACATTGTCACACACCATCCCGCCTTTAGACACACACTATCCAATAATATAGCTATAGTAAACTGTTAGAAAAAAGGCCAACCCCCAAAGTGCCACGAACCAAATGCTATGTATGTAGTGAATTTTATATTTTGCTATAGAGACTGGCATGAAAAATGTTGCCAAAAATATAGCAAAAAGCTGATTGTGAATCCAGTTTAAAAATTAGGGGGTTTAGACCAAATAAATAACCTTTTGTAAGGGTATATTTGCATCATTTTGCCCTCCATGGCACAAATACACTGGCAAAATAGCATGCAGACATATGGTCTGAAGATAGTATGTTAGTGACTAAGTTTGGGTAATTTTCCAAGTATATGGGAGATTTCTTTCTCACTCAAAAGCACTTTTGAGACTTAAACTAAATATTCAGAAAATTACCTGAACATAGAGCTAGTTAAAGGGGTACTCTTAAATCAACTGGTGGCAAAAAGTTAAACAGATTTGTAAATTACTTCTATTAAAAAATCTTAATCCTTCCAGTACTTATTAGCTGCTGAATACTACAGATGAAGTTCTTTTCTTTTTTGGATTTCTTTTCTGTCTGTCCACAGTGCTCTCTGCTGACACCTCTGTTCATTTTAGGAACTGTCCAGAGCAGCATGTTTGCTATGAGGATTTTCTCCAGCTCTGGACAGTTCCTGACACGGACAGAGGTGTCAGCAGAGAGCACTGTGGACAAACAGAAAAGAAATCCAAAAAGAAAAGAATTTCCTCTGTAGTATACAGCTGCTAATAAGTACTGGAAGGATTAAGATTTTTTTAATAGAAGTCATTGACAAATCTGTATAACTTTGTGGCACAAGTTGATTTAAAAAAAAGTTTTCCACCGGAGTACCCCCTTAACTCTGTTTGGGTTATTGAAATAAATGGGGCCCATGCTATATGCATCCTTAGTCACTCATAGAGGATATGTACTACAACGTTTGCCGCAAATGTTACAGTGGATATCCATTCATCAGATTAAATCTGCATGTAAATAATTGCCTATAGATATAATAAAGAGATGGAAGATGGCACTCCAAGTATGGTGTCCAAATGTCGTGAATTTTATTGGTCCAAACACATACAGATGATGCAACCTTTCGACCTGACAATCAGGTCTTTCACAAGCATAGTGCATATAGAACTCATTACATGTTTTATAGGGTCATCAATTGATGACATCATAAGGAGGTGTTACCCTCTTTCATAAAGTGGGAGTGAATTTACAGAGTTGTTTTTTTTTGCATTACTTGAATTGCTCTGTGGATCTGCAATCTTCCTGCTCCAGGAGAAATTATCCAAAATCAGTGCCTACCACGGACATAAAAGGGACTGCTCGGGCAGATTCTGAACAAGTCTAACCTTCCACCAGAATCTCCTCGTTGGAAGCTCCATCACGTAAATTTTGCTGTTGATAACACATTTTCAAAGAGTAAATCCCTGTCCTCAGAAGCAAACAACCATATACAAAGTATTTATATCCACTCACTCACATGTACTCAGTGTTCATGCCATCAAACTGTAAGGCTAAGTTTCCACTTGGTTTTTTTTCTGGCAGTTTTTGGATATCTGCCACTGCAGTTTTTGAGCCAAAGTCAAAAGTGGATCCATAAGGGAGGAGAAGTGTAAGTCCTTCCTTTATATGTCCTATTCCTTTTAAATACACTTCTGACTTTGGCTCAAGAACTGCAGTGGCAGTTTTCCAACTTACAGCTGAGATACAGAGAACCGAAAATGACAACGGAATACCCATGATTCCCTGCATCCCAACACAACCATGGAGATCAAATTAGCCTCGGTGTAGTGTCGCTGGCTCGCTGTCAGTTGTCCAATACTCAGCCAAAGCAGAGCAAGGTACACTGCGAGGCAGTGGTGACAAAATGTGCCATATGGACAATTCAGAAGACTGAAGTGTAACTACATCCATTTATCCCATTATGATCATCAGAGTAAGTTGATGATTAGCAGGTTCAGGGACAAAAGGTACTCGAGGTGCATTACATCTGCTGCACAACAACGTGCTGCAATCTGAATGCATCCTACTGAAAACTACTATACCATCTGCACCAGAGACTTTTAATTCATCATACAGATCCCTGATTTATTAGCAAGACATTGGCACATTCTTCTTAGACCACTTGTTAGGGAAATGTATTTCCTCTAAACAGAAGGTAATTTACCATAGGGCCAAAGCCATAAAAAGTATGGTGGCTCCAATTTGCCTTAAAGCATACCCGTCAGATCACTCAAAAAAACAAAACTGTTATATGTTGCTCATGTGGTGTCCCAATACCGCATCCTATCCGGTACCTGTGTGTATAGGTCCCCATAGCCAGAGTCCCTAGGACGTGGGGGTCCTTATTGTCTAGTCCACCCCTAGTCACCTCTCATCTAGGAATTAAATATCTAGTAATTATTTAGGATTTATATATAAAGGATTGTATAAATATATATATAAATAGTTAATTACCTGTACGGAGCGTAGCAGGACCTGCGGGTCACGTGGTCAGGTGCTTGAGGACCTTTGTAGGTCCCTGTGACGTATTTCACCCATCACTCCCTGTGACGGTGAGTGACAGTTGCTTGGACCAGTAAAAGGCGGCCCTGCCCCTGCCCATATAAGGGAGCGGTGGCCATTACTCTCTCTTGTTCCTGTGCAGCCAAGCAGTAAGCATCTCTCTCTTGTTCCTGTGCAGCCAAGCAGTGAGCATCTCTCTTGTTCCCGGGCTGTCAAACGGGCAGGATCTGTCTTCCGCAGTGAGTTAGGCCTGAGCCTTGCGGCAACGGCTGATCTATTCAGAATCGTGAGTGTATCAATTCCTAAGCACTCTGCAAGATCACCGGACCTTATCTATCCCATAAATCCAGACGAATCTTCGCAAATTACCCTAAATTCTCAGACTATATCAGAAGTCAAGGTCCGCAACAACTGTCAGTCATTGAACTATATAGAGACTGTATTCCTGAGACTGTTACTGTTCATTGGATGTACCGCAAGCATTTAAGTAAAGTTATCCAAGTTCAAGTTCAACTACCTTGTGGACCTTCAGTCATTTTATGCATGCACCTATCTTTACTGGGAAGGGCGGTGATAGGCCAGAGAATTACCTCAGCATACTAGCCCTCAGCCTGGCATCACGAACTATAGGGTTAACTTTAACCCCTCATCTACTGAAACAACACCCCAACTACCATACAACCCCCAAGGGCTACCACACTCAGTATCTCATCCTGATCATGTACATGTACTTTGTATGTGTCTGTGACCTACATTTCTCTCAGAATTAGCTTTATTTCTGAAATAACTTAATTTTGTCCACCAGAAGCAGGGGGGCGGGTACTCACTGTGATAACCACTCCAACTCCCTCTCCTCAGTCCAGTGCTTCCCAACCAGGGTGCCTCCAGCTGTTGCAAAACTAAAACTCCCAGCATACCTACACAGCCAAATGATGTGTGGGCATGCTGGGAGCTGTAGTTTTGCAACAGCTGGGGGGTAGTCCCCCTTTATTACACACACACAGGCTTCATATATTCTTACACATACACATTAGATAGACACACTGATATACACACATACATATATATCCACATACATACATGCAGGGACACTTACTTTTTCGTCTGCAATGCATGTTTCTGCCTCTCTCATTGATGTCTGCTGTGTGAGAGCCAGCAGAAGTCTTCCTGCCCCTCCCCTTCTCTTCACATGAGTCTCTGAAGTGTGTACAGCCCCTTCCTAAACGTCCTGGAATCCAGGACGAAGCAGTGTTCACAGAAGCACTGAATGCATTCCAGGAGGCAAGGGGGGGGGGCAGTTCTTGACTGGCTTTTTCAGTATGAAATACTGAACATTTTCTAATGAAAGCAATTGCAAAACCTATTGGTTTTGCATGCTTTACAACATATCAAAAGTTTTTTTTTATATCTGCTCATTTAAAAATAAAACAATAAACCGACTTGAGGGTGATTTTATTGGTAGTTTGACAGGATCCCTCAATTGTAGCATAGCGAGGTGCAAATATTGCTGCACTATAAATCATGGGAAGAAAACTTTTACCAGTAGTGTGACAGGAGAAACCTTTTCCATTAAGCACTTTATAAATTGTGGGATGGTATTAGTTATTTATTAGGTCGAATGTCCCTGTCATCTACAATATGTTGGTTAGACCACATTGAGCCTTAGACTTAGGATCAATAACCATAGTTTTAATATAGAGGTTTCAATTTAAATAGTGTATCAAGGCACACTGCCACGGGCCACAACCATGATAGAACACATATTTGCGGAGGTCCATAATAGATTTGACAAATTTTTTGATACTCAAATTAAACACCCAAGCTCCAAATGGTCTGACTGAGAACATTGAGAGCAATTTTTAATAACCAATGAGGTGGTATATTATAAATAACTATGCTGCAATTTATAATTTTATTAACAATATATAGTATAAACATTTTATGCTTTCTATTCTGGCTATTGTTATATTAATGTATTTTACTATTTTTATCCATGTATTTATACTGCATGATATCTTATGCAATCGTTTTTTCCTTTCCCTTGTTTACACCTCGGAGTACCTTGCTCTGCTTTGGCTGGGTATTGGACAGCTTAAACCCAGCAAGAGACACTACACTGAGGCTTCTTTGATTACCATGGTGACGTTTGCGCTCCTTGTTGAGTTTCACAGCGTAGGCTGGGATGTAGGGAATCATGGTACTTGTCATAATTTCCGGTTCTCTGTATCTCAACTCTAACAGTTGGACAACATGTACATTTACATGTGAGTTATAGGTCTAATACATTACAGTAATCGGGTATATGACATGAGGTTTTGACATGTTTATTGAGTTTTGATTTTTTATTAGAAGTGTGATACATGATGTGTGGATATAAATACTTTGTACAAGTATATGGTTGTTGCCTTATATGTTCATGTATCTGAGGAAGGAGATTTACACTACAAAAACGAGTTAATAACGGACTATAATTAATTTTCATTTTTTTTGTTTTAA
Organism: Hyla sarda; assembly: GCF_029499605.1. Taxonomy (NCBI): domain Eukaryota; kingdom Metazoa; phylum Chordata; class Amphibia; order Anura; family Hylidae; genus Hyla; species Hyla sarda. The sequence goes on from NC_079189.1 coordinate 212,032,156, forward strand.
CCCAGCTCAATTTTGTCCCCTTTATCTAAGCGTGATCAATAAATATAGGATATTGATATAGTAAGGTAGAATAAATACCGTATTTATCGGCGTATAACACGCACTTTTTAGGCTAAAATTTTTAGCCTAAAGTCTATGTGCGTGTTATACGCCGATACACCCCCAGGAAAGGCAGGGGGAGAGAGGCCGTCGCTGCCCGCTTCTCTCCCCCTGCCTTTCCTGGGGTCTAGAGCCCTGCTGCTGGCCCTTCTCTCCCCCTGGCTATCGGCGCCACTGCCCGTTCTCTCCCCCTGACTATCGGTGCCGGCGCCCCATTGCCGGCGCCGAAAGCCAGGGGGAGAGAAGCGGCGCCGACAGACAGGGGGAGAGAAGGGGCAGCGGCACCCATTGCCGGCGCCGTTGCCTCCCCCCATCCCCGGTTGCATAATTACCTGTTGCGGGGGTCGGGTCCGCGCTGCTTCAGGCCTCCGGTGTGCGTCCCCTGCGTCGTTGCTATGCACTGCACGGCGCGGCGCCGGCAATGGGGCGCCGGCACCGATAGTCAGGGGGACAGAACGGGCAGCGGCGCCGATAGCCAGGGGGAGAGAAGGGCCGGCAGTAGGGCTCTAGACCCCAGGAAAGGCAGGGGGAGAGAAGCCGGCAGCGACGGCCTCTCTCCCCCTGCCTTTCCTGGGGGTGTATCGGGGTATACATGCGCACACACGCACCCTCATTTTACCATGGATATTTGGGTAAAATTTTTTTTTACCCAAATATCCTTGGTAAAATGAGGGTGCATGTTATAGGCCGGTGCGTGGTATACCCCGATAAATACGGTATATATATATATATATATATACATATATATTTTTTTTTTTTATTTATTTTTTTTTTTTATTCCTATAGGTTCATACTATACGAGAATCAGTCAGTCTTAATAATACTGCCTCCAAACATCCAAACAGTGCACAAATGTATGTGAACAGAATAGATGATTGGGGCTAAGAGATCAGCTGCTGTGTTGGTGCCCATGTTGGCAGTTAATGCTCTATTATTAAAGTTATTTATAGCTTGTTCTGTATTTCCTAATCTTGCAATCTTTTAGATGATGTTGGCAGTTGAGTTTAGTAAAAATGTGTTGTGTACTTTAACCGCTGATGAGACGTGCTGGTGTGTGTTGGAATAAATTCCATTCCAGGCAAGCAGACCATTGCAGTTACCTCAGCTGAGATTGATCAGAAGGGCACATTAGACTTGTTCCAACATCTAATTCCACAATGATTAATGGTGATGCATGGTTGTACTGTACTCAATAATGTTACCACTCCCACTGCCTTGTGGCACCATCAGCGAATTGGTGCCTCCAGTAGACATGTAGGATGTACTATATGGCCTATGTTATTTCTCTTGGGTTTTCCAGTGTTATATTCATTTTTTTTCCTAAAAGGAACTCCACTTAGCCATTGGCAAAGAGAGGCAAATATAAGGAGGATGTGTATGTATGTGAAATCCCTCCATTCTTCTCGATAGGTAACCGCTTTTGGTTTCTCTCACACACACACTGGGGTTTATTTATTAAGAGTGGATTGTAGGTTTTGATTTCTGACTGGTATTTTCCCAAGGTATTTACTAAGGTTTCCCTACATTTTGCACTTTTCCCTACGTTTTGCTTTTTTTACAACTGTTCTGATCTGTCGGGTTTTCCTCAGCTCAAATCCACCACATTTTCTGTGGAAACCATAGTAAATATGTTGGGATTTTTCAAAACTGTTGGGGCCATACCCCCTTTGTCAGGACCACGCCCACTCTATACAGTGGCGGCGCCCCCTTTTCTGTTTTTTCTTGTAAAATGGAGGGTTTAGTATTTTTTTGGTTTCAAATTGTGTCGCAAGGGACGTGCTACACAATTTGGGTGCAACCTGATAAAAAAAGAGTCGGGATCACGTTAGTAAATAAACCCCACTGTATTTCCGAAAGCAATAGTAAATCTGACCTCTCCATGTTGTCCAGGATGCTCTCAGTTGTCGTAAATGACTTATCAGGTTCTGCTAGAAAAACAGCCTCCTGCTCTCCAACCTTACTTTAGTGCCTGTTAACCCACTAAGGCTGCATTCACACCACGTTTTTGCAATACAGTTCCTGTATCAGGTTTCTGATGAAAAACAGATTCTTCAAAACTGGACTAAACTGTATCAAAATGTGTGTACAAATTTTTACCCGTATACATTTGAAAAATGATGTCAGGTTGCATCCATTTAAAAAATAATAAAAAAGCATATGTTTTTAACCTTTCATTCCATTCTGTGTGCATTGCGCAGGTGCAAACTCAAAAAACGTATTGTGCAAACTGTATGGAACCGTACGCACATGCAGTTCTCATTGACTTTGGGTACAGGTATAGTTCTAAGATGTGGCCAGGGCTGAAGTGGAACACTGGGAGCAGAAGGGGTAATACCTTTTCTGCTTCCTGGACAACCCATTTAAGTAAGAGGTATTCCCTTAGTCACTTCTACTGTTTTACAAATTGTCAACTGTGTTACGAAACTGTGGCAGTCTATAAATCATATGAAGAAACGTTTCTTATCCTTGTCAAAGAGCAATTGAGTCCAAGCAATACAACAATATATCGTCTGGCTTTCCTCCATTTCAGTAAGTTACATTAAACCCTCAGACATCACTCTGATAGGAATGTATCATTATCCTAGCTTGGAAGATTGCTGTTGGCAATTAGGGAAGCACACAAGTAGAAAGCAGTCTGGGTCATAAAAACCATCAAAAAGAAGAAGCACATACGGTTCTCATTGACTCCATGTTAAAGGAACCGTATACGGTTTTAATATGGTTTTACACCCGGACGAAAAACCGTGGTAGGCTATGGTTTTGGAAATGGGGGAAAAAACAACAAAACCGTACAAGACACAAAAAGTACACAACCAGATACATTATTTGGCATACGGTTTTCAATGGAGAGTCAATGTATACGGTTTTCAATGCGGTTCCATACGGTTTTCAAATTGAAAATATATACGGGAACTGCATTGCAAAAATGTTGTGAGAATGCAGTGTGTTTGGTCCTATCCAGATTATTCTTCTGTGAACTTCAAATCAATGTATTTCTTAAACCTTATTCTGAGTCCTGTTTCCTTACTATTCTAAGTTGCCTTCAGGTTCTGACCTGATCACTTCCTGGATTCTGCTTCTGCCTAGCCTTTTGGATTCCATTTGGTATGAGTATTCTGCAATTTCATTTCTACAGTAGAAAGGTCAAACAAGGGCTTTAGCCTAGATAGAGGGATTCATGATGGTTCTGTAAGGACTGGCAAGAAAAGGGTTAAGTAGAGAAAGAAAGTAAAGGTGTAATGAGTGATAGAGCCTTAGTGATAATGAAGGGAAGTTAGAAAGGGGGAGGAAAAGGGGGTAGTTGAACTGGGGACAAAAATCATTGGTTAAGAAATGAATAAGGGGGTGGGGTAGAATGGGGGACAGGATGAGGTTACAAAAGCTTATGTGGGGGCAGTTGAGTCAGCCATTTTATGGTATCCAGCTGTATGTGAATAACCTCCAACTCTCCCTCCCTTGGTTGATTCTGGTGTGTTTTTGGAGCAGAGTTTTTCATGGGGAGGTTTTGTGGAGTGGGTTGGTTTTGGTCATGGTGGGAAGGCGGCGGTATTCCATGTCTTTTGGGGTGATGTGGGGAGGGAATTTCTCATTTCAGAGTCATTTACGAAAAAAAGTGATGGAATGGAGGAGGGGGAACCAAGTTAAACAAGTTAAACTATCTAGGTTGGTTATCAATGGGTTTGACACTGGCGACTCCTGGAAATCCTTATTGAGGAAGAGAGGCTAGGTCATGTTGGGACATGCAAGCCTATTAGTCGGACTGCTTCTGAGCCGATGGGTATCGGCTGGAGGCAAAATAACCTACTGGTGTGGAAAGCGGGACTGTCAGCCACGTGGCAGGCTTTGAGGACCTCCTTCTAGGTTGTAAAAGTACTGGTGTTAAATAGAGTTGTGCAATCTTTTCAAAAGTTCGGCTCGATGGATTAAATTTCTTCCAGCCAAATGTGAACCTTCCTTCATCCCTCCTAGCTCAATCCTTACTGTGAGCATATACCTCCTGTCCAGCAAGTATTTACAGTAAAAATAGCTATCTGTATAGATCGCTGCTATTACTGTAACCCCTTGCTGGGCTGAGCGCTATGCACCAACCCAGCAAGGAAAAAGTTAAGGGTGGTAAGAATGGCTTTGTTCACATTGTACATTTTTAGCATTGTTAGAAACAGACCCTTTCTGGCAATGTGTTCATAAACAGGGAGTCTTCAGCTGTAGGCAACACCTGGAGGCTCCCTGTTTGGGAACACACTGCTTTATGGGTGCTCTGCCCAGGGGAGAGCTACCTAAGGCCAGTTTTACACTACAGAATTCCATTTTTAAATTCCGCTTGGAAATTCCAGTACAGCAGAGTCCCATTGCTGGCAAAGGGATTTTATTGCACAGTGCACAATGAAGAGTTTTCGAGGCGGACTTTCCCGGAAAATCCCCTTGAAAAATTCAGCCAGAACATTGAACTCGTTCCGCCCAAAAACAGTTTGACCCAGGATGCCACACGTCACGCAACATGCTATCAAAAAAACAAGTTACGTCAATTGATCAGTCATTAGAGTCTTTTCATCTCTACCCTGTGAGCATCCTGGCTCCTATGTATAGGTGCTGGTGACTTCTTTATGGAATGTGACAACAACACAAGGTATTACCTCTTCAGCACCCTGGTACTCCACTTTCACCCTGGCCACATCTCTGAAGTACCAAATCACAATCATACAATGTTGGTAATGTTATAGAAACATCATTGTCGGCTACTGGACATCATATGCAGGCATGGTTTGACTTGTATGCAATGATCGGGATTTGGTACCAAGACCATCCTGTCTTGGTAGGTATACTTCTAAGATGTGGCCAGGGCTGACTGGGAGCAGAAGAGTTAATACCTTTTCTGCTTCCTGGACAACCCCTTTAAGTGAGAGGTATTCCCTTAGTTACTTATACTGTCTTACAAATTGTCAACTGTGTAACGAAACTGTGGTAGTCTATAAATCATATAAAGAAACGTTTCTTATCCTTGTCAAAGAGCAATTGAATCCAAGCCATTGAACAATATATCGTCTGGCTTTCCTCCATTTCAGTAAGTTACGTTGAACCACCAGACATCACTCTGATAGGAATGTATCATTATCCTAGCTTGGAAGATTGCTGTTGGCAATTAGGGAAGCACACAAGTAGAAAGCAGTCTGGGTCATAAAAACCATCAAAAAGAAGTACAAATTCTTTCTTTTTTTTATTTTATTAATAAGGCAAATGATAACACATAACAAGCTTTAAAGGAAGCAAAATGCAAAAAATATAATGTACTTGCCTTGCAAAGTTTCAAAGTCTTTTAAACAAGATGAAGGATGCCACAAGTCTGACCCTCTCCTTGATACAGCATTTTTATTATGCCATGTCTTCAGACCGCTTTAACTGGCAAAAACACTATTCTCTGTGCAGGATGGATGTACATGTATTACAAAAACCGACAGAAAAATGAAACAGCAGGTGCAAAGGCCACAACGCATCTATATAAAGTGTATGCACAGAAGACCCATAGAATTATGTTTATCTAACTACAATTATTATTGTATTATGAAGTATAATACAAACCCTGACAAAAATGATAGAATCACGACATTTAAAACTGGTTGTAGAGGTCACATAAATGATGTATGAAAAACTGAGATGGATTCAGCATCTTATGCTTGTTATATGCTAGTGTATGTTGTTCCCAGTCAAAAAAATTTGGTGCAAGTATATCAAACTGGAAAGGTTATAAGGAGAAGTAGATCAAGGAGAACAAGTGACAGCTTAGAAAAGGCATTATGCCTGAAAAGTGGAAAATGCTTAACAAAAGTAAATGAAGAACAAATGGCCTGCAATAGGGTTCAATGATTTGATTGCTGTTTACTATTGCAAAGGCACAATAATTTGCATAAAGAAAAGCTGGCTTACATGACTTGCACCTGGACAATTAATTGACTTGTCCGACAAGGGGCTCTACAGGAAAGGGGCATTGCTTGTGTACAAATTTACACACCAAAATTGAGGCATAATCGTTTAGAGTAAAGTAAACCAACTAACAGTCTAAACATAGACAAGACTATCTAAATATTTATCAAACAGGATTAGTCAGTGCGATAATTCTGTCTACTCTAAGTCAAACTCTTAGTATTAGTAAACCTTTGCCAATATTCCTAACACAACTGTGAAAAATTGGCTAAGCTATGGGATTCCCGTATTAAAAAGCTAAACAAAACTAAAGAGAAACAAACAAGGTTACAGATGGCTACAGTGAAGAATCACTAAGTGTGGAGGATTGGATGAAAGTGATAGCGATGAATCAACAATCCGCACTGGCCAAGAAGATTATCCTGGATCTTTTGTCTGGTGTCGCTCTAATGAAACATATAAGGATGATGCCGGAAGAAAACAATCACATGTCCCCACTCATTTATGATGTGGGGTTAATATAAATTAAAGCACTAAGCAAGATGGCTACTGCTTCCTCAACATTCAGTGCTTAGAATGAAAAGTGTTCAGAATTTCTTTGCACTATCGATAAAAAAAATAGGTTTGGCGATTACAAAGTCATTTTTGTCAGAATGATAAAACACCTAGCCACAGAATAAAAAGGTTAAATTTTTTCCTTAGGAAAGGCAATTCAATGACATGGCCAGCAAATAGTCCAGATTTTTTTTTGATTTATGATAGCAATTTTAGAAAAACTGGCCCATGACAAGGCTCGATCCTGCAAAGCTGATCTGTCACCGCTTTAGAAGAAAGTTGAAATATAATTATTATATATGTAATGTATCATTAGTGAAGACTATGCCTCAAATAATTCAGGCATCATAAAAGCATGATGAGAAGCAATTAAGTGCTAACTGGGATTTTTTGTTGTTTTTGTTGTTGTTGATTACTCATTGATTTAAGCACAAAGTAGATATTCTAGACAAAGTCAACACAGTTTTGTGTGTGTGTGTGTGTGTGTGCCACCAATACAAATATTGGTCGTACATGTAAATAAAGCATCTTGTTTTGGGATCAAATTATTTAGATTTATTGGAAAATACACTTTGTCAGTGTCACTGATATCCTGGGATCCTAAAGGCTTTACAATTAAGCACTGGAAGAAAGTGCTCAGTCATAAAGCCTTTTGAATCCTTGTACTGAATACTACATACTACATAAATAACAGAAGTGATATCTAATAAGTGTATTAACTCTATCTACAGAAGACAAAGTAATGTATAAAAATACCATGTATCCAGTGTTATGACTTATTGTTACAAATTGATTGACTCCCACTACAGGGTGTGCTTATTTGCAATGGATCAATTTAGGAGTTTATTGAATGCACATATATTTTGTACAAAGTTGTGCAGTCTTTTGTTCATTAAAGGAGTAGTGTAGTAAAAAAAAAACCTTATCTCCTTTCCAAAGGAAAGGGTATAAGTTTTAGATCACGGGGGTCCGACCACTGGGCCCCCCCTCCGATCTTCTGTACGGGTATCCCATGCCAGCTTCCTGCGGACTGCGTGGGCCCCATTCAGGAGATTGCGGGGGTCCCAGCGGTTGGATCCCACGCAATCTATAACTTATCCCCTATCCTGTGCATAGGAGATAAGTTTTTTTCACTACACTACTCCTTTAACCTCATTTGTGTATTATTTTTACATAAGAGTCCTGAATGTATTTGTTTTTAGGACAAAGTGTCTAAAACATGTATATTTGCTCAGTATTTTGGTGAGTACTTTAGCCAAATCAAGGAGTGGAAATTACATAGAGAAAACTTTAATAGAAGATCTGCACCTTGTCTTGGGTTTTGGACCCACTCCTGGTTTTGGCCTAAAATTCTGATGAAATAATATGTGTGAACCCAATTTAGGATTGTAAAGAGCAGATAATTGCCAGGGGATACGGCAGTAGCCGGTATTTAAATTTCCCTGCCGGATCAGGCAGCCATATGCCCAATTCGTAGTGGGAATGCACCCTACTTTTTTGCCACTTTTTATGAGAGATGAACAGGGCTGGATTTTCATTACAGTAGTACTTTATTGCAAATACTAATGGGTAACCCTGCTTAAAGGACAGGAAGTGTAGTGAGGTCAGGTGCACAAGTCTGGTTCCAATGTTTTTTGCTTCAAGAAACTGTTCTTAAAACCAGTCAACCAATGCAACTAGTGTCCTAACGGAGTTGTTTAGGTGTAGGTTTAGGGGTATAGGACTAACCAAGCCACCGAGCATTTTAGATTCCAATATGTAGATTAGCAATGAACAATTGTATAGAGATTTCATAATACCCATACGAAGACCAAGTTTAGAAAACAAATGCAGTCAATAATAAGCACTGAAAAAAGCAAACAAACAATACTACATATTTAGACAACAACGTATTTTAGCATGATCTTCTGACATAACGGTCCAAGCGCTTGTATATAACTCCCCTGCACACCAAGCTCACTCCTCTCATTATGAATGTTTCTGTATCATGACGCAGGAGGATTTAGAAGTAAAGTGCTTCCTATTTATTAAGCTTGTTTGTAAGAAATATGCTATTAAAATACTTTTGAGGGATCACAGTTTTTTTCAGTAAAACCAGAGCAAAGGTCAGGGCAGGTAAAAAAGTATGGCATCACACATAATGCCTGAAACTGGCAGGTCTCCATATACCAGGCTGATGGTATAAAAGTTACCTCCACATATTCAGCTAAGCAATAAAAGTGTATAGAATTATTCATAGGTTATGTCCAATGTTGGAGCCTAAAGAAACTGATATTCAGTTCTCGCACTAGTGCATCATTGATTTCAATTCTTTAGTAGTGAGAACATAATGAGAGTGCACTATAGAACATCATTAAAAGAGTTTTCTGGGTCTTTTTTTTTTTGGCAAACAGCAGACCAATGGGATGCCAGGTTTCTGACCACCACCGATCAATTATTGATAGCTTATTGTAAAGGTAGGTTATCAATGCATATATCCTGGAAAAAAAACTTTACTTTTCAAAGACTAGGAGGGGTCTGAGCTTATAGACAACAACCTATGACATGTTTTTGCCATGTCACTGTGATATGTCAAAAGTTTGTGAATGCCCCTGTTACGATTCGGCAGGCTGGATGTGGATCCTCTGTGTCAGCGAGGGATTGGCGTGGACCGTGTCGGTGGACCGGTTCTAGGTTGCTACTGGTATTCACCAGAGCCCGCCGCAAAGCGGGATGGTCTTGCTGCGGTGGTAGCAAACACGTCGTATCCACCGGCAACGGCTCAACCTCGCTGACTGCTGAGAAGGCGTGGGACAGAAGGACTAGGCAAAGGTCGGGGCAGGCGGCAAGGTTCGTAGTCAATAGCAATAGCAAGAGGTCAGGAACACTGGTAAGGCAAACACTATAAACGCTTTCTCTGGCACAAGGCAACAAGATCCAGAAAGGAAGTGAAGGGGAAGTGAGGTTAAATAGACAGGGAGCAGGTGGAGGCTAATTAGACTGATTGAGCCAGGCACCAATCATTGGTGCACTGGCCCTTTAAATATTAGAGAGCTGGCGCGCGCGCACCAGGACGAGACAGCCGGGGACCGGGACAGGTGAGTGACTTGGGATGCGATTCGCGAGCGGGCGCGTCCCGCTATGCGAATCGCATCCCCGCCGGCAGTGTCAGTGCAGCGCTCCCGGTCAGCGGGTCTGACCGGGGCGCTGCAGAGAGAGGAACGCCGCGAGCGCTCTGGGGAGGAGCAGGGACCCGGAGCGCTCGGCGTAACAGTACCCCCCCCTTAGGTCTCCCCCTCTTTTTGTCCGGATGTCGCTCCACATGGGACGAGGACATTGGGAGCGATTGTAGAATCTCCTTCTGGAGGACAGTGAAGTCCGGGGTATGCTCATCAACGGCAGGCAGTTCAGAAGGAGTGGGAATGGGGAGGGGGGGCAGAGGGTGAAGCTTGGCATGGGGCAGAGTGTTACCAGGATGGGGGCTATGAGGAGGCACGGCATAGTCCTGATAGGCCTTGGGGAGACTAGGTATAGGAGGAGACATAGGGGTTTGACTGGCAGGACTGAGAGCAGACGTGAGGCATTTTTTGTGGCAAGAAGCACCCCAGTTCTTGATTTCCCCGATGGTCCAGTCAAGGGTAGGAGAGTGGCGTTGGAGCCATGGCAGACCGAGGAGGACTTCAGAGGTGCAGTTGGGCAAAACAAAAAGTTAAATTTTTTCGTGATGCAGTCCAATGCTCATGAGCAGGGGTTCTGTGCGGTAACGCACAGTGCAGTCCAATTTCACTCCGTTGACCGAGGAAATGTAGAGCAGCTTGGCGAGACGGGTCACAGGGATGTTGAACTTATTAACAAAAGAGGCCAAAATGAAATTTCCCGCAGAACCAGAGTCCAAGAAGGCCACAGCTGAGAAGGAGGAGTTGGCAGAAGGAGAAATCCGTACGGGCACAGTGAGACGTGGAGAAGCAGACTTCAGACCAAGAGACGCCACTCCCACGTGAGCTGGGTGCGTGCGTTTCCCAGACATGGAGGACGAATAGGGATATCCACCAAGAAATGTTTGGTACTAGCGCAGTACAGACATAAATTTTTATCTCTGCGGCGAGTCCTCTCTTCATGGGTCAGGCGAGACCGATCCACTTGCATAGCCTCCTCGGCGGGAGGCACAGGGGTAGATTGCAAAGGATACTGTGAGAGAGGTGCCCAGAGATCAAGGTCTTTTTCCTGGCGGAGCTCCTGGTGTCTTTCAGAAAAACGCATGTCAATGCGGGTGGCCAAATGGATAAGTTCATGCAGGTTGGCAGGAATTTCTCGTGCGGCCAGCACATCTTTGATGTTACTGGATAGGCCTTTTTTAAAGGTCGCGCAGAGGGCTTCGTTGTTCCAAGATTCTGAGGCGAGGGTACGAAATTGGATGGCGTATTCTCCTACTGAAGAATTACCCTGGACCAGGTTCAGCAAGGAAGTTTCGGCTAAAGAAGCTTGGGCTGGTTCCTCGAAGACACTATGAACCTCAGCGAAGAAGGACTGTACAGTGGCAGTGACACGATCATTGCGGTCCCAGAGCGGTGTGGCCCATGACAGGGCCTTGCCAGACAGGAGACTAACCACGAAAGCCACCTTCGACCGTTCTGTAGGAAATTGGTCCGACAACATCTCCAAATGTAGGGAACATTGTGACAGGAAACCACGGCAAAGTCTAGAGTCCCCATCAAATTTGTCCGGCAGGGACAAGCGGAGGCAAGGAGCGGGCACTCGCTGCGGAGGAGGTGCAGGAGCTGGCGGAGGAGATGGTTGCTGCTGTAGCTGTGGCAGAAGTTGCTGTAGCATGGCGGTCAACTGCGACAGCTGCTGTCCTTATTGGGCGAACTGTTGTCCAAGTTGCTCTATCTGTTGAGACTGCTGGGCGACCACCGTGGTAAGGTCAGCGACAACTGGCAGCGGGACCTCAGCGGGATCCATGGCCGGATCTACTGTTACGATTCGGCAGGCTGGATGTGGATCCTCTGTGTCAGCGAGGGATTGGCGTGGACCGTGTCGGTGGACCGGTTCTAGGTTGCTACTGGTATTCACCAGAGCCCGCCGCAAAGCGGGATGGTTTTGCTGCGGCGGTAGCAACCAGGTCGTATCCACCGGCAACGGCTCAACCTCGCTGACTGCTGAGAAGGCGTGGGACAGAAGGACTAGGCAGAGGCAAGGTCAGACGTAGCAGAAGGTCGGGGCAGGCGGCAAGGTTCGTAGTCAATAGCAATAGAAAGAGGTCAGGAACACAGGTAAGGCAAACACTATAAACGCTTTCTCTGGCACAAGGCAACAAGATCCGGCAAGGAAGTGAAGGGGAAGTGAGGTTAAATAGACAGGGAGCAGGTGGAGGCTAATTAGATTGATTGGGCCAGGCACCAATCATTGGTGCACTGGCCCTTTAAATCTTAGAGATCTGGCCAGCGCGGGCCCTAAGGAGCGGAGAAGCGCGCCAGGACAAGACAGCCGGGGACCGGGACAGGTGAGTGAATGGGGATGCGATTCGCGAGCGGGCGCGTCCCGCTATGCGAATCACATCCCCGCCGGCAGTGTCAGTGCAGCGCTCTCGGTCAGCGGGTCTGACCGGGGCGCTGCAGAGAGAGGAACGCTCGGCGTAACAGCCCCCTAAAGGTGACTGTTGGATTGGAAAGTCATATAAAGTTACGGTTAGAGAAGCATTCTGGGAATTATTTTCCTTACATAGTGCAGCATAGGCTATTATTAGAAAATAACGTAAATGGTCTTGTGTACGCCACTTGCTTACCTGTTTTAGCTGATGTGGCAAGCATGGGTTTTCAGTCATACTGATTGCTATTTTCCCACTGAGTTTCTAATGCTGCTCACATTTTCCATAAGAAAGAGTGTGGAGTCTCATTAGTCCAGTTCCCCTAATGAGATCAACTGGTGATCTAACCATCTGGCTAGATTCCAGTAGCTAGCAGCCTAAACTGCTTAGACTCAAAAGTAGGCTGGTGTCAGTTCAAATTATGTGCAATTTTGATTAAAAAAAAATTTCAAAGTGCTTTTTGTAGAAAAATATTAGATGCAAGTGATTTAATCTAATATTGAAGGATGAAAGGGGGAGATTTATGAAAAGCTGTCCAGGGGGAAAGTTGGCCAGTTGCCCATAGCAACCACACAGCTCACTTCTTTAATTTTTAACAAGGCCTCTGTGAAATGATAGAAGCGATCTGATTGGTTGCTTTGGGCGGCTAAGCAACTTTTCCTTTGCACAGGTTTTGATAAATCTCCCCCAAAGTGATTTGACCTCTGATCACAACTGAAGTGTTTAAAAAAGATGTAAAGTGGATATCTTCAGATGTATTTCTCCGCATTTTTGTAGGGTTTTTACAGTGTTCTAGCACTAGATTTTGCTAAATATGAAGCATTTCTAATGCAATGTGTGAACTCAGGGAAGATGTATGAATGCTACATATCCTGAACATGTTTGCAGGGTTCTGATTGGTTTACATGCCAGCCAGAGGCCTTCACACCTGCCACGTGGTCTTTGTTGCCTCAGGCAGACACTCCTAGCTTAGCACTGATGTAAATGATCAATGATATGAAATATCACTGATTAATATATGCAATCTAATTTTTTTATTTTTATAATGAATAAATACAAAAGCTATGTAAATATCTATGTCAGCATGTAATAATACTAATATTTTTTTGTTTCGGCATACATTTTATGTAAATGAAAAGTGTCCTTACAAAGTACAATATGGCTATGTGGATGAAAAAAACAAAAGCAAAAGGCAAGAAGGAAAAAGCAAAAATGCTAAACAAAATTGCCTGTGCCTGTGTCCACAAGGACAAATGGAATGTGCACTCAAGGGTTTGAGGGTTGTTAAAATATATTTCCCTCTGCGTTCCAGTAGTCATAAGATTTGTTTTCCTGTATGAGACTTTGTTGCTTTTATAAGAACCATTTTGGGGTATATAAATTGTATTTTATAGCTTTTACTTATTATTTTTGCTGTAAAAGCTGCAAGTTTACCAGCGGTGGATTTTCCGCAGAGGAAATATCCAAATTAGAAAAATCTAAAGCAGAGGACACCCCTGAGGAAGTTGCCAGGTGGTGACGGAACGCGTGGGGTCCTCTGTGGCCTCGTTCTTAGTTTGACAACAACTATCACGGATTCCTCCAGTCTGGGACACTTGCCTCTTGCAGGGTTTAGTTTTTGCCAGAACCATGTGGATTGAGTGATTACTTTTCTGACACTGCACTTTATATTGGGGGACTTTAATTCTTTTGTTCACATCCAATATATATAATTATTTTCATATGATGATTATTATTAAGGGATATGTGCAATTATTGTGTTATTATCTGCACTGGTCACTTACCCCTTTAGTGTATTACATGCCCACTCATATCGGCTTGCCTACACGTATATCTTTGTTTGGTCCTTAGACTGGCTGGAGTGTCTAGATTTACATGTATAGATCTTCTAAGGACGGGTGCTCATCTTTAGTGGAGGGGGTTCATGGCCTCTCTCCTGAGTTGTACTTTGGCTCTCATGGGCCAGTTTTAACTGTTTTTAAACACCCTCTGTGTTTGTGTTTCTTGTGTGTATAAGAAGTCTGGGCATTGAATCGGATATTATCATTGGTGTGCTATTATACTTCAGTGTTGTTTTCTGTCCAAAGTTATGGCTTGTTAAATGGGAAAATGCGGCTTTCACAACTGCAGATCCGTGACTTTAAATCAGCATGTGGTGTGTTCCGTGAGATGATGAGTGTGTCCCACAAATGGGAACTCAAGTGTTGGGAGGTATGATCTATCTATGCATCGAATAGCATGCCTAATATTTTAAACAATTTTTTTTATCTACTGTAATATGTTTGGCGACAAGTGCTAGAAACCTCCTTCCACACAAAATGAACCATAATGAAATCTAGTACAATGGATTGCACTACCAAGGGACATGAAGACTGTTCAGATTTATAACCTCCATGGTTCTCTGAGGAGTTGACAGCTGTTGCTAAGATTAAAAAAGAAAAAAAAGAAATAAACGTGGGATTTCAAAGATGTATAAATGTGATATCCAGGACTAATGGCTGACATTTGTTAACCGTATACACTTACAAGTGCAGACACCAAAAGAGAAAATAACTGGAAATTAAAGTGCATGTGACTTCACTCCGCGACCTAGAAACTAAGCCCGCAGTCTAAAATTGGCACAATAACAGACACGCAGATCATATTATGCCTCAGATAAACTGCAGCGCAGGGGACCAGGCCATAAAACAGGCTTAGTGAGGTGTTTCTACTCAGACCAAAAACATTCCTCTCAAAACCCTTCATTCTTTTCCATAGCTGAAAATTTTTTAATTTATTACTAAACTTTGCAATTCAGTTTGTCAAAATAGCTGTTCACATTGTTGTTTGTTTTGATGATTTGAAGAAAAAAAAAGCACAATGGTATTATATTGTTCACATTTCTTTTGTATAATTTTTGCTGGAACAATATCAAGGAGTAATTTACTAGAAATGATGTACTGATGATAACTGGAAGTATTATCTTTTGTTTAAAAGGGAAAGTGACAGCCTGTTAACCCCCACTAAGCCCAATACACAGGTATAGTATGGTGAACAGGGGTAAAACAATGTCACTTACATGAATCAATCATGTAGTTTCAAAGTCATGGCCCTCCGTTTTTCTATTGCTAAAGTGTGTATGTGCACAATATAGGCAGGGAGCAAGCTTGCTGAGCCTCCCTGCCTCCTCAATATGCCATGATATGCCCACCCCCAATATGAATTTGCAATTTTTTTCACTCTCACATCCTAGTGACATAAGAGCCTGTGGTCACAGGAGTGCTATTGTATTGTTAGGGAATGCTGTCTGTGCTCTTCTACAATAGCAGAACGATCCTGTGACCGCATGCTCTCACGTCACTAGGACGTGAGAGTGAAGGAAATTGCAAATTCATAGTTGAGCAGATTAATAAATATAATATATTATATTATTTATGCAGTACTAATGCTGACTTACATCCTTTGTTATCTCTGATGTACAAAAATTCTGCAGGTGTCAGAGTCGAAATTTCCCATCATACCTTGTAACATCAAAGGAGTACTCCCGCGAAAATTTACTTATCCACTATCCACAGTAGCGATCTCCAGGACGGGACCCTGGCATTCTCAGTGAGGAGCGCATGTCGTCTTCCGATAGACAACACACGCTCTGATAATTTCTATGGGAGCACCGATAATGCCCAAAAGCCATACTCAGGCGCTCCCACTGTGGATAGGGGATAAGTTAATTTTCGCTGGAGATCTCCCTTTAATATAAGTTCAGAAAGCTTCTTGCAATTTGTGCTTTAGGGAGTGTAATTCTTATACCAGGTTCTGTAAAGTAATTCAATTTAGGGAACATTACTGTCCCACTTCAATATTTGAGCCTATGCTGCAAGGATGTGCCTGACTACAATTTTGTTGACTGCCACCAACCACGACCTACAGAACTCTTAATGTACCTCTGGTTTACTGTAACCGAAGAACAAGATAATAAAGTCATGTCATTTATTAACAAAGTTACTCACTTCTTAGGTAAATTATATCTGTCTAAAATAGTAAAATAGCCAAAGTTAAACACCACATTCCTAGTTTGATGCTGCCCAAACCGCAGGCAGCATGACATAGTAACAGGCTCCCTTGTGCCGAGGAGCTATAATTTACTTTTAATGACTGTACTGTTGCAGAGTAATCATAATTAGAACTTTGGCCGGAAACGAAGTTTAGCTGCCCCTTATTGACAGGTCACTTTCTATTCACAAATAGGGAGAGATTTATTCATCAGGCAGACTGTCCCAATGACTTGGTGTCCCGTTCCTGGCCAAAGTTCCAACAATGATCACTCTAAAACAACATAGATGTTCACAGTGAATCATTGATCCTTGGTATAAAGGAGCATGTTAATGTTTCATGCTGCCTGTGAAATAGTGGCCATTGTAATGGGCAGCATGAAATCATTCGCATTCATATAAACAGGGCTAAATTAATTCACAATCCAATAATAAACATATTTGTAATATATTTCAGGTTTATTCCCTTACTTGCAGTCCATGTGTATTATTGTGTATTAGTTCATTTGCTATAGGTAATGTCCACCCATGGCAATACAGACAAAAATTTACTGTAAAAGCAGTGAGACTATGGAACGCTCTGCCACATGATGTTGTAATGTCTGACTCAATAAACTAAGTCAAGGGCGGCCTGGATACTAGATTTATGGGGATTGAACGTTGATCCAGGGATTTATTTTGATCACCATATTGGGGTCAAGAAGGAATTTTTCCTCTGTCATGGGGGATTTGGCATCAGCATCATGTTTTTTTTTTTTTTTTTTTGCCTTCTTCTGAATCAACACAATAGGGTTTAAAGTTGAACTTGATGGACTCTTTTTTTAAGCTTTTTTAAACTATGAAACTATGTAAGATCCATTTAGTGCGCCCCCTTACCATATATAAATGTCTGTGCAGTAAAATAACGTTATAAAATATATTAAAACATTAAAGAATCTTTAGTGCTTAGTCATATCAACTATAAACATTTACATGAAATTGAGAAGATGCATAATGCAGTAAGATCTTCAATCCCAATATGTGACTTTTCTGCCATAAATTAACTTTTACAAGTCTTGTAAGGTGCCAAAGTCCAAACTCTCCCATTTTAGATCTCAGTCTGTGTACTTTGACATTGTCCTTCCTCATCTAGTCACTTCTGGCACACCCAAGTCTGACGTATTCATCTGAGTTTACATATTAACTTCACCAAGTCTTAAATAAATCACTTGAAGAATCATAAGTCAAAAGCAAAGTTACTGCTTGACGTCTATTAATGTTTCTTTTTTGTCTTTTTGAGTCCCAGTAAAGGAAGCCTCAATCTTCCAAGTCATTTTAGGATTTATTGAGGGTGACTGCTTATACTTTGCATATAGACCACGCATAAGAATTTATGAAAACATGGTGGTGATGCCTATGGCGGCTGATTTAACTGTAGTTGTCTTTTCAGTTGTTTTTACTGTAGGTTAAAGGAAAACTCCACAACCCATGAAAGCAGTCTGATTTATTTACCTTGTATACATTTTGTCCAGTGCTGGATTATTGTCAAGTAACATGCAAAGCTATATTCAGAGCTACGGTGATCCCCAAGTTACAATATTTTCAACATACAATGGTCTTTCCTGGACCAACTTAACTTAAAACCATACTTAACCTACAATGCTACAGACATTCCAGATCTGCAGCACTTAAGAATGGCTGTTAGATCTGACCAATCAGAGTGGGGGTTTTAGTTGCTATATTGCACTTGAGGGACCACTGTGCTGTACATTATACAGTATATGGTTAGATGATAGTCACATAGTTCAAACTAACATATAAGGTCAAATGAGTGTTAAAGTGCCCCAGTCATTTAAAGGGGTACTCAGCCCCTAGACATCTTATCCTTTGCATAGGGTATAAGATGTCTGATCGCCGGGATCCCGCCGCTGGGAACCCCCACAATCTCTCCTGCAGCACCCCGTGTCGTCTGAGGCGCAGAGCGAACGTCGCTCCGTGCCTTATGACTGGCGATGCTCCGTGCACCAGATGACAGGGGGTGCTGCAGGAGAGATTGCGGGGGTTCCCAGCTGCAGGACCCCCACGATCAGACATCTTATCCCCTATCCTTTGGATAGGGGATAAGATGTCTAGGGGCGGAGTACCCCTTTAAAAAAAACTTTTGACATGCCACAGAGACATGTCAAAAGTTTTGATCAGTTAGGATCTTAATGCTGAGACGCCCACCGACCAGGAGAACGATGGGGGATAAGCGCTGCAGCACGCATTATTCCCTGGCTCTCAGTAATCTTTGTCTTGCTTGCTGCCCCATGGGGCAGCAAGACAAATATCACTGAGAGCCAGGAAGTAATGTGTGTTGCCATGCACTTCTCCCTGATCGTTCTCCTGATTGGTGGGGGTCTCAGCACTGAGATCCTGACCGATCAAGCCTTTTCACATGTCTCTGTGACATGTCAAAGGTCTTTTTTTTAAATACAGTCACGAGATAAAGAAAGTACACCTTCTTTGAATTTCATGGTTTTATGTAACGGGATCAGGTATAACTTGTAGTGATGGTTTCCTGTATGACTATCCTACTGCATATATTATTTATCTGGAATTTTGGCCAACTTTTCTTGACATTGCTTTAGTATTAATTGGGGTAGAGGTCTGGTCTTTGACTGGACCATTAAAAAACCTTGATTCTATTCTTTTTAGGCCATTCTGTTGTAGATTTGCTGATGTGCTTGTGATCATTGTCCTTTTGGCCGATCCAGTTTGTGACAACCTTTTGGCTGTTGGCTAGATGGCCTCACATTTGACTCTAGAATACTTCAATACACAGAGTAGTTCATGGTCGACTTAGTTATTGAAAGGGGCCCAGGTCCTGTAGCTGCATAACAGCCCAAATCATCAATCCCCGCAGCTGGTATAAGGTGTTTGTTCTTGTATGTTTTATTGGGGTTTTACTAAAGGGGTGCTGTACATTATGCCTAAACATCTCATAATATTGTGATACCATTGTGTATTCAGTTATCATCCAGCCCTGGTCTGATAAATTAAATCTCTTGTGTATGATAATGCTACAATTTAAACATATCACTATGGTTCATACACCAAGTATAAAACACAATAGAAATAGTATACTGCCTTGGCTATCGAAAAACATGGTTGCCTTTAAATATTTGCTTGTTTAAGATTTTCCTATCCACAGAGCAGGTGCACACACTTCCAGGCATCCAACCACAGTAATCCCATTTCATGGAAGCCTAACAAGCAAATGTATTTAGTACATAAAAAGCATACCAGAGAGAAACAATGGGGGAGGACAGGTGAAAGAAGTACGTAAATAGGCCACACCACATTCACATAATAAGCAGCATCATGGCATCTGACATTTTCCTAGCACTACACGTCTAGCTGTGTATATTTACTTACAATAAAGAAAACTGCTTGTGAAATAGCACAGTATGCTTTAAGTTAATCCCACTATTTAAGTACTGAGGAGCAGTTTAACATCTGAACCCCATCACATGCAGTCAATCCACACACATTTTATTCCTTTGTATAGTTAAAGCTGCAACATTACAGCATATGAATATATCTGAAGCACTCAGGAATCTCCTACACTTATTATTATATTATTAGCATTCCAATACCAAGCAAAATAACTTGTACACAAAGACAGTGACAAAGAGGAGACAAGAACGCCAAGATAGGGGAGAGTAGACGTAGTTTCAGAACATCAAAAGGGTAAGTTGTAGAGAAAAGGTAAGGTGCATTAACATCATAATCTGTGCTTATCTCAAAATCGGCTGCCATTGCATCTTTGCACAGAGTGGCAGACCCCATTCAATCCAATGACCCAGATTTAGTGACTATATTTGGGTAATTTTCCAAGCGTACCCAACTTTTGACTCAGACTGAAAATCGTGGTCCGTGCATGGATATGTTGACAGTTGGTTCTAAGCTTCTGCTTGCCACGGACGTGCAAATCGTGATATGAATGCACTTTTAGTACAGATTTCACACTGCAAATCCAAAGCAAACTGCAGTACAGTACATGTAAGGTTTTTAAAAGCAGTGAAAACATTTCAAGAGGAAACATGAGCAGATTGTGGATTTTCTAATGAGAAGCAGCAGTTAGGACTCACCACTAATGACAGACATAAGCGTTCACAATTAAAATTCCTTATTGATATAGCGCACACAGATTCCACAGCACTGTACATTTAAATTAATTCCCGGCCCCCATTAGGGCTCAAAATCTAAACCTACCTATCTGTATTCTTGTAGGAAACTGAAGTAAATTCCCACAAACATTGAGAGAACACACAACCTTGTTTCAGCTGTTGTCCTTGGTGGGCTTTGAACCTAGGACCCCACTGCTGCAAGCCAACAACACTTACCACTGAGCCACCATGCCTGATCACTCGCCGGGGTCCGATGTGCCGAAATGACATAACTGATGACTTTTTGGCACATTATATATCAGCGAAAATGAATAGAAAATGATCAAAAAGTCCCACCAAAACAAAAAGAGTACAGGTAAAAACTACAGATCATGGCCTAAAAAAGAAGCCATAATCAAGCTCAATATACAGAAAAATGAAAAAGGTTTTGAGGGTCAGAATAGGACAACTTTAAACATACTTATTTTGTTTAAAAATGTTAGACTTTTTTTAAGCACTACAATAATAAATAAAGGTATGTACATATAGGTATCGTTTGAATCATATTGACCAACTGAATAAAGATAACATCAGTTTTACCATAAAGTGCACTTTATAAAAACTAAACATCATAAAAAGTCAGGCAAAACAATTGGTCACACAAAAATAAGCCCTCATATGGGTCTGTAAATTTAAAAAATAAAAGACTTACGACTCTTAACCCCTTCCTGCTATGAGACATATACATACGTCCCAGCATCCGACACGTTCGAGTAATGGGATGTATGCATACGTCCTAGCGATCTCCTGCACTGCCGCGGGCAGCGCAGGAGATCAGCAGCGGGACCCGGCTGTCCCGGAGTCCCGCCGCAGCTGCCAGTGCCGCGATCGCACCAGTCCTGGCAACATTAACCCCATAGATGCCGTGATCAATCCTGATCACGGCATCTATGGTATCGACAGGAGGAGCGCTCTCCCCCTGTTCATCAGCGGCGGCGCAATACGATCGCGGGTCGTCGTTGGTTGCTATGGCAGCAGGTCAGATCATGACCTCCTGTCTGCCTGCTACGGAAGCCTGTGAGATCCAGCCACAGGCTGGATCGCACAGGCTGTACAGTGTGCAGGTGATCGGGTCATACTGTGCTGCAGTACAAATGTATTGCAGCATAGTATAACCTGTGAAAAGTGTAAAAAATAAAATAAAAAGTTCTTCAATAAAAGCATGAAGTGAAAAAAAATGCCCCTTTCCCAATAAAATCCCTGCATTATCACCAAAAAAGATAAAAAACACAAATCATATACATAATAGGTATTGCCACGTCCATAATGACGTGTACTATAAAAAATAATGTAAACTATCCCGTAAGCTGAACCCCGTAAAAATAAAAAAAAAGCGCAAACTTCGCCAATTTTGGTACAAATAGCAGAATATAAAAGATCAAAAGGTAGCACATATCGCAAAAATTATACCAATGAAAAGTACAGCTCATCCCGCAAAAAATAAGCCCCCACTCAATGGCGTCGGACAAAAAATAAAAAAGTTACGGCTGTTGGAAAATGAATGGCAGAAAACGAATTTTGCTAAGAAAAGGAAAAAGAACATAGAAAGCTATATAAAATGGGTATCACCATAATCGTACTGACCCACAGAATATTTTGGAGTTTTTCACAAAAATTTCTGCATGTGTCAACAAAAATGCACCACTTTTATAAAGTACAATATGTCACGAAAAAAGGATATCAGAATCGCTCCACTCAGAAAAAGTGTTCGAAAGTTATTACCATTTAAAGGGACACATGTCAAATAAAATAAAATAAAAAAAAGCATGGTCATTAAGGTAAAAAAAGGGTCCGTCCTTAAGGGGTTAAAAGGCAAGTAGGAAAACAAGAACAACAGGAACACTAAAATAAAAATTGGCTTGTCCTTAAGCCATAATGGGCTGTGTCCTTAAGGGGTTAAATAGCCATTTGATCAAACTTTGTATAGATTAATAATACAAGCAAATATGAGAAACATTGCAATATCTTATTAGACAAAAATGCTTCTTTTCCTGTTATCAAACTTTTTCCCGCTAAACTCTCAGTCTAAACTCCGGCGTCTGCAAGACAAGCAAAACAAGTCTATGGAGGAGGAAGATGGGAGGGAAAATGCCTGTGGGCCTACACAGGCTGCAGAAAGACAGCACAGAACATTTTGTAAGAAATAGATCTCAACCCAGAGATTTAGACTGTGCACACAGACACAGAAGCGCAGGATCTTGCAGTATATGTCAGACACCACAGATGTTAGGCTCCACCCACCAGCTCTGGGAGAACTAAAAATTATAGATAAAGCAAAAAACATATACAAACTATATATGACACAGAAATAGTGCTGCTCCTTTATGCACACACCCACACCTGAAAAGTCACCTGAAATGACAGGTACGCTTGAAATAAAAAAATGATTATATACTCCTGAGGTAAATGGCCAATAACCTGTTATTACTTAGGTTATTAGGATATCAACATTTACCACAGACAAAAAGATTAGTTCTAATAGGATTTTAGTCAAGTTTTAGTCAGTTGACGAAAATTAGTTATAATTTTAGTCAGCAGATGAAGTTATTTAGAATTACTCTAGTTTAGTCACTGAAATGATTAGTTAATAAATTAACACTGGTTTACATCACGTTTTTGCATCCTGTCAAAAAAGTACAGTTTTATTTTTTCCAAGATTAGAGAAAAAGTGTCATGAAAACGGGCTGCAACAGGTTTAATATAAAATTTTATATTGCAAAAAGCAGGAGCCACCTTGATTCATAAGTCTGCATCCTTATTTTATGTTTTGCATTTCAAGGCTGCACCCACATCACGTTTGGGGCATGCGGCAGCCAGATATGGCAGGAGAATTTGAAAACTGGCTGCTGCTGTTTCTGTCTGGCAACAAAAATGGATACTGTCCAAAAGTGACCCGACCAGAGTCACTAGCTGGCTCCATCCGTCTCATTGAAATAAAAGGCATATATAGCGTAGGTCCGGTGGGCATATGTCAGCGGCCATTTTTCCAATTCTCCAGCCAGAGATGGCTGCCATACGTCCTAAACATGATGTAAATGCAGCCTTAGAGGTGTTAAAATCAATTGCAAAATGTATTAAAAAATAATGTAGACCAAACAGGATGGTTCAACAGTATGCCTTTTCTACAACATCCTGTTGTCATAGGCTTGCATTTTGCAAATACAATGCATCTGTGAAGCAGCAAATTGAGACAGTCTGAGTGTCAGAACCAATAGGGTTAAAAGGTTCTGACAGGTTCTTTGTTTGTTTTTGTTGTTGGGTCACGCTAAGCTGTTGTAACACTCACTGAGGTAGTGGATCCACTGTACCTGTGTGGAAGATGATGTGGGCCGTACCAGGGAGAGGAGTCTAAGGTGCCGCTGGTTTTCAACAGAGCCTGCCGCAAAGCGGGATGGACTTTCTGCAGCAGGCGGCACCCAGGTTGCTACCCCTGGCACGACTCATCCATACAGGCTGCTGAGATGAAACATAGCACAGGAAGGATGAGGCAACTCGTAGTCAGGACTAGCAGAAGGTCAGGGATGGCTGCACAGATGTATGGTCAGGAAACGTAATAGGAGGTCAGCAGGCAGGCAGCACAGGAGCAAGGTCAGGTCACGGAGCAGAAGGTCAGAACACAGGCTATACACAGTAATGCTTTCTCTTGGGCACAGGGCACACAAAGATCCGGCAAGAGGTAGAGGGAGGTGCACATGATGCGAATGATGCGAATCCCGGATCTGCCGAAGGAAGCGAGCGCTTATGGCCAGAGTGAGTGGCCAGAGCGCCTGCCGCAACAATACCCTCCCCCCCCCCTTGGTCTTCCCCTCTTTTTAGGGCTTACAAAATTTCGGAGAAAATTATGGTCCAGAATATTCTCCTCTGGCTCTAATGACCTCTCTTCAGGATGAAACTTTCAGTCTACAAGAAAAAATTATTTCCCCCTTACGGTTTTAGTTGCCAAAATTTCCTTGACTTTAAAAATATCCGAGGAACTACAGGGGTGTGGACATTTTATAAAAAATGACTTGTCCACGGGACTAAAATGGAGCAAAATCTACTTGTCCCTCATGACGATCCACTTGTCCGGGCCAATTTTTGCTTTTACGCTCTCTTTTTTTCATCCTCGCCCTATAATAGCCAAAACTACCTACTATAATAATACATTTTAATTTTTCAATAACATATTCTCTGGACCAAAAAATAGGTGGTGAAATTGAAATAGTAAAAGATAATTTTGCAGATTTGGTGGTTTTCTTTTCTACGCCATCTACCTTGTGGTTGAGATAACATGTTATTTTGATACTTTAGGCCGCCTGATTACAGCAATACCAGATTTTTAGAGTTTCCGTCATGTTTTACAAATGTAAAAAAAAATCTGAAATTTTTTGAATTTTTTTAATTGCCATTTTTTGACCCTTGTATCTTTATTTTTTTCTACATGCCAGGCTGTATGAGGGCTAATTTTTTGCGCCATTATCTGTTTTTTGTATCGGTACCATTTTGGTATTGATCTGACTTTTTAATCACTTTTTGACTTTTTTTTCCTGGGATATTATAAAAATTGCAATTCTGTGGTTTGGTATTTTTTTTTTACATTTACCGTACGGGATACATAATGCTATATTTTAATAGGTCGTACAATTACGCACGAAGCGATAACAAATATGTTTATTTTTATTATGTTTGCATGTTTTTATATAGGAAAAGGGGGTGATTTGAACTTTTAACATGGAAGGGGTTAATGTGTGTTTTTTTAAACTTTTATTAAAACTTTTTTTTTTTTACACTTTATTAGACTTATAGGAGGAATCATTAGATTCCTCATACAGATGAATAGAGTTCAATTGAACTCAATTGATCTGTGTGCTCTGTGATCCATTGATAGTCCAGCCAGGATCTATCAATGACAGAGCCACGGGACAGCAGGGAACAGAGGTAAGTCCTGCGACTACCTCCATAGTGGATCGTCTCCTCACAATCGCGCTGGGGGGGGCGATCCACCCCACTAGCCCACCAGGGAGCATTCACATGCCCCTTTAGATGCCGTTGTCAGCTTTGACAGCGGCGATCTAAAGGGTTACTAGCCAGCCGCGGCGATCGCTGCATGCTGGCTATTAGCGGCGGCTCCCGGCTACTAAGAACAGCCGGGGGCTGCAGAGCACGGAGTGGGCAGGAGTCCGGAGCCCGCTCCATACATACTGCTGAGAACAGCCGGGGGCTGTAGAGTATGGAGCGGGCAGTAGTCCGGAGCCTGCTCCATACACCCCTCTGAGCGCGGCATGCTAGTTATTATCGGCGGTGTGAAACCGTGCGACCGCTCCTCCCCTCAGCTCTCGGAAGCTAGAGCTGGGGGGAGCGAATGCAGAGGACGCAGGTCTGCACGGGGAGCAAGAAGCCACGCCGCCTCATCTCCCCCTCGCACGTCTAAGAAGGCAGAGCAGGGGAGAGACAGCTTCTCATCTCACCCTGCTCTGCATCGGAGGACACAAGTTTCCACAGCCGGGGGCTGCAGAGTATTGAGCGGGCACGAGTCGGGAGCCCGCTCCATACAGACTGCAGAGCGCCACAGCGCTTGTCAGGTCCGGCCCTGCTTGCCCGAAGCTGGGCTAAGGGCCGGAAAAAATCACCTGCCTGGCGCCCGAAACTGCATGTCCCGGGCATCGGGCGATGGGAATTCCACATCCCTGAACTAGAGACTGATGAGGAAATGGGGGATATTTATCAAAGTAGTCTATGTCCCGCATCAATATAGACCAAACTACAGAGTGTTTGGCTAGTCTATTGTGCGCCTAATTTATCAAAATTGATAAATTATGTGCACAGACTTCGTGATCTATACTTGAGACTGTATTTAAACCTGCTCCAACATGGTCTGACATTTCGGCGTACTTTCAGCCAATGCGACTTGTCGCTGAAAAGTCGCATATGATAAATTCAGCACCAATGCATTTTCCAATGCATTTCCGTCTAAAATAGACTAGCATGCATCATGTTCTAAAAATCCTCTAGAGCAAAAGTCGCAAAAAAGTCGCACATATTTAGACTTTCTGTGCGACAAATTTAGACAGGAAAAACCAGTCTAAATCCTTTGATAAATATCCCCAAATGTGTTTTTGTGAAAACCGATTATCTCCTTAACGACGCAGGACGTATATTTACGCCGTCCGCCGGCTCCCACGATATGCCGCGGGGCCCCGTGTCATATCGGGTAGGTCCCGGCGGCTATCAACCGCGGCTAATACAGGACATCACCGATCGCGGTGATGCCCTGTATTAACCCTTCCCGAACAGCCCGACTGAGCAGCCGGGTTACTTCCACTTTAGACACGGCGGTCAGCTTTGATCGCCGCGTCTGAAGTGAAAGTGGAAGTATCCCGGCTGCTCAGTCGGGCTGTTCGGGAACGCCGCGGTGTCCCAAACAGCTTACAGGACACCGGAAGGGCCCTTAACTGCCTCCTCAGTGTCCGATTGACTAATGACTGCTCTGTGCCTGAGATCCAGGCAGGAGCAGTCAAGCGCCGATAACACTGATCACAGGCGTGTTAATACATGCCAGTGATCAGCATGAGAGATCAGTGTGTGCAGTGTTATAGGTCCCTATGGGTTAATAAAGGTCATTTAACCCCTTCCCTAATACAAGTTTGAATCACCCCCCTTTTCCCATAAAAAAAAATAAAAGAGTGTAAATTAAAAAAAATAAACATATGTGGTATTGCCGCGTGCGTAAATGTCCGAACTACAAAAATATATCATTAATTAAACCGCACGGTCAATGGCGTACGCGCAAAAAAATTCCAAAGTCCAAAAAAGCTTATTTTTGGTCACTTTTTATACCATTCAAAAATGAATAAAAAGTGATCAAAAAGTCAGATCAAAACAAAAAACATACCGATAAAAACTTTAGGTCACTGCGCAAAAAATGAGTCCTCATACCGCCCTGTACATGGAAAAATAAAAAAGTTATAGGGATCAGAAGATGACATTTTTAAACATATACATTTTCCTGAATGTAATTATGATTTTTTCCAGAAGTACGACAAAATCAAACCTATATAACTAGGGTATCATTTTAACCGTATGGACCTACAGAATAATGATAAGGTGTCATTTTTACTGAAATATGCACTGCACTGCGTAGAAACGGAAGCCCCCAAAATTTACAAAGTGGCGTTTTTTCTTCGATTTTGTCGCACAATTATTTTTTTTTCCGTTTTGCCGTGAATTTTTGGGTAAAATGACTAATGTCACTGCAAAGTAGAATTGGTGACGCAAAAAATAAGCCATAATATGGATTTTTAGGTGGAAAATTGAAAGGGTTATGATTTTTAAAAGGTAAGGAGGAAAAAAGAAAGTGCAAAAACTGAAAAACCCTGAGTCCTTAAGGGGTTAAAGACAACTGGTTTGAGGAGCGAGACATGAAAAGAATTCAGGATACGTAAGGAGGCAGGCAGAATTCTGTGCAAAACCTCAAATGGTCCCAGGAAGCGAGGACCCAACTTATAACTGGGAACCCTAAAACAAACATACTTAGAGGAGAGCCAGACTCCTGGAGAGAAAGTTGGAGGAGGTCTTCTCTTCTTATCTGCTTGGGATTTCATACGGGAAGAGGCGCAAAATAAAGAGAGACAGGTCTCCTGCCAGATGGACATAAAATCCCGTACTTGATCATCAACGGCTGGCACTCCAGAAATGGCTGGAAGAGGAAGAGGAATACCAGGAAGATGTCCATAGACATAGACCATAAAAATTGAGATGTCTTTGTGGAGTCTTTGTGATTGTTAGAAAACTCTGCCCAAGGCAAAAGATCAACTCAATCGTCCTGTCGAGCTGAGATAAAATGACAAAGATAGTCTCCCAGAATCTGTTCACTCTTTCCACCTGGCCTTTGATAGGGTGATAGGCAGAGGAAGAGTCCATCTTGATGTTAAGATGGGAAAAGAGAGCCCGCCAGAACTTGGAAATGAATTGAACCCCACAATTCGAGACAATGTGAGACGGAGGGCCATGAAGGCGAAAAATATGTTGAAGAAAATGTTTCACCAGCTGTGGTGTAGATGGAAGACCTGGAAAAGGAACGAAATTAGCCATTTTAGAGAATCGATCGACTACCACCCAGATGACCGTATTATTGCAGGAAGATGGAAGATCGGTAATAAAGTCTATAGCTATGTGAGACCAAAGAGTCTCCGGGATGGGCAAAGGTTGTAAGAGACCCGCTGGTTTCTGTTTTTGTCGCGGGCACAGGTAACAGGAATGGACAAAATCTGTAACATTGCGTTCAAGGTGCGGCTACCAATAATGCAGAGAGATAAGTTGAATGAACTTCTGTACTCCAGAATGACCAGCCAGCAAAGAAGAATGTCCCCAATTCAACATCTCAGTTGAATAGGCACAAAAGATTTTCCAGATGGAACTTGCTGAAGATTGCCAGGAGCTGCAGAAATCAGATGCTCTGGAGGAACAATATGCCTTTGAGTGGAGTCCAATCCTAATACATTGGAGGACCTAGAAAGAGCATCAGCTCTGATGTTTTTGTTCGCAGAGAAAACCTGGAAAGAAAACAGACATCTAGCCTGCCGAGGGTTTAGATGCTGATCAGATTGTAGATATAGGAGATTATTATGGTCAGAATAGATGTTGACCGGATAAGAAGAACCTTCTAATAAATGTCGTCACTCTTCTAAGGAAAGCTTAATAGCAAGGAGTTCCCGATCTCCAATAGAGTAGTTCCTCTCTGCAGGCGAGAAAGACTTGAAGAAGAGACCACAGGTTACAATTTTTCCCTTGGAGGTTTTCGGAGTTAAAACAGCTCCCGCTCCCAAGTTTGGCGCTTTTTCAAGTTTGGCGTAAAGATGATTCTCCCGAAGATGCTGTAGGACCTGACGGACATGAGAGCAATGCTCCTCCAAATTGGGCGAGAAGATCAAGATATCATCAAGGTACACAACAACACATGTGAAGAGGTCTGGAGCGTTACATATTTTAGCTTGCCACAAATATATACGCTATTGCACATCAACCATAAAGACTATTGAGATCCACCATTTGAAACAGCTGGATGCCCTTTATTTGGAGAACACTGCAGCCCGCGCGCACATAGTGCCTCGTTCACACACGTGGAACGCTCTCTCTGATCCATCCTCACAGCCCCGGCTTACCTGCATGACTCCCGGAAATCATCTCTATAGGCCGTGCCAGCCTGGGACCCACGAACCACCGGAGAACCACTCACCCATCACACAGACGGGCTCACACAGGACGCAGCCGTCCCCAGCACAGGACGCAGTCGTGACAGCCGTACCAGCCTAAGCAGAAGTATATCATGCGGAGGGTGAGTGGTGCTGTGCACCGTTTTTCATTACAAGCGTTACATTGACAGCACGCTTCCAAGACATCCCAGCATTTACCACTACCATCATTACGCTTTTAAGACACCTAAGCATCTACTATTATTATTATCATCATCATTG
The DNA here is from genome assembly GCF_029499605.1 of Hyla sarda. Classification (NCBI taxonomy): domain Eukaryota; kingdom Metazoa; phylum Chordata; class Amphibia; order Anura; family Hylidae; genus Hyla; species Hyla sarda. The sequence continues at coordinate 212,061,965 of NC_079189.1, forward strand.
GCACTATAACACCAACGAACTATACCTATGAACTGTATCTATAAACTACATAGGAAGTGTACAAAAGTATACAATCTATGGATCCAATGCTATATATATACCGAATGGACTAAGTGCAATAAGCGAGTGAAATAGAGAACTTTTTACTTCTGATATATTGATATTTTATTAATATTTTTAATACATATAAATACCATTCTATATTCTATTTTTATTAACTAGTACTGCCGTTCACGCCACGCAAGGGCCCTGCTAAAGGTGACGACATACATTAATTGTAATAATTAATAAACTTTACATTCATCTATACTATCTGTTCTACTATTCATTCTCCGCTTTACTTCCACCCTACATCTGCAGTACATTAGAGGACTGGTACTTATAAATATTTCATATTTATATTACATATACTTTCTAGCTATAGGCCTTTTTGGGTGAAGGCAACACCGTTAACCTCAAGTACTATCTCTATCCTAGGTGAGCTACACATACTACACATTCTATATTTAACTTGGAGAACACCTTGGCACCCCGTAGACAATCAAAAAGTTCAGAAACTAAAGGAAGAGGATAGCGATTTTTGATCGTAATCTTGTTTAGACCCCTGTAGTCAATACAAGGATGGAGAGAACCATCCTTTTTCCCTACAAAGAAGAATCCAGCTCCGGCAGGCCAACCATTTATATGCCAAAACAAACTCCTATAAATAAAGATATATATGTAGACGTCATCAGTAATGCTGATAAAAAATGTCACCCCAGAGCGTTAAACACAAGTGGCATAAGAATGAAACCAAACTGCCACTTACCTAGGTTAACACATACACATTCATATGTGCGGTCAGGCAAGACTCTGGGCCATAGAAAGATGGGGTCGGAGCACCTGGCTCACAATGAAAGTGGTGCTGTATAATATAATAAGACAGGATTCATAGTCACACACTAGCACCAAGCAGTATTGCATAGATGTAGGTAGATATCAGACTGCTATGAAAGGAAAAAACTTACTAGCCCGGTGATGAAGATGGAAGAACATGGGGGTTTGGGAGGTGTGTGAGGTTTTTCCTTTTTTTCTCTCTCTCTCTCTCTCTCATTTTCCTGTTCTGTCTCCCTGGGACAAACTGGACGGATGTTCCTCCGCTTAGGCCTCCCATTAAACATCCGCAGGGATGTCTCTGAATTAGAAAGCAGGGGTCCACAATATATGTATCTTAAGTACCATAGAGGGCGTGCTGTATTCTCTCTGGGGCATATTACGGGCTATATGGTTGTTAGCTATCACTTAGGTTACTTAATATTTCTTAGGGTTAGATTTGGAAAATAAATGCCTTATGGTGTGTTTAATTATCTTAGGAATTTCGGATGAATACACGAATAATCACATGGAATATTAGGGGGTTGGGGGATCAAGTTAAAAGATTAATGGTAATGAATGCTATAAAAAATTATTTACCTTGGATTGTGGGACTTTTAGAGACACACTTTACAAATAACAGTAAACATATTCTGAATAGGAACTGATGGTCACACTGTTACCATTCAGTCTTTACTTCACATTCAAGAGGTGTATCTGTCTTTATTCACAGGAAGGTGAAGTGGGAAACATTGGATACATTTATAGATATATATGGCAGATGGCAGATTTGTTGTTTTACATGGGAGAATGGAGGGGTTAGTGAGCATTATAGCTTTCGTATATGTCCCGCCCCCATTTTCATCTAGGGTTCTCGAGTTGATTTATGAGTATTGTCTGAGTAGGGAGAATTGCCCGGTTTTTGTCTAGGGGGACTTCAACTGTGTTATGGAAGAAAACATGGACAGATTAAGAAGGGGGAGTAAAGAAGTAAAAACATTGGGTCCCCTTTGGCAAAACTGCAGGGAAATGGGGTTTGTGGACCTCTGGAGAATCAGAAATCGGGGGAAATGTTTTTTTTCGTGCTGGAACAAATCATTCCACACTTTGTCAAGAATTGATTTGGGTCTGGGTAACAAAGAAAGTGTTAATAAAAAGAATTAGGTATCTGACTAGATTTATCTCGGATCATTCCCCATTAGAAATTATAATTGGGTTAAACAGGGGGCCAGACACGAAAATGAGGAAAATTAACCGACACTGGTTGGAGTTGATAGACACCAGCAGTATTGAGAAGCGGATGGAGGAATTTTTTTGCATTAACTGGGACTCTGCACCAGACCAGATTGTATGGGACACTGCTAAATCATTTCTCAGGGGAGAACTGTTGTGGGCTATATCGAAAAAGAGAAAAGAGTTTAAAACAAAGGAAGAGTCGCTAGTAAAAGAGGTGGTTGAACTGGAGAATAGCTTTATTATGAACCCTACAAATGGTGAACTGGAGAAGAAGTGGAAAGGTGCCCAAGATAGATTCAATGGATATTTAAGGGAGAAAAGTAAAAATAAGATGAACTTCTATGGGCAACAGCGAGGGAAAGAACTAGGGAAACCCAACAAAAGATTAATGAACATAATTCGGAATCAACAAAAAAATTATTATATTTCTGAAATAAAGGGTAGACAAGGTAGTATGTGTAGGGAGCCTGAGAAGATTAGGAGGGAATTTGCTTTATTTTATAAAACGCTCTATACATCAGAGAGAGAAAAATGTCTTTAGAAAAATTATTGCAATATTTAATGCACTCATCTGGGGGAGGAAGAGGACACGGATAAAGGCTGAATATCTTTGTCAGGCAAAAGACAGGGGCGGTATTGACATGCCAGATGTACACAGGTACTTTATAGTCAGTCAAATGTATTTTTTAGCAGAGTGGAAAAAGTTTGGCTTGTTTAGGCATATCTTGGACAACACGAAAGGCAGATATGCAGATATCTTCCAGGTACTGGAGTCAGGGCAGTTGAAGGAGAAAAAATGGGGGAAGTACCCAATGATCAGAGGACTGGATAGGACGTGGAACAAGTATAACAAAGAACTAGGATTAGAAGGGATTCTTGATTCTGCCCCAGTTTGGTGGAACATAGAATTGAGGGGACTGGGAAAAAACATGTTGTCGTTATATGGATGTAATAGAATAAGTGACTTTTGGGTAGATGGTAAAGTGAAAAAATGGGAAGCGTTAAAAAGGGAATTTGGATTTGGTGACTCCATGTGGCTGGAGTATATTAGTGTAAAGAAGGCCATAGAAACCCTGTTGAGGGAAGGGAGAAATGAGATAAGAATAAGCACCGAAGAAATTAAGAAATTAGAATCAGGTTCAATAAAGAGACGGGTAATGGCATATTGTTATAAATTAATGAAAAATAATAGTCAAGGATATTTAGAACATAAAAGTCTACAACAGTGGCAGGCAGAATTGGGTGAAGCAAATAAATGTAATTGGAGTAATATATTTAAGAATGTAAGCCCAATGCTGACCATCAAATAATTCAGCTGAATATTATTAATAGGATTTATTACACTCCAAAATTCCTGTTTAAAATAGGTAGGCGTAAAGATAGCAGATGCCCAAGATGCGGTATGGATGATGTAGGCTTCCTACATATAATGTGGGATTGTGTACTAATACAACTATACTGGAGTCAAATAATTTCAGAAGTGGAAGAAAAAGGGAAATATAAGCTAAAGGACAACCTGGCCCTGGTTCTTGTGGGGGATGACAGTAATGTAAACTTGCCAAAGGGGGAAAAGAGGAAATTGCTGTTTAGGTTTTTTTCTGCTAGATTATTAAAGGGGTATTCCAGGCCAAAACTTTTTTTTATATATCAACTGGCTCCGGAAAGTTAAACAGATTGGTAAATTACTTCCATTAAAAAAATCTTAAAGGGTACCTCTCATCAAATAAACTTTTGATATATTTTAGATTGAGTGTTGAATAACTTTCCAATAGCATGTTAATTAAAAATATGCTTCTTTCTATTGTATTATACCCGATCAGTCCTGTCAGCAAGCATTTCTGACTCATGCTAGAGTCCTAAACACTCAGAGCTGCCAGCCTGCTTTGTTCACAGCCAAACAGGCTGTGAACAAAGCAGGGGTGCAGCTCTGAGTGTTCTCCTTTGTGAACAAAGCAGACTGGCAGCTCGTAGTGTTTAGGACTCCAGCATGAGTCTGAAATGCTTGCTGCCAGGACTGGTAGGGAGACCCCTAGTGGTCATTTCTTCAAAGTGGAAAATTAAATAGAAAGAAGCATATTTTTTAATAACATGCAAATGTAAAGTTATTCTGCATACATTAATCTATAATATATCAAAAGTTTTTTTGATGAGAGGTACCCTTTAATCCTTCCAATAGTTATTAGCTTCTGAAGTTGAGTTGTTGTTTTCTGTCTAACTGCTCTCTGATGACTCACGTCCCAGGAGCTGTGCAGTTCCTATGGGGATATTCTCCCATCATGCACAGCTCCCGGGATGTGACATCATCATTGAGTAGTTAGACAGAAAACTTCAGAAGCTAATAACTATTGGAAGGATTAAGATTTTTTTTATAGAAGTAATTTACAAATCTGTTTAACTTTCCGGAGCCAGTTGATATATATAAAAAAGGTTTTGCCTGGAATACCCCTTTAATTATTCGAAAATGGTTAGCCCCTGATATTCCGTCTATATATGAATGGAGGGAAGCAATTAAAAGTACAGTGGGGGCTGGATAGTATGGTGGGAGGGGAGGGTGGAAGGGGGGGGGGAGAGGTTTCCTTCTCATTTTTTTCTGGGGGTGGGGGGGGTCTGGGTTGGGCACTTCTGTGGTATTTATCTATTGGTATGTAATGCTTTATTTGTAGTTTATTTTGTAATTTACTATTTTCTAAATTGGCATACTTGAAATAAATAAATAAATAAATAAATAAATAAAAAATGTCACGAGCTCCCCCCTGTAGGAGAGGGGGGAGTTATATACACACATCCCCCACCTGTTCCCAATAAGCCCCACCTGGAAATGCAGGAGGCAGGGCTTAAAACAATTTTTTTTTTTTTTTATTGTATCACTGTATTTTCCTCACCCCCCATCCACACTTAGTATTAGGAGTTATTTTTTAGGTAGGGCTTTGTTAGTATAGGTAGTCACCTGTACCCCCTTCCCCCTCCACTTGGCATCTAATGGTGCTGCTTGTCTCATTCGTGTCTATAAATTTTGTAATCGCTTGTGTATAGCATTTTATTGTCCTTTAAAGCAGTGTATCCCAACCCCCGGGCCGCGGACCGGTACCGGTCCGTGGATCAAACGGTACGGGGCCACCCGAGGAACTTTAAATAATTTCACTGTGGCGGCAGAGCCCGCCCATTGTGTGACAATAGTGAATGAGAATTCACTATTGTTACACTGATCCTCCTCCTGGCCAATGGATACCATGTCCGATACCTACAGTGCTGCTGTCCTGTTCTCCCGATCGCATCATTGCATCCTATGGAGGAGCATGTGACACACACTGCTGTCTATATAAGTGTGGGGGGGGGGGCTGCTGTCTATATAAGTGGGGCCTGCTGTATAAATAAGAGGGGGGGCCTGCTGTCTATAAGAGGGGGCCCCGCTGTCTATAAGAGGGGGGCCTGCTGTCTATATAAGTGGGGGGGGGCTGCTGTCTATAAGAGGGAGGCCCGCTTTCTATAAGAGGGGGGCCTGCTGTCTATAAAAGTGGAGGGGGGGGGCTGCTGTCTATAAAAGGGGGGGGGGGGGGCTGCTGTCTATATAAGGGGGGGTGCTGCTGTTTATAGAAGTGGAGCGGGCCACGGAAAAATGATCAAACGTTTACCGGTCCGCAGCAATGAAAAGGTTGGGGAGCACTGCTTTAAAGCTTACGTTTTATTTCTATCTTGAGCCTCATTGGTGATCTCCTTTTAAAATGAATATTAATTTAAATTAGTCACCAAGGGACATATTATCAGATTGGTTTTGGGCACCTTGTATCTATTTCCAGAGGTACTGATTGCCTGTATAAAGGCCTGGAATATAGGAATTGGACTGAAACTTGTATTATGCTCATGTAAAACTGGTCTTACGCATTTATTTTAAAAAGGCTTTGCAAAAAAGAAATACATTATGAAACTGTAATTTTACCAGATTCGGGAAAGTTTCATGTTATAGAATAACCCTTGCTTACACTGTTATTCTGATTTGTATCATTGGAAAATTCTCAGCAAAAGTCACGGCTCATTTATATAGACAGTCAGTCTATGTAAAATGATAATATTTGAGTTAAAAGCAAAGATAGAAGATGTTCCTTGTTTGTAGGTCAACACTAACCCCACACATACTTGTCTGCTTATCCCATGTGTCAGCACAGTCTCTGAGATGTGACTGTCTGATAAGTTTTGGGGCAGGATGTGTGTGGGACATGCAACATTATATGACTGGCCACAACAAAAGCCCTGCACCTGCCAATCTGCTGAATGCTGCACAATCTTCTGTCTCTGAGACCTTGGTTATGAGAAACTATTTTTCCCTCTTCATTTTTATATTGTACTGTAAATGTATTATTACAATGGTTCATGCTGTGCACAACTGGCAAAAGAATAAGACAAAATGAAAAAAAAAAAAAAAGAAACGAATCAGGCGTTAGGAATGGTTAGGAATATCTAGCACATGCAAAAATAAATAAATAAACCATACAGTTCACATAGATAAAGCAGCCATATTGTACAGATAAACTGGACCTCCAGCTGTTGAAAAACGACATCTCCCAGCATGCTGAGATTTGTAGTTTTGCAACCAACTGGAAGTCCACGGTTTGGAGACCACTGCTGTGAGCAATAGTACTAGCAAAGTATCCCCTCTAAACAGGTAGCAGAGTGGCCCCATAAACAACAGCGCTATACAGTGCAGTGGTATTATCCTTGGAGAAACAGAAACTATATTAATCCCTATAAATAAATTTTTTACAGTCCAATAGGCACTGTCATTAGAACAAACTTTGCATAGCTCAATAGTACAAGCAAATATAAGGCACTTTATAATATATCTTATTGGACAAAAATGCTTATTTCTCCTGTTATCAAACATCCCCCACCCCCAGCTCAAATGTTCTTTTCTGAAAATCAGGTCAGCTCTGTTATGTGCCTGCAAGACAAGCAATACAAATCTATGGAAGGGGAGAAGGGGGTTCTGCCCACCAGTTCTGGGAGAACTGCAAATTATTGATGAAGCCTGCAGAGCTGAAAAATGCCATATAAAAGTTATATAATGGCCAGAATGAATAAATATGGTCAATCAATTTGTGGAATTTTCACGGTGGAAATTAAAATTTCAGTGTGCACAGAGCAGCAAAATCCCAATAAAAACAGTTGCACTACCTGAATACATATCCCCCCCCCCCCCCACTGGTCAGCTGACTGAAGTGAGGACTGCTCTAGTCTCTGTATTGTTTACAAGCCCTATAGATAGGTAAACCTTTCCTATGTCTACATGGCACATTGAATGTTCAACACATTTATGATTATATTTGCTCCAAAAAGAAGAGTAATATATGCTAAGGATTGTCTTTGTATAAGCCTCATTTACAAACGTGAGACAGAACATTAAATCCATGCACAGACATAGAGAGTCTGTCAAAAAGACTGTTTGAGTACTGTTTGAGTACATTTCCTGGCTGTGTCTGGTATTGAGGTTCAGACCCTTTCACGTGAATACCTGGCACAGCCACTACATGGTTTGCTGGGTAAGTAATGAAGAGGCTTCGGAGAGTCAAAGGATGATCCCAGATAGTCTTTAAAATGTGATTTTATTATTAAGAATCATTTGATCAGACTTTTAATAGAAGTGTTTCCCAACCAGTGCACCTCCAGATGTTGCAAAACTACAACTCCCAGCAGTTGGAGGCACACTGGTTGGGAAACACTGTTCTAGTATATGTAGCATTTCCTATGCATGCCTACCTGACAAGCTGGCACTGCCTCCTATGAACAATATTTACTTCCCATGAAAGTTGATGGCACAATATAGTATCCCGTAGCGTGACAGGTGTCAACATGATGCCTTAGCCTTACTTCATGTGTGATCTCCTAATCCTGTCTGAATGACGTCGATGACATGTTTTACTTTTTATGTTTATTCTCTCGCAGAGAACAAATATTTTGTCAAACATTACACATGGCCACCTTTTCCATGACCTCTCTACAGCTCATCTTCTTACCTTCTATATAAGACTTTACTCACACGGGATCGAAAGTTGTCATGGGAACAAAGGAAAACCGTTCACTGTTCTTTAGAACAGGTTTCTCCTATATTTCCATGAAAGGATCAAGGGGGAGATTTATCAAAACCAGTGCAGAGGAAAAGTTGTCTTGTTGCCCATAGCAACCAATCAGATTTCTTCTTTCATTTTGCCGAGGCCTTGTTAAAAATGAAAGAAACGAGCTGATTGGTTGCAATGGGCAACTGGGCAACTTTTCCACTGGACAGGTTGTGATAAATCTCCCCCTTAGATACTTTTCTAGGCACTATTTTGTACAGATTGGGCGTTTATTTTCCAAACCAAGCCAGAATGAAGCTCCCTGTTTTTTCAATATACTCATTTTATGGATAACAGTATGTTCCCCAATGTTTCCCATCATCTGCCTCATATTTCCCATGATGACATGTTGCAAGTGTGTACGCTCAAAGCAAAGGACCCTCATGCACCCTTCTTTAAATGACATGTTGTACAACAATACAGGTTATAAAATAGATATACTGCCTCATCTTTACACTACAAATATTACCACAGGACCTGATGAAGAGGGGTGCTGTCCCCTCGAAACGTGTTGTATGATCACAGTGACAATAAATCTATTTTTCTTATTTTACTATCCGTGTACTTAAATATTAATTAAATATTAATTCCTACTCCTCTGATTAGCGCTGCTAAAGCATCATTCTTTCTGCATTTGATCAAATCCCAGTCTCAACAACTCGTCCACCAGACCAGGACTCAAGGTATGGGCTCATGGTGCAAATCTACAGTAAGCAGAATCCTATGTATACAAAATAAAAACAACATTCGAACTAAGGTTTTAAATGCTATACTTGGTCTTCTTTAACCTGTTGACAAGTACCCTTATCCTGGAGCCATCAACAGTGTATGGAGTAGGCTTGAGAAGCAGCACTAATAGCATGCATGGAGCGATCTCCGATGCTGACTATTTGAACTGTTTATATAATTTCATTGGTGTTCAGTAGGACCAATCGGCTCCCTGAGATCATGGGGGCTGATCCATTGTTTGCCATGACAAACCTACTTCTACAGTCTGCTATTCACTAGCACATTACATGAAAATCATATATTGAATTGAATTAGCAATCAAAAGATTGCTTATGGAAGTCCCCTAGGAAACATTCCCAGGTTTCAAATAAAAAAAAAACGTAAACAAAAAAGCATAAACATATTTGAAATCACTGCTTAACTATTAAAACGTTATATTAAAATTATTTTTATTAAACCGTACAGGGAATGTTGTAAACATAAACATAAAAAATTTATAAAAAAAAGTGAACAAATGTCAGAATTGTGTTTTCTCTTTTTTTGGTCACATCACATCCCCAAAAAATGTTTATGGCACAATTTAGAAGTACATTTTCTGGAAAAATGAAAGGTGTCATTACAAAGTACAATTAGTCCTGCAAAAAAACAAGTCCTCATACAGGTCTGTGGATGGAAAATTTTAAGAGTTATGGCTCTTAGGAGGTGAGGAGGAAAAAATAAAAGAAAACAAATTAAATTAAGGGATTAGGCAAGTATGGAGAGGGATCAGGAGCTGACATCAGCAGCCAGGATCAAAGGTAACTCTGATCCCAGCTGTTTATCCCCCTAGATGCCACAGTCAATAGCGACCATAGCAGCTAGGTTGTCAAATACCCAGTGCTGGTATTATCAAGTCTTTGATTGACTTCAACATGGCAGGGTATAAACAGAGAACTGTACAAGCAGTCAAGTGATTGCATAGTAAAGTCCATAGGGAGATTAAAAAAAACAAACATAATTGAAATAAAAAAATAAATTAAAAAAATAGGAAACAATTTCTGAAATACCACAAAACTGGGTTCACACAGCGTAAAACTTGCAGCATATGTTATTTCACGCACCAGTTTGTCACGAAAATGAGGCTGTGAACTGCATCCTCACAATATGCAATATGTGGGAATATGCAATATGCAGTGAAAATTTTACACTGTTTATAACAAAACTTCAAATACAAGTATAAAAACAAAACAAAAAAAAAGATCATTAGTGGTATCACCCTGTAAGGAAATGTCTAAACTATTAAAATATAACAATATTCATCCCACACGGTGAACGTTGTAAACAAGAAAAATAGTCCCATCACCCCAGAGTAACACCAACTTTATCTCTTAAGGGTACGGTCACACGTGCCGTATTTTGCTGCCTATGTGCTGCGTACTTTCCTACCCATTGAAGTCAACGGGTAGCAAAATCAGCTCCATGTTTTTATACCCATTGACCTCAATGGGTAGAAAAATATGCAGCAGCAAAATACTGAACGTAAGACCAAACCCTAAGGGTGTATTCACATGTTCATATTTGATGCAGAGGATTTGAAGCTGCAGATTTAAAGCTGCGTTCAGTCATTTAGTTTACATTGAAATCTGCAGCCTCGAATCCTGCATATGAAATATGCGCAGGATACTGTATAAGGGAATACACTCATAGTACTAAATGAAAAACTATATAAATTGGGTATCAATGTAATTATACTGACCTGCTGAATAAAGCTATTAAGTCCATTTTATTGCACAGTAAATGGCGTGCATTTTTTTTATTTCACCCCATATATAATAGTTTTTTTGGTTTCTCAATAAAATTTATGGTAAAAAGAGAAGTCATTAAAAAGAAAAATTGGTTCCACAAAAAAAACAAAAACAAACCACAAAACCAAGTATGATTGCCGACAGGAGTACAAATAAAGGAAAAGGGAAAAAAAACACATCATGCCAATGACTGCAAACCATAAATGAAAGAATCAGGCCAAAGGCCCGTCATATCTTATGGAATTTGTTCACACATTACAATATTTTGTTGCTCACCACAACCGAGATGAGCAGTTTATGGCAGTGATTCCTCAGAGCATGACCCCGTCACAAGGAAAGGACGCTTATCTCCACAATATAATAATGTACTCTGAGGAAGTTAGTCAATACAGGTCATGGCCGTAAATGTCGGCACACCTGACATTTTTCAAGAAAATGAAGTATTTCTCACAGAAAAGATTGCAGTAACACATGTTTTGCTATATACATGTTTATTCCCTTTGTGTGGATTGGAACTAAACCAAAAAAGGGAGTAAAAAAAGCAAATTGGACATAATGTCACACCAAACTCCAAAAATGGTCTGGACAAAATTGTTGGCACCCTTTCAAAATTGTGGAAAAATAAGATTGTTTCAAGCATGTGCTGCTCCTTTAAAGGGGTACTCCGGTGAAAACCTTATTCCTTTTAAATCAACTGGTGCCAGAAAGTTAAACATATTTGTAAATTACTTTTATTAAAAAATCTTAATCCTTTCAGTACTTATTAGCTGCTGAATGCTACAGAGGAAATTCCTTTCTTTTTGGAACACTGATGACATCACGAGCACCGTGCTCTCTGCTGACATCTCTGTCCATTTTAGCAACCATGCATAGCAGATGTATGCTAAGGGCAGCATGGTGGCTCAGTGGTTAGCACTGCTGCCTTGCAGTGCTGCAGACTTGGGTTCAAATCCCACTAAGGACAACAATAAATAAAGCGTTGTTATTATTATAATAACGTCAGCAGAGAGAACTGTGGTCGTGATGTCATCAGAGAGCATTCCAAAAAGAAAAGAATTTCCTCTGTAGTATTCAGCAGCTAATAAGTACAGGAAGGATTAAGATTTTTTTAATAGAAGTAATTTACAAATATGTTTAACTTTCTGGCACCAGTTGATTTAAAAGAAAAAAGGTTTTCACTGGAGTACCCCTTTAAACTCCCCTGGGGCAAGTAACAGGTGTGGGCAATATAAAAATCACACCTGAAAGCAGATAAAAGGAGAGAAGTTCACTTAGTCTTTGCATTGTGTGTCTGTGTGTGCCACACTAAGCATGGACAACAGAAAGAGGAGAAGAGAACTGTCTGAGGACTTGAGAACCAAAATTGTGGAAAAATATCACCAATCTCAAGGTTACAAGTCCATCTAGAGAGATCTAGATTTGCCTTTACCCACAGTGCGCAACATTATCAAGAAGTTTGCAACCCATGGCACTGTAGTTAATTTCCCTGGGTGTGAACGGAAGATAAAAATTTATGAAAAGTGTCAACCCAGGATAGTTCGGATGGTGGATAAGCAGCCCCAAACAAGTTCCAAAGATATTCAATCTGTCCTGCAGGCTCAGAGAGCATCAGTGTCAGCGCAAACTATCCGTCGACATTTAAAGGAAATGAAACACTATGGCAGGAGACCCAGGAGGACCCCACTGCTGACACAGAGACATAAACAAGCAAGACTACATTTTGCCAAAATTAACTTGAGAAAGCCAAAATCCTTCTGGGAAAACGTCTTGTGGACAGATGAGATCAGATAGAGCTTTTGGTAAAGCACATCATTCTACTGTTTACCGAAAATGGAATGAGGCCTACAAAGAAAAGAACACAGTACCTACAGTGAAATATGGTGGAGGTTCAATGTTGTTTTGCAAGGCAAGGCATCATGAAATCTGAAGATTATCCACAGATTTTGGGTCATGCTGTACAGCCCAGTGTCAGAAAGCTGGGTTTGCATCTGAGATCTTGGGTCTTCCAGCAGGACAATGACCCCCAAACAAACATCAAAAAGCACCCAGAAAGGGATGGCAACAAAGCACTGGAGAGTTCTGAAGTGGCAGCAATGAGTCCAGATATAAATCCCATTGAATACCTGTGGAAAAGGCGCCCTCCAATAAGAGAAACCTGGAGCAGTTTGCAAAGGAAAAGTGTCCAACATTCCGGCTGAGAGGTGTAAGAAGCTTATTGATGGTTATAGGAAGCGACTGATTTCAGTTATTTTTTCCAAAGGGTGTGCAAGCAAATAATAAGTTAAGGGTGCCAATAATTTTGTCCAGCCCATTTATGGAGTTTGGTGTGACATTATGTCCAATTTGCTTTTTTTTCTCCCTTTTTTGGTTTAGTTCCAATACACACAAAGGAAATAAACATGTGTATAGCAAAACATGTGTTACTGCAATCCTTTTCTGTGAGAAATACTTCATTTTCTTGAAAAATGTCAGGGGTGCCAACATTTACGGCCATGTCATTAAGTTACAGTCAAGTAATGAATATTCCATGTATAAGGAGACCTGTCTTATAAAAGAACATCTGCATATAATACAACCACACTGCATGGTGGGCATCAATCACTTTTCCCACAGCGGGAACTTGCTGAAGATCTGACTGTGTGAACGTACCATAAAGCTACATTAATTTCTCTACTGCATACACTGATCATTATAAATAATGGTATAAATTCATCATACAGGTTGTACATGACAACACTTAGTAAGTTTATATTATTTTATGCCTTGGGATTTATATTAAGTAAAGTCTCGATCAGGATCTACATTAAAACTTTATAGAACATTGACTACTTTGCCCATTCAATTTTTCCCCAACAGAATGAAACAGTGGACCACATATGATTTCATATGGGTACAACATGATCAAATAATTCTAATATATCTACCTTTCTAATTCAGTGCCAATAAAACTAGGAAATGCGAGCTCTATTAGGCTATATGAGACAGGTTTGCTTGACAAAAACATAATAAAGGTCAAAATGTTTCAATGTTTTTTCTTTGGACACCAATGAAACAGTCTATTTTCTACTAGTGGATGCTGTTGGACTCGCTTTTTGATGCATTTTTGCATTCTGTCATAAGAGACATGTAAGAATTTTCGATTAGTGGGGTCCTAGTGCGGGGACCCCCACCAATGCCTGACAGCAGGGTCCCCTGCTGGGCTGGTCCAGTACCTTAACTGAATTCTGGTAAACAGCATCTAAAGGTCCTATGCTAATAAATAAAAGCCATGAAGGTTTGGTTGCCTTGCAGTTGTACCATGCATATGCAGACATTTTTTTCCCATGCTCAACGTCATTTTGGCCTTTTTTTTTTTTTTTTACGTTCACGCCGTTCACCATACGGGATAATTAACATTATATTTTAATAGTTCGCCAATATCAATTATGTTTATTAAAAAAATAGTTTTTACAATTTTTGGGGGTAAAAGTGGGGAAAAACTGACAATATAAATTTTTATTGGGGAGGGGATTTAAAAAAAAACATTTTTATTTTTATTTTTTCCTTTTTTTTCCCTTTTATTTACACTTTAATAGTCCCCATAGGGGCCCCGTATGGGAGATCGCTAGTGGTCCCAGCAATCGGACTCCCGCAATCAGACATTTATCCACTATCCTACTGATAGAGGATACAATTCTTACCCTGGACATCTTCTATGTTGCTTACTTAAAGAGTACCTGTCACCAAACTAAACTTTTAATACCGTATATCCCGGCGTATAAGACGACTTTTTAACCCCAAATTTTCTTCTGAAAAGTCGGGGGTCGTCTTATATGCCGGGTATTGGGGTCCGGCATAAGAATACTTATGATTATCTTCCCGGCTCCTGTGTGCGGCTGCAGGCGGGGGCCGGCCAGAGCATGTACAAACTAATAACTGTACAGTATACTTAATAATCAGGGTGCCTCCAGCTGTTGTGAAACTACAACTCCCAGCATGCCCGGACCGGCAAAGGCTGTCCGGGCATGCTGGTAGTTGTAGTTTCACAACAGCTGGAGGCACCCTGGTTTTTAGTATACATGAATTCGTTTTTACATGCTCTGGCCGGCCCCCGCCTGCAGCCGCACACAGGAGCCGGGAAGATAATCATAAGTATTCCTATGCCCGACATCCATGTGTCCCGAAAAATCTTTTCGGAACATAAGGATGTCCACGGGTCACTAACCATTCCCCGACCACAACGCGTCCTCCTCTGGTCCTCCTGCGGTCTTCCTCCGGTCCTTCTGCTCTTCTCCACCTCTCTATGGTTGTACGCACGTGACGACAGGAGGACGAGAGCTGGCCGGGGCCTGGTGAGTGACCGGCGGCGCATCATCTACAGTGTTCCAATCACCGCTCCTCCGGTCCCGGGACTGCTGCTATGGTCCATAGGCCATAGCAGTAGATTGTGACCCCGGGCCGGAGGAGCGGTGACTGGAACACTGTGGGGGGCAGTACACAGACATACAGCCTCTATATGACTGGAAGCTGTATGTCTGTGGGGGGGAGCTGCCTACTATTGTTGGCGGGGGGAGCTGCCTACTATTGTGGGGGGGGAGCTGCCTACTATTGTGGAGGGGGGGAGCTGCCTACTATTGTGGGGGGGGGGGGAGCTGCCTACTATTGTGGGG